>NC_137442.1:31265000-31603967 GCF_964374335.1 Astatotilapia calliptera | reverse complement strand
GTTTTCCCAGCACGGGGACCTTGAGTTCTATAAGATAAAGCCATAAACATGTTTGTCTGAGTCTTCTATCAAAAGTTACAGCTATTTATATGAAGTTGTACAAAAACGCTTTCTTTCGCCAAGACAGTGCGTTTCTCACTGTTACATGCATTTGAATGGGGAACTCGACCGAAACAAAGTATAGGTTTTCATTATGTGTATAACTTGGAAATCTTAGCTCCAACAGCTGCAAATCCTGTTTTCCCAGCACGGAGACCTTGAGTTCTATAAGATAAAGCCATAAACATGTTTGTCTGAGTCTTCTATCAAAAGTTACAGCTATTTATATGAAGTTGTACAAAAACGCTTTCTTTCGCCAAGACAGTGCGTTTCTCACTGTTACATGCATTTGAATGGGGAACTCGACCAAAACAAAGTATAGGTTTTCATTATGTGTATAACTTGGAAATCTTAGCTCAAACAGCTGCAAAACCTGTTTTCCCAGCACGGGGACCTTGAGTTCTATAAGATAAAGCCATAAACATGTTTGTCTGAGTCTTCTATCAAAAGTTACAGCTATTTATATGAAGTTGTACAAAAACGCTTTCTTTCGCCAAGACAGTGCGTTTCTCACTGTTACATGCATTTGAATGTGGAACTCGACCGAAACAAAGTATAGGTTTTCATTATGTGTATAACTTGGAAATCTTAGCTCCAACAGCTGCAAAACCTGTTTTCCCAGCACGGGGACCTTGAGTTCTATAAGATAAAGCCATAAACATGTTTGTCTGAGTCTTCTATCAAAAGTTACAGCTATTTATATGAAGTTGTACAAAAACGCTTTCTTTCGCCAAGACAGTGCGTTTCTCACTGTTACATGCATTTGAATGGGGAACTCGACCGAAACAAAGTATAGGTTTTCATTATGTGTATAACTTGGAAATCTTAGCTCAAACAGCTGCAAAACCTGTTTTCCCAGCACGGGGACCTTGAGTTCTATAAGATAAAGCCATAAACATGTTTGTCTGAGTCTTCTATCAAAAGTTACAGCTATTTATATGAAGTTGTACAAAAACGCTTTCTTTCGCCAAGACAGTGCGTTTCTCACTGTTACATGCATTTGAATGGGGAACTCGACCGAAACAAAGTATAGGTTTTCATTATGTGTATAACTTGAAAATCTTAGCTCAAACAGCTGCAAATCCTGTTTTCCCAGCACGGGGACCTTGAGTTCTATAAGATAAAGCCATAAACATGTTTGTCTGAGTCTTCTATCAAAAGTTACAGCTATTTATATGAAGTTGTACAAAAACGCTTTCTTTCGCCAAGACAGTGCGTTTCTCACTGTTACATGCATTTGAATGTGGAACTCGACCGAAACAAAGTATAGGTTTTCATTATGTGTATAACTTGGAAATCTTAGCTCCAACAGCTGCAAAACCTGTTTTCCCAGCACGGGGACCTTGAGTTCTATAAGATAAAGCCATAAACATGTTTGTCTGAGTCTTCTATCAAAAGTTACAGCTATTTATATGAAGTTGTACAAAAACGCTTTCTTTCGCCAAGACAGTGCGTTTCTCACTGTTACATGCATTTGAATGGGGAACTCGACCGAAACAAAGTATAGGTTTTCATTATGTGTATAACTTGGAAATCTTAGCTCAAACAGCTGCAAAACCTGTTTTCCCAGCACGGGGACCTTGAGTTCTATAAGATAAAGCCATAAACATGTTTGTCTGAGTCTTCTATCAAAAGTTACAGCTATTTATATGAAGTTGTACAAAAACGCTTTCTTTCGCCAAGACAGTGCGTTTCTCACTGTTACATGCATTTGAATGGGGAACTCGACCGAAACAAAGTATAGGTTTTCATTATGTGTATAACTTGGAAATCTTAGCTCCAACAGCTGCAAAACCTGTTTTCCCAGCACGGGGACCTTGAGTTCTATAAGATAAAGCCATAAACATGTTTGTCTGAGTCTTCTATCAAAAGTTACAGCTATTTATATGAAGTTGTACAAAAACGCTTTCTTTCGCCAAGACAGTGCGTTTCTCACTGTTACATGCATTTGAATGGGGAACTCGACCGAAACAAAGTATAGGTTTTCATTATGTGTATAACTTGGAAATCTTAGCTCAAACAGCTGCAAAACCTGTTTTCCCAGCACGGGGACCTTGAGTTCTATAAGATAAAGCCATAAACATGTTTGTCTGAGTCTTCTATCAAAAGTTACAGCTATTTATATGAAGTTGTACAAAAACGCTTTCTTTCGCCAAGACAGTGCGTTTCTCACTGTTACATGCATTTGAATGGGGAACTCGACCGAAACAAAGTATAGGTTTTCATTATGTGTATAACTTGGAAATCTTAGCTCCAACAGCTGCAAAACCTGTTTTCCCAGCACGGGGACCTTGAGTTCTATAAGATAAAGCCATAAACATGTTTGTCTGAGTCTTCTATCAAAAGTTACAGCTATTTATATGAAGTTGTACAAAAACGCTTTCTTTCGCCAAGACAGTGCGTTTCTCACTGTTACATGCATTTGAATGGGGAACTCGACCGAAACAAAGTATAGGTTTTCATTATGTGTATAACTTGAAAATCTTAGCTCCAACAGCTGCAAATCCTGTTTTCCCAGCACGGGGACCTTGAGTTCTATAAGATAAAGCCATAAACATGTTTGTCTGAGTCTTCTATCAAAAGTTACAGCTATTTATATGAAGTTGTACAAAAACGCTTTCTTTCGCCAAGACAGTGCGTTTCTCACTGTTACATGCATTTGAATGGGGAACTCGACCGAAACAAAGTATAGGTTTTCATTATGTGTATAACTTGGAAATCTTAGCTCAAACAGCTGCAAAACCTGTTTTCCCAGCACGGGGACCTTGAGTTCTATAAGATAAAGCCATAAACATGTTTGTCTGAGTCTTCTATCAAAAGTTACAGCTATTTATATGAAGTTGTACAAAAACGCTTTCTTTCGCCAAGACAGTGCGTTTCTCACTGTTACATGCATTTGAATGGGGAACTCGACCAAAACAAAGTATAGGTTTTCATTATGTGTATAACTTGAAAATCTTAGCTCCAACAGCTGCAAATCCTGTTTTCCCAGCACGGGGACCTTGAGTTCTATAAGATAAAGCCATAAACATGTTTGTCTGAGTCTTCTATCAAAAGTTACAGCTATTTATATGAAGTTGTACAAAAACGCTTTCTTTCGCCAAGACAGTGCGTTTCTCACTGTTACATGCATTTGAATGTGGAACTCGACCGAAACAAAGTATAGGTTTTCATTATGTGTATAACTTGGAAATCTTAGCTCCAACAGCTGCAAAACCTGTTTTCCCAGCACGGGGACCTTGAGTTCTATAAGATAAAGCCATAAACATGTTTGTCTGAGTCTTCTATCAAAAGTTACAGCTATTTATATGAAGTTGTACAAAAACGCTTTCTTTCGCCAAGACAGTGCGTTTGTCACTGTTACATGCATTTGAATGGGGAACTCGACCGAAACAAAGTATAGGTTTTCATTATGTGTATAACTTGGAAATCTTAGCTCAAACAGCTGCAAAACCTGTTTTCCCAGCACGGGGATCTTGAGTTCTATAAGATAAAGCCATAAACATGTTTGTCTGAGTCTTCTATCAAAAGTTACAGCTATTTATATGAAGTTGTACAAAAACGCTTTCTTTCGCCAAGACAGTGCGTTTCTCACTGTTACATGCATTTGAATGGGGAACTCGACCGAAACAAAGTATAGGTTTTCATTATGTGTATAACTTGAAAATCTTAGCTCCAACAGCTGCAAATCCTGTTTTCCCAGCACGGGGACCTTGAGTTCTATAAGATAAAGCCATAAACATGTTTGTCTGAGTCTTCTATCAAAAGTTACAGCTATTTATATGAAGTTGTACAAAAACGCTTTCTTTCGCCAAGACAGTGCGTTTCTCACTGTTACATGCATTTGAATGGGGAACTCGACCGAAACAAAGTATAGGTTTTCATTATGTGTATAACTTGGAAATCTTAGCTCCAACAGCTGCAAAACCTGTTTTCCCAGCACGGGGACCTTGAGTTCTATAAGATAAAGCCATAAACATGTTTGTCTGAGTCTTCTATCAAAAGTTACAGCTATTTATATGAAGTTGTACAAAAACGCTTTCTTTCGCCAAGACAGTGCGTTTCTCACTGTTACATGCATTTGAATGGGGAACTCGACCGAAACAAAGTATAGGTTTTCATTATGTGTATAACTTGAAAATCTTAGCTCCAACAGCTGCAAATCCTGTTTTCCCAGCACGGGGACCTTGAGTTCTATAAGATAAAGCCATAAACATGTTTGTCTGAGTCTTCTATCAAAAGTTACAGCTATTTATATGAAGTTGTACAAAAACGCTTTCTTTCGCCAAGACAGTGCGTGTCTCACTGTTACATGCATTTGAATGGGGAACTCGACCGAAACAAAGTATAGGTTTTCATTATGTGTATAACTTGGAAATCTTAGCTCAAACAGCTGCAAAACCTGTTTTCCCAGCACGGGGACCTTGAGTTCTATAAGATAAAGCCATAAACATGTTTGTCTGAGTCTTCTATCAAAAGTTACAGCTATTTATATGAAGTTGTACAAAAACGCTTTCTTTCGCCAAGACAGTGCGTTTCTCACTGTTACATGCATTTGAATGGGGAACTCGACCAAAACAAAGTATAGGTTTTCATTATGTGTATAACTTGAAAATCTTAGCTCCAACAGCTGCAAATCCTGTTTTCCCAGCACGGGGACCTTGAGTTCTATAAGATAAAGCCATAAACATGTTTGTCTGAGTCTTCTATCAAAAGTTACAGCTATTTATATGAAGTTGTACAAAAACGCTTTCTTTCGCCAAGACAGTGCGTTTCTCACTGTTACATGCATTTGAATGTGGAACTCGACCGAAACAAAGTATAGGTTTTCATTATGTGTATAACTTGGAAATCTTAGCTCCAACAGCTGCAAAACCTGTTTTCCCAGCACGGGGACCTTGAGTTCTATAAGATAAAGCCATAAACATGTTTGTCTGAGTCTTCTATCAAAAGTTACAGCTATTTATATGAAGTTGTACAAAAACGCTTTCTTTCGCCAAGACAGTGCGTTTCTCACTGTTACATGCATTTGAATGGGGAACTCGACCGAAACAAAGTATAGGTTTTCATTATGTGTATAACTTGGAAATCTTAGCTCAAACAGCTGCAAAACCTGTTTTCCCAGCACGGGGATCTTGAGTTCTATAAGATAAAGCCATAAACATGTTTGTCTGAGTCTTCTATCAAAAGTTACAGCTATTTATATGAAGTTGTACTAAAACGCTTTCTTTCGCCAAGACAGTGCGTTTCTCACTGTTACATGCATTTGAATGGGGAACTCGACCGAAACAAAGTATAGGTTTTCATTATGTGTATAACTTGGAAATCTTAGCTCAAACAGCTGCAAAACCTGTTTTCCCAGCACGGGGACCTTGAGTTCTATAAGATAAAGCCATAAACATGTTTGTCTGAGTCTTCTATCAAAAGTTACAGCTATTTATATGAAGTTGTACAAAAACGCTTTCTTTCGCCAAGACAGTGCGTTTCTCACTGTTACATGCATTTGAATGGGGAACTCGACCGAAACAAAGTATAGGTTTTCATTATGTGTATAACTTGGAAATCTTAGCTCAAACAGCTGCAAAACCTGTTTTCCCAGCACGGGGACCTTGAGTTCTATAAGACAAAGCCATAAACATGTTTGTCTGAGTCTTCTATCAAAAGTTACAGCTATTTATATGAAGTTGTACAAAAACGCTTTCTTTCGCCAAGACAGTGCGTTTCTCACTGTTACATGCATTTGAATGGGGAACTCGACCGAAACAAAGTATAGGTTTTCATTATGTGTATAACTTGGAAATCTTAGCTCCAACAGCTGCAAAACCTGTTTACCCAGCACGGGGACCTTGAGTTCTATAAGATAAAGCCATAAACATGTTTGTCTGAGTCTTCTATCAAAAGTTACAGCTATTTATATGAAGTTGTACAAAAACGCTTTCTTTCGCCAAGACAGTGCGTTTCTCACTGTTACATGCATTTGAATGGGGAACTCGACCGAAACAAAGTATAGGTTTTCATTATGTGTATAACTTGAAAATCTTAGCTCCAACAGCTGCAAATCCTGTTTTCCCAGCACGGGGACCTTGAGTTCTATAAGATAAAGCCATAAACATGTTTGTCTGAGTCTTCTATCAAAAGTTACAGCTATTTATATGAAGTTGTACAAAAACGCTTTCTTTCGCCAAGACAGTGCGTTTCTCACTGTTACATGCATTTGAATGGGGAACTCGACCGAAACAAAGTATAGGTTTTCATTATGTGTATAACTTGGAAATCTTAGCTCCAACAGCTGCAAATCCTGTTTTCCCAGCACGGAGACCTTGAGTTCTATAAGATAAAGCCATAAACATGTTTGTCTGAGTCTTCTATCAAAAGTTACAGCTATTTATATGAAGTTGTACAAAAACGCTTTCTTTCGCCAAGACAGTGCGTTTGTCACTGTTACATGCATTTGAATGGGGAACTCGACCAAAACAAAGTATAGGTTTTCATTATGTGTATAACTTGGAAATCTTAGCTCAAACAGCTGCAAAACCTGTTTTCCCAGCACGGGGACCTTGAGTTCTATAAGATTAAGCCATAAACATGTTTGTCTGAGTCTTCTATCAAAAGTTACAGCTATTTATATGAAGTTGTACAAAAACGCTTTCTTTCGCCAAGACAGTGCGTTTCTCACTGTTACATGCATTTGAATGTGGAACTCGACCGAAACAAAGTATAGGTTTTCATTATGTGTATAACTTGGAAATCTTAGCTCAAACAGCTGCAAAACCTGTTTTCCCAGCACGGGGATCTTGAGTTCTATAAGATAAAGCCATAAACATGTTTGTCTGAGTCTTCTATCAAAAGTTACAGCTATTTATATGAAGTTGTACAAAAACGCTTTCTTTCGCCAAGACAGTGCGTTTCTCACTGTTACATGCATTTGAATGGGGAACTCGACCGAAACAAAGTATAGGTTTTCATTATGTGTATAACTTGGAAATCTTAGCTCCAACAGCTGCAAAACCTGTTTTCCCAGCACGGGGACCTTGAGTTCTATAAGATAAAGCCATAAACATGTTTGTCTGAGTCTTCTATCAAAAGTTACAGCTATTTATATGAAGTTGTACAAAAACGCTTTCTTTCGCCAAGACAGTGCGTTTGTCACTGTTACATGCATTTGAATGGGGAACTCGACCGAAACAAAGTATAGGTTTTCATTATGTGTATAACTTGGAAATCTTAGCTCAAACAGCTGCAAAACCTGTTTTCCCAGCACGGGGACCTTGAGTTCTATAAGATAAAGCCATAAACATGTTTGTCTGAGTCTTCTATCAAAAGTTACAGCTATTTATATGAAGTTGTACAAAAACGCTTTCTTTCGCCAAGACAGTGCGTTTCTCACTGTTACATGCATTTGAATGTGGAACTCGACCGAAACAAAGTATAGGTTTTCATTATGTGTATAACTTGGAAATCTTAGCTCCAACAGCTGCAAAACCTGTTTTCCCAGCACGGGGACCTTGAGTTCTATAAGATAAAGCCATAAACATGTTTGTCTGAGTCTTCTATCAAAAGTTACAGCTATTTATATGAAGTTGTACAAAAACGCTTTCTTTCGCCAAGACAGTGCGTTTCTCACTGTTACATGCATTTGAATGGGGAACTCGACCGAAACAAAGTATAGGTTTTCATTATGTGTATAACTTGGAAATCTTAGCTCCAACAGCTGCAAAACCTGTTTTCCCAGCACGGGGACCTTGAGTTCTATAAGATAAAGCCATAAACATGTTTGTCTGAGTCTTCTATCAAAAGTTACAGCTATTTATATGAAGTTGTACAAAAACGCTTTCTTTCGCCAAGACAGTGCGTTTCTCACTGTTACATGCATTTGAATGGGGAACTCGACCGAAACAAAGTATAGGTTTTCATTATGTGTATAACTTGAAAATCTTAGCTCCAACAGCTGCAAATCCTGTTTTCCCAGCACGGGGACCTTGAGTTCTATAAGATAAAGCCATAAACATGTTTGTCTGAGTCTTCTATCAAAAGTTACAGCTATTTATATGAAGTTGTACAAAAACGCTTTCTTTCGCCAAGACAGTGCGTTTCTCACTGTTACATGCATTTGAATGGGGAACTCGACCGAAACAAAGTATAGGTTTTCATTATGTGTATAACTTGGAAATCTTAGCTCCAACAGCTGCAAATCCTGTTTTCCCAGCACGGAGACCTTGAGTTCTATAAGATAAAGCCATAAACATGTTTGTCTGAGTCTTCTATCAAAAGTTACAGCTATTTATATGAAGTTGTACAAAAACGCTTTCTTTCGCCAAGACAGTGCGTTTCTCACTGTTACATGCATTTGAATGGGGAACTCGACCGAAACAAAGTATAGGTTTTCATTATGTGTATAACTTGAAAATCTTAGCTCCAACAGCTGCAAATCCTGTTTTCCCAGCACGGGACCTTGAGTTCTATAAGATAAAGCCATAAACATGTTTGTCTGAGTCTTCTATCAAAAGTTACAGCTATTTATATGAAGTTGTACAAAAACGCTTTCTTTCGCCAAGACAGTGCGTTTCTCACTGTTACATGCATTTGAATGGGGAACTCGACCGAAACAAAGTATAGGTTTTCATTATGTGTATAACTTGAGAATCTTAGCTCCAACAGCTGCAAATCCTGTTTTCCCAGCACGGGGACCTTGAGTTCTATAAGATAAAGCCATAAACATGTTTGTCTGAGTCTTCTATCAAAAGTTACAGCTATTTATATGAAGTTGTACAAAAACGCTTTCTTTCGCCAAGACAGTGCGTTTCTCACTGTTACATGCATTTGAATGGGGAACTCGACCGAAACAAAGTATAGGTTTTCATTATGTGTATAACTTGGAAATCTTAGCTCCAACAGCTGCAAAACCTGTTTTCCCAGCACGGGGACCTTGAGTTCTATAAGATAAAGCCATAAACATGTTTGTCTGAGTCTTCTATCAAAAGTTACAGCTATTTATATGAAGTTGTACAAAAACGCTTTCTTTCGCCAAGACAGTGCGTTTCTCACTGTTACATGCATTTGAATGGGGAACTCGACCGAAACAAAGTATAGGTTTTCATTATGTGTATAACTTGAAAATCTTAGCTCCAACAGCTGCAAATCCTGTTTTCCCAGCACGGGGACCTTGAGTTCTATAAGATAAAGCCATAAACATGTTTGTCTGAGTCTTCTATCAAAAGTTACAGCTATTTATATGAAGTTGTACAAAAACGCTTTCTTTCGCCAAGACAGTGCGTTTCTCACTGTTACATGCATTTGAATGGGGAACTCGACCGAAACAAAGTATAGGTTTTCATTATGTGTATAACTTGGAAATCTTAGCTCAAACAGCTGCAAAACCTGTTTTCCCAGCACGGGGACCTTGAGTTCTATAAGATAAAGCCATAAACATGTTTGTCTGAGTCTTCTATCAAAAGTTACAGCTATTTATATGAAGTTGTACAAAAACGCTTTCTTTCGCCAAGACAGTGCGTTTCTCACTGTTACATGCATTTGAATGGGGAACTCGACCAAAACAAAGTATAGGTTTTCATTATGTGTATAACTTGAAAATCTTAGCTCCAACAGCTGCAAATCCTGTTTTCCTCCCAGCACGGGGACCTTGAGTTCTATAAGATAAAGCCATAAACATGTTTGTCTGAGTCTTCTATCAAAAGTTACAGCTATTTATATGAAGTTGTACAAAAACGCTTTATTTCGCCAAGACAGTGCGTTTCTCACTGTTACATGCATTTGAATGGGGAACTCGACCGAAACAAAGTATAGGTTTTCATTATGTGTATAACTTGAAAATCTTAGCTCAAACAGCTGCAAATCCTGTTTGCCCAGCAAGGGGACCTTGAGTTCTATAAGATAAAGCCATAAACATGTTTGTCTGAGTCTTCTATCAAAAGTTACAGCTATTTATATGAAGTTGTACAAAAACGCTTTCTTTCGCCAAGACAGTGCGTTTCCCACGTTTACATGCATTTGAATGGGGAACTCGACCGAAACAAAGTATAGGTTTTCATTATGTGTATAACTTGGAAATCTTAGCTCAAACAACTGCAAAACCTGTTTTCCTAGCACGGGGACCTTGAGTTCTATAAGATAAAGCCATAAACATGTGTATCCGAGTCTTCTATCAAAAGTTACAGCTATTTATATGAAGTTGTACAAAAACGCTTTATTTCGCCAAGACAGTGCGTTTCTCACTGTTACATGCATTTGAATGGGGAACTCGACCGAAACAAAGTATAGGTTTTCATTATGTGTATAACTTGGAAATCTTAGCTCAAACAGCTGCAAAACCTGTTTTCCTAGCACGGGAACCTTGAGTTCTATAAAATAAAGCCATAAACATGTTTGTCTGAGTCTTCTATCAAAAGTTACAGCTATTTATATGAAGTTGTACAAAAACGCTTTCTTTCGCCAAGACAGTGCGTTTCTCACTGTTACATGCATTTGAATGGGGAACTCGACCGAAACAAAGTATAGGTTTTCATTATGTGTATAACTTGAAAATCTTAGCTCAAACAGCTGCAAATCCTGTTTGCCCAGCAAGGGGACCTTGAGTTCTATAAGATAAAGCCATAAACATGTTTGTCTGAGTCTTCTATCAAAAGTTACAGCTATTTATATGAAGTTGTACAAAAACGCTTTCTTTCGCCAAGACAGTGCGTTTCCCACGGTTACATGCATTTGAATGGGGAACTCGACCGAAACAAAGTATAGGTTTTCATTATGTGTATAACTTGGAAATCTTAGCTCAAACAACTGCAAAACCTGTTTTCCTAGCACGGGGACCTTGAGTTCTATAAGATAAAGCCATAAACATGTTTGTCTGAGTCTTCTATCAAAAGTTACAGCTATTTATATGAAGTTGTTCAAAAACGCTTTATTTCGCCAAGACAGTGCGTTTCTCACTGTTACATGCATTTGAATGGGGAACTCGACCGAAACAAAGTATAGGTTTTCATTATATGTATAACTTGAAAATCTTAGCTCAAACAGCTGTAAAACCTGTTTTCCCAGCACGGGGACCTTGAGTTCTATAAGATAAAGCCATAAACATGTTTGTCTGAGTCTTCTATCAAAAGTTACAGCTATTTATATGAAGTTGTACAAAAACGCTTTATTTCGCCAAGACAGTGCGTTTCTCACTGTTACATGCATTTGAATGGGGAACTCGACCGAAACAAAGTATAGGTTTTCATTATGTGTATAACTTGAAAATCTTAGCTCAAACAGCTGCAAATCCTGTTTGCCCAGCAAGGGGACCTTGAGTTCTATAAGATAAAGCCATAAACATGTTTGTCTGAGTCTTCTATCAAAAGTTACAGCTATTTATATGAAGTTGTACAAAAACGCTTTCTTTCGCCAAGACAGTGCGTTTCCCACGTTTACATGCATTTGAATGGGGAACTCGACCGAAACAAAGTATAGGTTTTCATTATGTGTATAACTTGGAAATCTTAGCTCAAACAACTGCAAAACCTGTTTTCCTAGCACGGGGACCTTGAGTTCTATAAGATAAAGCCATAAACATGTGTATCCGAGTCTTCTATCAAAAGTTACAGCTATTTATATGAAGTTGTACAAAAACGCTTTATTTCGCCAAGACAGTGCGTTTCTCACTGTTACATGCATTTGAATGGGGAACTCGACCGAAACAAAGTATAGGTTTTCATTATGTGTATAACTTGGAAATCTTAGCTCAAACAGCTGCAAAACCTGTTTTCCTAGCACGGGAACCTTGAGTTCTATAAAATAAAGCCATAAACATGTTTGTCTGAGTCTTCTATCAAAAGTTACAGCTATTTATATGAAGTTGTACAAAAACGCTTTATTTCGCCAAGACAGTGCGTTTCTCACTGTTACATGCATTTGAATGGGGAACTCGACCGAAACAAAGTATAGGTTTTCATTATGTGTATAACTTGGAAATCTTAGCTCAAACAGCTGCAAATCCTGTTTTGCCAGCACGGGGACCTTGAGTTCTATAAGATAAAGCCATAAACATGTTTGTCTGAGTCTTCTATCAAAAGTTACAGCTATTTATATGAAGTTGTACAAAAACGCTTTCTTTCGCCAAGACAGTGCGTTTCTCACTGTTACATGCATTTGAATGGGGAACTCGACCGATACAAAGTATAGGTTTTCATTATGTGTATAACTTGGAAATCTTAGCTCAAACAGCTGCAAATCCTGTTTTCCCAGCAAGGGAACCTTGAGTTCTATAAGATAAAGCCATAAACATGTTTGTCTGAGTCTTCTATCAAAAGTTACAGCTATTTATATGAAGTTGTACAAAAACGCTTTATTTCGCCAAGACAGTGCGTTTCTCACTGTTACATGCATTTGAATGGGGAACTCGACCGAAACAAAGTATAGGTTTTCATTATGTGTATAACTTGAAAATCTTAGCTCAAACAGCTGCAAATCCTGTTTGCCCAGCAAGGGGACCTTGAGTTCTATAAGATAAAGCCATAAACATGTTTGTCTGAGTCTTCTATCAAAAGTTACAGCTATTTATATGAAGTTGTACAAAAACGCTTTCTTTCGCCAAGACAGTGCGTTTCTCACTGTTACATGCATTTGAATGGGGAACTCGACCGATACAAAGTATAGGTTTTCATTATGTGTATAACTTGGAAATCTTAGCTCAAACAGCTGCAAATCCTGTTTTCCCAGCAAGGGGACCTTGAGTTCTATAAGATAAAGCCATAAACATGTTTGTCTGAGTCTTCTATCAAAAGTTACAGCTATTTATATGAAGTTGTTCAAAAACGCTTTATTTCGCCAAGACAGTGCGTTTCTCACTGTTACATGCATTTGAATGGGGAACTCGACCGAAACAAAGTATAGGTTTTCATTATGTGTATAACTTGGAAATCTTAGCTCAAACAGCTGCAAAACCTGTTTTCCTAGCACAGGAACCTTGAGTTCTATAAGATAAAGCCATAAACATGTTTGTCTGAGTCTTCTATCAAAAGTTACAGCTATTTATATGAAGTTGTACAAAAACGCTTTATTTCGCCAAGACAGTGCGTTTCTCACTGTTACATGCATTTGAATGGGGAACTCGACCGAAACAAAGTATAGGTTTTCATTATGTGTATAACTTGAAAATCTTAGCTCAAACAGCTGCAAATCCTGTTTGCCCAGCAAGGGGACCTTGAGTTCTATAAGATAAAGCCATAAACATGTTTGTCTGAGTCTTCTATCAAAAGTTACAGCTATTTATATGAAGTTGTACAAAAACGCTTTCTTTCGCCAAGACAGTGCGTTTCTCACGGTTACATGCATTTGAATGGGGAACTCGACCGAAACAAAGTATAGGTTTTCATTATGTGTATAACTTGGAAATCTTAGCTCAAACAGCTGCAAATCCTGTTTTGCCAGCACGGGGACCTTGAGTTCTATAAGATAAAGCCATAAACATGTTTGTCTGAGTCTTCTATCAAAAGTTACAGCTATTTATATGAAGTTGTACAAAAACGCTTTCTTTCGCCAAGACAGTGCGTTTCTCACTGTTACATGCATTTGAATGGGGAACTCGACCGATACAAAGTATAGGTTTTCATTATGTGTATAACTTGGAAATCTTAGCTCAAACAGCTGCAAATCCTGTTTTCCCAGCAAGGTGACCTTGAGTTCTATAAGATAAAGCCATAAACATGTTTGTCTGAGTCTTCTATCAAAAGTTACAGCTATTTATATGAAGTTGTTCAAAAACGCTTTATTTCGCCAAGACAGTGCGTTTCTCACTGTTACATGCATTTGAATGGGGAACTCGACCGAAACAAAGTATAGGTTTTCATTATGTGTATAACTTGGAAATCTTAGCTCAAACAGCTGCAAAACCTGTTTTCCTAGCACGGAAACCTTGAGTTCTATAAGATAAAGCCATAAACATGTTTGTCTGAGTCTTCTATCAAAAGTTACAGCTATTTATAGGAAGTTGTACAAAAACGCTTTCTTTCGCCAAGACAGTGCGTTTCTCACTGTTACATGCATTTGAATGGGGAACTCGACCGATACAAAGTATAGGTTTTCATTATGTGTATAACTTGGAAATCTTAGCTCAAACAGCTGCAAATCCTGTTTTCCTAGCACGGGAACCTTGAGTTCTATAAGAAAAAGCCATAAACATGTTTGTCTGAGTCTTCTATCAAAAGTTACAGCTATTTATATGAAGTTGTACAAAAACGCTTTCTTTCGCCAAGATAGTGCGTTTCTCACTGTTACATGCATTTGAATGGGGAACTCGCCCGAAACAAAGTATAGGTTTTCATTATGTGTATAACTTGAAAATCTTAGCTCAAACAGCTGCAAATCCTATTTTCCCAGCAAGGGGACCTTGAGTTATATAAGATAAAGCCATAAACATGTTTGTCTGAGTCTTCTATCAAAAGTTACAGCTATTTATATGAAATTGTATAAAAACGCTTTCTTTCGCCAAGACAGTGCGTTTCTCACTGTTACATGCATTTGAATGGGGAACTCGACCGAAACAAAGTATAGGTTTTCAATATATGTATAACTTGAAAATCTTAGCTCAAACAGCTGTAAAACCTGTTTTCCCAGCACGGGGACCTTGAGTTCTATAAGATAAAGCCATAAACATGTTTGTCTGAGTCTTCTATCAAAAGTTACAGCTATTTATATGAAGTTGTACAAAAACGCTTTCTTTCGCCAAGACAGTGCGTTTCTCACGGTTACATGCATTTGAATGGGGAACTCGACCGAAACAAAGTATAGGTTTTCATTATGTGTATAACTTGGAAATCTTAGCTCAAACAGCTGCAAATCCTGTTTTGCCAGCACGGGGACCTTGAGTTCTATAAGATAAAGCCATAAACATGTTTGTCTGAGTCTTCTATCAAAAGTTACAGCTATTTATATGAAGTTGTACAAAAACGCTTTCTTTCGCCAAGACAGTGCGTTTCTCACTGTTACATGCATTTGAATGGGGAACTCGACCGATACAAAGTATAGGTTTTCATTATGTGTATAACTTGGAAATCTTAGCTCAAACAGCTGCAAATCCTGTTTTCCCAGCAAGGGGACCTTGAGTTCTATAAGATAAAGCCATAAACATGTTTGTCTGAGTCTTCTATCAAAAGTTACAGCTATTTATATGAAGTTGTTCAAAAACGCTTTATTTCGCCAAGACAGTGCGTTTCTCACTGTTACATGCATTTGAATGGGGAACTCGACCGAAACAAAGTATAGGTTTTCATTATGTGTATAACTTGGAAATCTTAGCTCAAACAGCTGCAAAACCTGTTTTCCTAGCACGGAAACCTTGAGTTCTATAAGATAAAGCCATAAACATGTTTGTCTGAGTCTTCTATCAAAAGTTACAGCTATTTATAGGAAGTTGTACAAAAACGCTTTCTTTCGCCAAGACAGTGCGTTTCTCACTGTTACATGCATTTGAATGGGGAACTCGACCGATACAAAGTATAGGTTTTCATTATGTGTATAACTTGGAAATCTTAGCTCAAACAGCTGCAAATCCTGTTTTCCTAGCACGGGAACCTTGAGTTCTATAAGAAAAAGCCATAAACATGTTTGTCTGAGTCTTCTATCAAAAGTTACAGCTATTTATATGAAGTTGTACAAAAACGCTTTCTTTCGCCAAGATAGTGCGTTTCTCACTGTTACATGCATTTGAATGGGGAACTCGCCCGAAACAAAGTATAGGTTTTCATTATGTGTATAACTTGAAAATCTTAGCTCAAACAGCTGCAAATCCTATTTTCCCAGCAAGGGGACCTTGAGTTATATAAGATAAAGCCATAAACATGTTTGTCTGAGTCTTCTATCAAAAGTTACAGCTATTTATATGAAATTGTATAAAAACGCTTTCTTTCGCCAAGACAGTGCGTTTCTCACTGTTACATGCATTTGAATGGGGAACTCGACCGAAACAAAGTATAGGTTTTCATTATATGTATAACTTGAAAATCTTAGCTCAAACAGCTGCAAATCCTGTTTGCCCAGCACGGGGACCTTGAGTTCTATAAGATAAAGCCATAAACATGTTTGTCTGAGTCTTCTATCAAAAGTTACAGCTATTTATATGAAGTTGTACAAAAACGCTTTCTTTCGCCAAGACAGTGCGTTTCTCACTGTTACATGCATTTGAATGGGGAACTCGACCGATACAAAGTATAGGTTTTCATTATGTGTATAACTTGGAAATCTTAGCTCAAACAGCTGCAAATCCTGTTTTCCCAGCAAGGGGACCTTGAGTTATATAAGATCAAGCCATAAACATGTTTGTCTGAGTCTTCTATCAAAAGTTACAGCTATTTATATGAAATTGTACAAAAACGCTTTCTTTCGCCAAGACAGTGCGTTTCTCACTGTTACATGCATTTGAATGGGGAACTCGACCGAAACAAAGTATAGGTTTTCATTATGTGTATAACTTGAAAATCTTAGCTCAAACAGCTGCAAATCCTGTTTTCCCAGCAAGGAGACCTTGAGTTCTATAAGATAAAGCCATAAACATGTTTGGTCTGAGTCTTCTATCAAAAGTTACAGCTATTTATATGAAGTTGTACAAAAACGCTTTCTTTCGCCAAGACAGTGCGTTTCTCACTGTTACATGCATTTGAATGGGGAACTCGACCGAAACAAAGTATAGGTTTTCATTATATGTATAACTTGAAAATCTTAGCTCAAACAGCTGCAAATCCTGTTTTCCCAGCACGGGGACCTTGAGTTCTATAAGATAAAGCCATAAACATGTTTGTCTGAGTCTTCTATCAAAAGTTACAGCTATTTATATGAAGTTGTACAAAAACGCTTTCTTTCGCCAAGACAGTGCGTTTCTCACTGTTACATGCATTTGAATGGGGATCTCGACCGAAACAAAGTATAGGTTTTCATTATGTGTATAACTCGAAAATCTTAGCTCACACAGCTGCAAATCCTGTTTTCCCAGCACGGGGAGCTTGAGTTCTATAAGATAAAGCCATAAACATGTTTGTCTGAGTCTTCTATCAAAGGTTACAGCTATTTATATGAAGTTGTACAAAAACGCTTTATTTCGCCAAGACAGTGCGTTTCTCACTGTTACATGCATTTGAATGGGGAACTCGCCCGAAACAAAGTATAGGTTTTCATTATGTGTATAACTTGAAAATCTTAGCTCAAACAGCTGCAAATCCTATTGTCCCAGCAAGGGGACCTTGAGTTCTATAAGATAAAGCCATAAACATGTTTGTCTGAGTCTTCTATCAAAAGTTACAGCTATTTATATGAAATTGTACAAAAACGCTTTCTTTCGCCAAGACAGTGCGTTTCTCACTGTTACATGCATTTGAATGGGGAACTCGACCGAAACAAAGTATAGGTTTTCATTATGTGTATAACTTGAAAATCTTAGCTCAAACAGCTGCAAATCCTGTTTTCCCAGCAAGGAGACCTTGAGTTCTATAAGATAAAGCCATAAACATGTTTGGTCTGAGTCTTCTATCAAAAGTTACAGCTATTTATATGAAGTTGTACAAAAACGCTTTATTTCGCCAAGACAGTGCGTTTCTCACTGTTACATGCATTTGAATGGGGAACTCGACCGAAACAAAGTATAGGTTTTCATTATGTGTATAACTCGAAAATCTTAGCTCACACAGCTGCAAATCCTGTTTTCCCAGCACGGGGAGCTTGAGTTCTATAAGATAAAGCCATAAACATGTTTGTCTGAGTCTTCTATCAAAGGTTACAGCTATTTATATGAAGTTGTACAAAAACGCTTTCTTTCGCCAAGACAGTGCGTTTCTCACTGTTACATGCATTTGAATGGGGAACTCGCCCGAAACAAAGTATAGGTTTTCATTATGTGTATAACTTGAAAATCTTAGCTCAAACAGCTGCAAATCCTATTGTCCCAGCAAGGGGACCTTGAGTTCTATAAGATAAAGCCATAAACATGTTTGTCTGAGTCTTCTATCAAAAGTTACAGCTATTTATATGAAATTGTACAAAAACGCTTTCTTTCGCCAAGACAGTGCGTTTCTCACTGTTACATGCATTTGAATGGGGAACTCGACCGAAACAAAGTATAGGTTTTCATTATGTGTATAACTTGAAAATCTTAGCTCAAACAGCTGCAAATCCTGTTTTCCCAGCAAGGAGACCTTGAGTTCTATAAGATAAAGCCATAAACATGTTTGGTCTGAGTCTTCTATCAAAAGTTACAGCTATTTATATGAAGTTGTACAAAAACGCTTTATTTCGCCAAGACAGTGCGTTTCTCACTGTTACATGCATTTGAATGGGGAACTCGCCCGAAACAAAGTATAGGTTTTCATTATGTGTATAACTTGAAAATCTTAGCTCAAACAGCTGCAAATCCTATTTTCCCAGCAAGGGGACCTTGAGTTATATAAGATAAAGCCATAAACATGTTTGTCTGAGTCTTCTATCAAAAGTTACAGCTATTTATATGAAATTGTATAAAAACGCTTTCTTTCGCCAAGACAGTGCGTTTCTCACTGTTACATGCATTTGAATGGGGAACTCGACCGAAACAAAGTATAGGTTTTCATTATATGTATAACTTGAAAATCTTAGCTCAAACAGCTGCAAATCCTGTTTGCCCAGCACGGGGACCTTGAGTTCTATAAGATAAAGCCATAAACATGTTTGTCTGAGTCTTCTATCAAAAGTTACAGCTATTTATATGAAGTTGTACAAAAACGCTTTCTTTCGCCAAGACAGTGCGTTTCCCACGGTTACATGCATTTGAATGGGGAACTCGACCGAAACAAAGTATAGGTTTTCATTATGTGTATAACTTGAAAATCTTAGCTCAAACAGCTGCAAATCCTGTTTTCCTAGCACGGGGACCTTGAGTTCTATAAGATAAAGCCATAAACATGTGTATCCGAGTCTTCTATCAAAAGTTACAGCTATTTATATGAAGTTGTACAAAAACGCTTTATTTCGCCAAGACAGTGCGTTTCTCACTGTTACATGCATTTGAATGGGGAACTCGACCGAAACAAAGTATAGGTTTTCATTATGTGTATAACTTGGAAATCTTAGCTCAAACAGCTGCAAATCCTGTTTTCCCAGCAAGGGGACCTTGAGTTCTATAAGATAAAGCCATAAACATGTTTGTCTGAGTCTTCTATCAAAAGTTACAGCTATTTATATGAAATTGTACAAAAACGCTTTCTTTCGCCAAGACAGTGCGTTTCTCACTGTTACATGCATTTGAATGGGGAACTCGACCGAAACAAAGTATAGGTTTTCATTATATGTATAACTTGAAAATCTTAGCTCAAACAGCTGCAATTCCTGTTTTCCCAGCACGGGGACCTTGAGTTCTATAAGATAAAGCCATAAACATGTTTGTCTGAGTCTTCTATCAAAAGTTACAGCTATTTATATGAAGTTGTACAAAAACGCTTTCTTTCGCCAAGACAGTGCGTTTCTCACTGTTACATGCATTTGAATGGGGAACTCGACCGAAACAAAGTATAGGTTTTCATTATATGTATAACTTGAAAATCTTAGCTCAAACAGCTGCAAATCCTGTTTTCCCAGCACGGGGACCTTGAGTTCTATAAGATAAAGCCATAAACATGTTTGTCTGAGTCTTCTATCAAAAGTTACAGCTATTTATATGAAGTTGTACAAAAACGCTTTCTTTCGCCAAGACAGTGCGTTTCTCACTGTTACATGCATTTGAATGGGGAACTCGACCGATACAAAGTATAGGTTTTCATTATGTGTATAACTTGGAAATCTTAGCTCAAACAGCTGCAAATCCTGTTTTCCCAGCAAGGGGACCTTGAGTTCTATAAGATAAAGCCATAAACATGTTTGTCTGAGTCTTCTATCAAAAGTTACAGCTATTTATATGAAATTGTATAAAAACGCTTTCTTTCGCCAAGACAGTGCGTTTCTCACTGTTACATGCATTTGAATGGGGAACTCGACCGAAACAAAGTATAGGTTTTCATTATATGTATAACTTGAAAATCTTAGCTCAAACAGCTGCAAATCCTGTTTGCCCAGCACGGGGACCTTGAGTTCTATAAGATAAAGCCATAAACATGTTTGTCTGAGTCTTCTATCAAAAGTTACAGCTATTTATATGAAGTTGTACAAAAACGCTTTCTTTCGCCAAGACAGTGCGTTTCTCACTGTTACATGCATTTGAATGGGGAACTCGACCGAAACAAAGTATAGGTTTTCATTATATGTATAACTTGAAAATCTTAGCTCAAACAGCTGTAAAACCTGTTTTCCCAGCACGGGGACCTTGAGTTCTATAAGATAAAGCCATAAACATGTTTGTCTGAGTCTTCTATCAAAAGTTACAGCTATTTATATGAAGTTGTACAAAAACGCTTTCTTTCGCCAAGACAGTGCGTTTCCCACGGTTACATGCATTTGAATGGGGAACTCGACCGAAACAAAGTATAGGTTTTCATTATGTGTATAACTTGAAAATCTTAGCTCAAACAGCTGCAAATCCTGTTTGCCCAGCAAGGGGACCTTGAGTTCTATAAGATAAAGCCATAAACATGTTTGTCTGAGTCTTCTATCAAAAGTTACAGCTATTTATATGAAGTTGTACAAAAACGCTTTCTTTCGCCAAGACAGTGCGTTTCTCACTGTTACATGCATTTGAATGGGGAACTCGACCGATACAAAGTATAGGTTTTCATTATGTGTATAACTTGGAAATCTTAGCTCAAACAGCTGCAAAGCCTGTTTTCCTAGCACGGGGACCTTGAGTTCTATAAGATAAAGCCATAAACATGTGTATCCGAGTCTTCTATCAAAAGTTACAGCTATTTATATGAAGTTGTACAAAAACGCTTTATTTCGCCAAGACAGTGCGTTTCTCACTGTTACATGCATTTGAATGGGGAACTCGACCGAAACAAAGTATAGGTTTTCATTATATGTATAACTTGAAAATCTTAGCTCAAACAGCTGCAAATCCTGTTTTCCTAGCACGGGGACCTTGAGTTCTATAAGATAAAGCCATAAACATGTTTGTCTGAGTCTTCTATCAAAAGTTACAGCTATTTATATGAAGTTGTACAAAAACGCTTTCTTTCGCCAAGACAGTGCGTTTCTCACTGTTACATGCATTTGAATGGGGAACTCGACCGATACAAAGTATAGGTTTTCATTATGTGTATAACTTGGAAATCTTAGCTCAAACAGCTGCAAATCCTGTTTTCCCAGCAAGGGGACCTTGAGTTCTATAAGATAAAGCCATAAACATGTTTGTCTGAGTCTTCTATCAAAAGTTACAGCTATTTATATGAAGTTGTTCAAAAACGCTTTATTTCGCCAAGACAGTGCGTTTCTCACTGTTACATGCATTTGAATGGGGAACTCGACCGAAACAAAGTATAGGTTTTCATTATGTGTATAACTTGGAAATCTTAGCTCAAACAGCTGCAAAACCTGTTTTCCTAGCACGGGAACCTTGAGTTCTATAAGATAAAGCCATAAACATGTGTATCCGAGTCTTCTATCAAAAGTTACAGCTATTTATATGAAGTTGTACAAAAACGCTTTCTTTCGCCAAGACAGTGCTTTTCTCACTGTTACATGCATTTGAATGGGGAACTCGACCGAAACAAAGTATAGGTTTTCATTATGTGTATAACTTGGAAATCTTAGCTCAAACAGCTGCAAAACCTGTTTTCCTAGCACGGGGACCTTGAGTTCTATAAGAAAAAGCCATAAACATGTTTGTCTGAGTCTTCTATCAAAAGTTACAGCTATTTATATGAAATTGTACAAAAACGCTTTCTTTCGCCAAGACAGTGCGTTTCTCACTGTTACATGCATTTGAATGGGGAACTCGACCGAAACAAAGTATAGGTTTTCATTATATGTATAATTTTAAAATCTTAGCTCAAACAGCTGCAAATCCTGTTTTCCCAGCAAGGGGACCTTGAGTTCTATAAGATAAAGCCATAAACATGTTTGGTCTGAGTCTTCTATCAAAAGTTACAGCTATTTATATGAAATTGTACAAAAACGCTTTCTTTCGCCAAGACAGTGCGTTTCTCACTGTTACATGCATTTGAATGGGGAACTCGACCGAAACAAAGTATAGGTTTTCATTATATGTATAACTTGAAAATCTTAGCTCAAACAGCTGCAATTCCTGTTTTCCCAGCACGGGGACCTTGAGTTCTATAAGATAAAGCCATAAACATGTTTGTCTGAGTCTTCTATCAAAAGTTACAGCTATTTATATGAAGTTGTACAAAAACGCTTTCTTTCGCCAAGACAATGCGTTTCTCACTGTTACATGCATTTGAATGGGGAACTCGACCGAAACAAAGTATAGGTTTTCATTATATGTATAACTTGAAAATCTTAGCTCAAACAGCTGCAAATCCTGTTTTCCCAGCACGGGGACCTTGAGTTCTATAAGATAAAGCCATAAACATGTTTGTCTGAGTCTTCTATCAAAAGTTACAGCTATTTATATGAAGTTGTACAAAAACGCTTTCTTTCGCCAAGACAGTGCGTTTCTCACTGTTACATGCATTTGAATGGGGAACTCGACCGATACAAAGTATAGGTTTTCATTATGTGTATAACTTGGAAATCTTAGCTCAAACAGCTGCAAATCCTGTTTTCCCAGCAAGGGGACCTTGAGTTCTATAAGATAAAGCCATAAACATGTTTGTCTGAGTCTTCTATCAAAAGTTACAGCTATTTATATGAAGTTGTTCAAAAACGCTTTATTTCGCCAAGACAGTGCGTTTCTCACTGTTACATGCATTTGAATGGGGAACTCGACCGAAACAAAGTATAGGTTTTCATTATGTGTATAACTTGGAAATCTTAGCTCAAACAGCTGCAAAACCTGTTTTCCTAGCACGGAAACCTTGAGTTCTATAAGATAAAGCCATAAACATGTTTGTCTGAGTCTTCTATCAAAAGTTACAGCTATTTATAGGAAGTTGTACAAAAACGCTTTCTTTCGCCAAGACAGTGCGTTTCTCACTGTTACATGCATTTGAATGGGGAACTCGACCGATACAAAGTATAGGTTTTCATTATGTGTATAACTTGGAAATCTTAGCTCAAACAGCTGCAAATCCTGTTTTCCTAGCACGGGAACCTTGAGTTCTATAAGAAAAAGCCATAAACATGTTTGTCTGAGTCTTCTATCAAAAGTTACAGCTATTTATATGAAGTTGTACAAAAACGCTTTCTTTCGCCAAGATAGTGCGTTTCTCACTGTTACATGCATTTGAATGGGGAACTCGCCCGAAACAAAGTATAGGTTTTCATTATGTGTATAACTTGAAAATCTTAGCTCAAACAGCTGCAAATCCTATTTTCCCAGCAAGGGGACCTTGAGTTATATAAGATAAAGCCATAAACATGTTTGTCTGAGTCTTCTATCAAAAGTTACAGCTATTTATATGAAATTGTATAAAAACGCTTTCTTTCGCCAAGACAGTGCGTTTCTCACTGTTACATGCATTTGAATGGGGAACTCGACCGAAACAAAGTATAGGTTTTCATTATATGTATAACTTGAAAATCTTAGCTCAAACAGCTGCAAATCCTGTTTGCCCAGCACGGGGACCTTGAGTTCTATAAGATAAAGCCATAAACATGTTTGTCTGAGTCTTCTATCAAAAGTTACAGCTATTTATATGAAGTTGTACAAAAACGCTTTCTTTCGCCAAGACAGTGCGTTTCTCACTGTTACATGCATTTGAATGGGGAACTCGACCGATACAAAGTATAGGTTTTCATTATGTGTATAACTTGGAAATCTTAGCTCAAACAGCTGCAAATCCTGTTTTCCCAGCAAGGGGACCTTGAGTTATATAAGATCAAGCCATAAACATGTTTGTCTGAGTCTTCTATCAAAAGTTACAGCTATTTATATGAAATTGTACAAAAACGCTTTCTTTCGCCAAGACAGTGCGTTTCTCACTGTTACATGCATTTGAATGGGGAACTCGACCGAAACAAAGTATAGGTTTTCATTATGTGTATAACTTGAAAATCTTAGCTCAAACAGCTGCAAATCCTGTTTTCCCAGCAAGGAGACCTTGAGTTCTATAAGATAAAGCCATAAACATGTTTGGTCTGAGTCTTCTATCAAAAGTTACAGCTATTTATATGAAGTTGTACAAAAACGCTTTCTTTCGCCAAGACAGTGCGTTTCTCACTGTTACATGCATTTGAATGGGGAACTCGACCGAAACAAAGTATAGGTTTTCATTATGTGTATAACTTGAAAATCTTAGCTCAAACAGCTGCAAATCCTGTTTTCCCAGCAAGGAGACCTTGAGTTCTATAAGATAAAGCCATAAACATGTTTGGTCTGAGTCTTCTATCAAAAGTTACAGCTATTTATATGAAGTTGTACAAAAACGCTTTATTTCGCCAAGACAGTGCGTTTCTCACTGTTACATGCATTTGAATGGGGAACTCGCCCGAAACAAAGTATAGGTTTTCATTATGTGTATAACTTGAAAATCTTAGCTCAAACAGCTGCAAATCCTATTTTCCCAGCAAGGGGACCTTGAGTTATATAAGATAAAGCCATAAACATGTTTGTCTGAGTCTTCTATCAAAAGTTACAGCTATTTATATGAAATTGTATAAAAACGCTTTCTTTCGCCAAGACAGTGCGTTTCTCACTGTTACATGCATTTGAATGGGGAACTCGACCGAAACAAAGTATAGGTTTTCATTATATGTATAACTTGAAAATCTTAGCTCAAACAGCTGCAAATCCTGTTTTCCCAGCACGGGGACCTTGAGTTCTATAAGATAAAGCCATAAACATGTTTGTCTGAGTCTTCTATCAAAAGTTACAGCTATTTATATGAAGTTGTACAAAAACGCTTTCTTTCGCCAAGACAGTGCGTTTCTCACTGTTACATGCATTTGAATGGGGATCTCGACCGAAACAAAGTATAGGTTTTCATTATGTGTATAACTCGAAAATCTTAGCTCACACAGCTGCAAATCCTGTTTTCCCAGCACGGGGAGCTTGAGTTCTATAAGATAAAGCCATAAACATGTTTGTCTGAGTCTTCTATCAAAGGTTACAGCTATTTATATGAAGTTGTACAAAAACGCTTTATTTCGCCAAGACAGTGCGTTTCTCACTGTTACATGCATTTGAATGGGGAACTCGCCCGAAACAAAGTATAGGTTTTCATTATGTGTATAACTTGAAAATCTTAGCTCAAACAGCTGCAAATCCTATTGTCCCAGCAAGGGGACCTTGAGTTCTATAAGATAAAGCCATAAACATGTTTGTCTGAGTCTTCTATCAAAAGTTACAGCTATTTATATGAAATTGTACAAAAACGCTTTCTTTCGCCAAGACAGTGCGTTTCTCACTGTTACATGCATTTGAATGGGGAACTCGACCGAAACAAAGTATAGGTTTTCATTATGTGTATAACTTGAAAATCTTAGCTCAAACAGCTGCAAATCCTGTTTTCCCAGCAAGGAGACCTTGAGTTCTATAAGATAAAGCCATAAACATGTTTGGTCTGAGTCTTCTATCAAAAGTTACAGCTATTTATATGAAGTTGTACAAAAACGCTTTATTTCGCCAAGACAGTGCGTTTCTCACTGTTACATGCATTTGAATGGGGAACTCGACCGAAACAAAGTATAGGTTTTCATTATGTGTATAACTCGAAAATCTTAGCTCACACAGCTGCAAATCCTGTTTTCCCAGCACGGGGAGCTTGAGTTCTATAAGATAAAGCCATAAACATGTTTGTCTGAGTCTTCTATCAAAGGTTACAGCTATTTATATGAAGTTGTACAAAAACGCTTTCTTTCGCCAAGACAGTGCGTTTCTCACTGTTACATGCATTTGAATGGGGAACTCGCCCGAAACAAAGTATAGGTTTTCATTATGTGTATAACTTGAAAATCTTAGCTCAAACAGCTGGAAATCCTATTGTCCCAGCAAGGGGACCTTGAGTTCTATAAGATAAAGCCATAAACATGTTTGTCTGAGTCTTCTATCAAAAGTTACAGCTATTTATATGAAATTGTACAAAAACGCTTTCTTTCGCCAAGACAGTGCGTTTCTCACTGTTACATGCATTTGAATGGGGAACTCGACCGAAACAAAGTATAGGTTTTCATTATGTGTATAACTTGAAAATCTTAGCTCAAACAGCTGCAAATCCTGTTTTCCCAGCAAGGAGACCTTGAGTTCTATAAGATAAAGCCATAAACATGTTTGGTCTGAGTCTTCTATCAAAAGTTACAGCTATTTATATGAAGTTGTACAAAAACGCTTTATTTCGCCAAGACAGTGCGTTTCTCACTGTTACATGCATTTGAATGGGGAACTCGCCCGAAACAAAGTATAGGTTTTCATTATGTGTATAACTTGAAAATCTTAGCTCAAACAGCTGCAAATCCTATTTTCCCAGCAAGGGGACCTTGAGTTATATAAGATAAAGCCATAAACATGTTTGTCTGAGTCTTCTATCAAAAGTTACAGCTATTTATATGAAATTGTATAAAAACGCTTTCTTTCGCCAAGACAGTGCGTTTCTCACTGTTACATGCATTTGAATGGGGAACTCGACCGAAACAAAGTATAGGTTTTCATTATATGTATAACTTGAAAATCTTAGCTCAAACAGCTGCAAATCCTGTTTGCCCAGCACGGGGACCTTGAGTTCTATAAGATAAAGCCATAAACATGTTTGTCTGAGTCTTCTATCAAAAGTTACAGCTATTTATATGAAGTTGTACAAAAACGCTTTCTTTCGCCAAGACAGTGCGTTTCCCACGGTTACATGCATTTGAATGGGGAACTCGACCGAAACAAAGTATAGGTTTTCATTATGTGTATAACTTGAAAATCTTAGCTCAAACAGCTGCAAATCCTGTTTTCCTAGCACGGGGACCTTGAGTTCTATAAGATAAAGCCATAAACATGTGTATCCGAGTCTTCTATCAAAAGTTACAGCTATTTATATGAAGTTGTACAAAAACGCTTTATTTCGCCAAGACAGTGCGTTTCTCACTGTTACATGCATTTGAATGGGGAACTCGACCGAAACAAAGTATAGGTTTTCATTATGTGTATAACTTGGAAATCTTAGCTCAAACAGCTGCAAATCCTGTTTTCCCAGCAAGGGGACCTTGAGTTCTATAAGATAAAGCCATAAACATGTTTGTCTGAGTCTTCTATCAAAAGTTACAGCTATTTATATGAAATTGTACAAAAACGCTTTCTTTCGCCAAGACAGTGCGTTTCTCACTGTTACATGCATTTGAATGGGGAACTCGACCGAAACAAAGTATAGGTTTTCATTATATGTATAACTTGAAAATCTTAGCTCAAACAGCTGCAATTCCTGTTTTCCCAGCACGGGGACCTTGAGTTCTATAAGATAAAGCCATAAACATGTTTGTCTGAGTCTTCTATCAAAAGTTACAGCTATTTATATGAAGTTGTACAAAAACGCTTTCTTTCGCCAAGACAGTGCGTTTCTCACTGTTACATGCATTTGAATGGGGAACTCGACCGAAACAAAGTATAGGTTTTCATTATATGTATAACTTGAAAATCTTAGCTCAAACAGCTGCAAATCCTGTTTTCCCAGCACGGGGACCTTGAGTTCTATAAGATAAAGCCATAAACATGTTTGTCTGAGTCTTCTATCAAAAGTTACAGCTATTTATATGAAGTTGTACAAAAACGCTTTCTTTCGCCAAGACAGTGCGTTTCTCACTGTTACATGCATTTGAATGGGGAACTCGACCGATACAAAGTATAGGTTTTCATTATGTGTATAACTTGGAAATCTTAGCTCAAACAGCTGCAAATCCTGTTTTCCCAGCAAGGGGACCTTGAGTTCTATAAGATAAAGCCATAAACATGTTTGTCTGAGTCTTCTATCAAAAGTTACAGCTATTTATATGAAATTGTATAAAAACGCTTTCTTTCGCCAAGACAGTGCGTTTCTCACTGTTACATGCATTTGAATGGGGAACTCGACCGAAACAAAGTATAGGTTTTCATTATATGTATAACTTGAAAATCTTAGCTCAAACAGCTGCAAATCCTGTTTGCCCAGCACGGGGACCTTGAGTTCTATAAGATAAAGCCATAAACATGTTTGTCTGAGTCTTCTATCAAAAGTTACAGCTATTTATATGAAGTTGTACAAAAACGCTTTCTTTCGCCAAGACAGTGCGTTTCTCACTGTTACATGCATTTGAATGGGGAACTCGACCGAAACAAAGTATAGGTTTTCATTATATGTATAACTTGAAAATCTTAGCTCAAACAGCTGTAAAACCTGTTTTCCCAGCACGGGGACCTTGAGTTCTATAAGATAAAGCCATAAACATGTTTGTCTGAGTCTTCTATCAAAAGTTACAGCTATTTATATGAAGTTGTACAAAAACGCTTTCTTTCGCCAAGACAGTGCGTTTCCCACGGTTACATGCATTTGAATGGGGAACTCGACCGAAACAAAGTATAGGTTTTCATTATGTGTATAACTTGAAAATCTTAGCTCAAACAGCTGCAAATCCTGTTTGCCCAGCAAGGGGACCTTGAGTTCTATAAGATAAAGCCATAAACATGTTTGTCTGAGTCTTCTATCAAAAGTTACAGCTATTTATATGAAGTTGTACAAAAACGCTTTCTTTCGCCAAGACAGTGCGTTTCTCACTGTTACATGCATTTGAATGGGGAACTCGACCGATACAAAGTATAGGTTTTCATTATGTGTATAACTTGGAAATCTTAGCTCAAACAGCTGCAAAGCCTGTTTTCCTAGCACGGGGACCTTGAGTTCTATAAGATAAAGCCATAAACATGTGTATCCGAGTCTTCTATCAAAAGTTACAGCTATTTATATGAAGTTGTACAAAAACGCTTTATTTCGCCAAGACAGTGCGTTTCTCACTGTTACATGCATTTGAATGGGGAACTCGACCGAAACAAAGTATAGGTTTTCATTATATGTATAACTTGAAAATCTTAGCTCAAACAGCTGCAAATCCTGTTTTCCTAGCACGGGGACCTTGAGTTCTATAAGATAAAGCCATAAACATGTTTGTCTGAGTCTTCTATCAAAAGTTACAGCTATTTATATGAAGTTGTACAAAAACGCTTTCTTTCGCCAAGACAGTGCGTTTCTCACTGTTACATGCATTTGAATGGGGAACTCGACCGATACAAAGTATAGGTTTTCATTATGTGTATAACTTGGAAATCTTAGCTCAAACAGCTGCAAATCCTGTTTTCCCAGCAAGGGGACCTTGAGTTCTATAAGATAAAGCCATAAACATGTTTGTCTGAGTCTTCTATCAAAAGTTACAGCTATTTATATGAAGTTGTTCAAAAACGCTTTATTTCGCCAAGACAGTGCGTTTCTCACTGTTACATGCATTTGAATGGGGAACTCGACCGAAACAAAGTATAGGTTTTCATTATGTGTATAACTTGGAAATCTTAGCTCAAACAGCTGCAAAACCTGTTTTCCTAGCACGGGAACCTTGAGTTCTATAAGATAAAGCCATAAACATGTGTATCCGAGTCTTCTATCAAAAGTTACAGCTATTTATATGAAGTTGTACAAAAACGCTTTCTTTCGCCAAGACAGTGCTTTTCTCACTGTTACATGCATTTGAATGGGGAACTCGACCGAAACAAAGTATAGGTTTTCATTATGTGTATAACTTGGAAATCTTAGCTCAAACAGCTGCAAAACCTGTTTTCCTAGCACGGGGACCTTGAGTTCTATAAGAAAAAGCCATAAACATGTTTGTCTGAGTCTTCTATCAAAAGTTACAGCTATTTATATGAAATTGTACAAAAACGCTTTCTTTCGCCAAGACAGTGCGTTTCTCACTGTTACATGCATTTGAATGGGGAACTCGACCGAAACAAAGTATAGGTTTTCATTATATGTATAATTTTAAAATCTTAGCTCAAACAGCTGCAAATCCTGTTTTCCCAGCAAGGGGACCTTGAGTTCTATAAGATAAAGCCATAAACATGTTTGGTCTGAGTCTTCTATCAAAAGTTACAGCTATTTATATGAAATTGTACAAAAACGCTTTCTTTCGCCAAGACAGTGCGTTTCTCACTGTTACATGCATTTGAATGGGGAACTCGACCGAAACAAAGTATAGGTTTTCATTATATGTATAACTTGAAAATCTTAGCTCAAACAGCTGCAATTCCTGTTTTCCCAGCACGGGGACCTTGAGTTCTATAAGATAAAGCCATAAACATGTTTGTCTGAGTCTTCTATCAAAAGTTACAGCTATTTATATGAAGTTGTACAAAAACGCTTTCTTTCGCCAAGACAGTGCGTTTCTCACTGTTACATGCATTTGAATGGGGAACTCGACCGAAACAAAGTATAGGTTTTCATTATATGTATAACTTGAAAATCTTAGCTCAAACAGCTGCAAATCCTGTTTTCCCAGCACGGGGACCTTGAGTTCTATAAGATAAAGCCATAAACATGTTTGTCTGAGTCTTCTATCAAAAGTTACAGCTATTTATATGAAGTTGTACAAAAACGCTTTCTTTCGCCAAGACAGTGCGTTTCTCACTGTTACATGCATTTGAATGGGGAACTCGACCGATACAAAGTATAGGTTTTCATTATGTGTATAACTTGGAAATCTTAGCTCAAACAGCTGCAAATCCTGTTTTCCCAGCAAGGGGACCTTGAGTTCTATAAGATAAAGCCATAAACATGTTTGTCTGAGTCTTCTATCAAAAGTTACAGCTATTTATATGAAATTGTACAAAAACGCTTTCTTTCGCCAAGACAGTGCGTTTCTCACTGTTACATGCATTTGAATGGGGAACTCGACCGAAACAAAGTATAGGTTTTCATTATATGTATAACTTGAAAATCTTAGCTCAAACAGCTGCAATTCCTGTTTTCCCAGCAAGGGGACCTTGAGTTCTATAAGATAAAGCCATAAACATGTTTGTCTGAGTCTTCTATCAAAAGTTACAGCTATTTATATGAAGTTGTTCAAAAACGCTTTATTTCGCCAAGACAGTGCGTTTCTCACTGTTACATGCATTTGAATGGGGAACTCGACCGAAACAAAGTATAGGTTTTCATTATGTGTATAACTTTGAAATCTTAGCTCAAACAGCTGCAAAACCTGTTTTCCCAGCACAGGAACCTTGAGTTCTATAAGATAAAGCCATAAACATGTGTATCCGAGTCTTCTATCAAAAGTTACAGCTATTTATATGAAGTTGTACAAAAACGCTTTCTTTCGCCAAGACAGTGCGTTTCTCACTGTTACATGCATTTGAATGGGGAACTCGACCGAAACAAAGTATAGGTTTTCATTATGTGTATAACTTGGAAATCTTAGCTCAAACAGCTGCAAAACCTGTTTTCCTAGCACGGGGACCTTGAGTTCTATAAGAGAAAGCCATAAACATGTTTGTCTGAGTCTTCTATCAAAAGTTACAGCTATTTATATGAAGTTGTACAAAAACGCTTTCTTTCGCCAAGACAGTGCGTTTCTCACTGTTACATGCATTTGAATGGGGATCTCGACCGAAACAAAGTATAGGTTTTCATTATGTGTATAACTCGAAAATCTTAGCTCACACAGCTGCAAATCCTGTTTTCCCAGCACGGGGAGCTTGAGTTCTATAAGATAAAGCCATAAACATGTTTGTCTGAGTCTTCTATCAAAGGTTACAGCTATTTATATGAAGTTGTACAAAAACGCTTTCTTTCGCCAAGACAGTGCGTTTCTCACTGTTACATGCATTTGAATGGGGAACTCGACCGAAACAAAGTATAGGTTTTCATTATGTGTATAACTTGAAAATCTTAGCTCAAACAGCTGCAAATCCTGTTTTCCTAGCACGGGAACCTTGAGTTCTATAAGATAAAGCCATAAACATGTTTGTCTGAGTCTTCTATCAAAAGTTACAGCTATTTATATGAAGTTGTACAAAAACGCTTTCTTTCGCCAAGACAGTGCGTTTCTCACTGTTACATGCATTTGAATGGGGAACTCGACCGAAACAAAGTATAGGTTTTCATTATATGTATAACTTGAAAATCTTAGCTCAAACAGCTGCAAATCCTGTTTTCCCAGCACGGGGACCTTGAGTTCTATAAGATAAAGCCATAAACATGTTTGTCTGAGTCTTCTATCAAAAGTTACAGCTATTTCTATGAAGTTGTACAAAAACGCTTTCTTTCGCCAAGACAGTGCGTTTCTCACTGTTACATGCATTTGAATGGGGAACTCGACCGAAACAAAGTATAGGTTTTCATTATGTGTATAACTTGAAAATCTTAGCTCAAACAGCTGCAAATCCTGTTTGCCCAGCAAGGGGACCTTGAGTTCTATAAGATAAAGCCATAAACATGTTTGTCTGAGTCTTCTATCAAAAGTTACAGCTATTTATATGAAGTTGTACAAAAACGCTTTCTTTCGCCAAGACAGTGCGTTTCTCACTGTTACATGCATTTGAATGGGGAACTCGACCGAAACAAAGTATAGGTTTTCATTATATGTATAACTTGAAAATCTTAGCTCAAACAGCTGCAAATCCTGTTTGCCCAGCACGGGGACCTTGAGTCCTATAAGATAAAGCCATAAACATGTTTGTCTGAGTCTTCTATCAAAAGTTACAGCTATTTATATGAAGTTGTTCAAAAACGCTTTATTTCGCCAAGACAGTGCGTTTCTCACTGTTACATGCATTTGAATGGGGAACTCGACCGAAACAAAGTATAGGTTTTCATTATGTGTATAACTTGGAAATCTTAGCTCAAACAGCTGCAAAACCTGTTTTCCTAGCACGGGAACCTTGAGTTCTATAAGAGAAAGCCATAAACATGTTTGTCTGAGTCTTCTATCAAAAGTTACAGCTATTTATATGAAGTTGTACAAAAACGCTTTCTTTCGCCAAGACAGTGCGTTTCTCACTGTTACATGCATTTGAATGGGGATCTCGACCGAAACAAAGTATAGGTTTTCATTATGTGTATAACTCGAAAATCTTAGCTCACACAGCTGCAAATCCTGTTTTCCCAGCACGGGGAGCTTGAGTTCTATAAGATAAAGCCATAAACATGTTTGTCTGAGTCTTCTATCAAAAGTTACAGCTATTTATATGAAGTTGTACAAAAACGCTTTCTTTCGCCAAGACAGTGCGTTTCTCACTGTTACATGCATTTGAATGGGGAACTCGCCCGAAACAAAGTATAGGTTTTCATTATGTGTATAACTTGAAAATCTTAGCTCAAACAGCTGCAAATCCTATTTTCCCAGCAAGGGGACCTTGAGTTCTATAAGATAAAGCCATAAACATGTTTGTCTGAGTCTTCTATCAAAAGTTACAGCTATTTATATGAAATTGTACAAAAACGCTTTCTTTCGCCAAGACAGTGCGTTTCTCACTGTTACATGCATTTGAATGGGGAACTCGACCGAAACAAAGTATAGGTTTTCATTATGTGTATAACTTGAAAATCTTAGCTCAAACAGCTGCAAATCCTGTTTTCCCAGCAAGGAGACCTTGAGTTCTATAAGATAAAGCCATAAACATGTTTGGTCTGAGTCTTCTATCAAAAGTTACAGCTATTTATATGAAGTTGTACAAAAACGCTTTCTTTCGCCAAGACAGTGCGTTTCTCACTATTACATGCATTTGAATGGGGAACTCGACCGAAACAAAGTATAGGTTTTCATTATGTGTATAACTTGAAAATCTTAGCTCAAACAGCTGCAAATCCTGTTTGCCCAGCAAGGGGACCTTGAGTTCTATAAGATAAAGCCATAAACATGTTTGTCTGAGTCTTCTATCAAAAGTTACAGCTATTTATATGAAGTTGTACAAAAACGCTTTCTTTCGCCAAGACAGTTCGTTTCTCACTGTTACATGCATTTGAATGGGGAACTCGACCGAAACAAAGTATAGGTTTTCATTATATGTATAACTTGAAAATCTTAGCTCAAACAGCTGTAAAACCTGTTTTCCCAGCACGGGGACCTTGAGTTCTATAAGATAAAGCCATAAACATGTTTGTCTGAGTCTTCTATCAAAAGTTACAGCTATTTATATGAAATTGTACAAAAACGCTTTCTTTCGCCAAGACAGTGCGTTTCTCACTGTTACATGCATTTGAATGGGGAACTCGACCGATACAAAGTATAGGTTTTCATTATGTGTATAACTTGGAAATCTTAGCTCAAACAGCTGCAAAACCTGTTTTCCTAGCACGGGAACCTTGAGTTCTATAAGATAAAGCCATAAACATGTTTGTCTGAGTCTTCTATCAAAAGTTACAGCTATTTATATGAAGTTGTACAAAAACGCTTTCTTTCGCCAAGACAGTGCGTTTCTCACTGTTACATGCATTTGAATGGGGAACTCGACCGAAACAAAGTATAGGTTTTCATTCTGTGTATAACTTGAAAATCTTAGCTCAAACAGCTGCAAATCCTGTTTGCCCAGCAAGGGGACCTTGAGTTCTATAAGATAAAGCCATAAACATGTTTGTCTGAGTCTTCTATCAAAAGTTACAGCTATTTATATGAAGTTGTACAAAAACGCTTTCTTTCGCCAAGACAGTGTGTTTCTCACTGTTACATGCATTTGAATGGGAAAGTCGCCTGAGACAAAGTATAGGTTTTCATTATGTGAATAATTTTAAAGTCGTAGCTCAAACGGCTGCAAAACCTGTTCTGTTTGCCCAGCACGGGGATATTGAGTTCTATAAGATAAAGCCATAAACATGTTTGTCTGAGTCTTCTATCAAAAGTTACAGCTATTTATATGAAGTTGTACAAAAACGCTTTCTTTCGCCAAGACAGTGCGTTTCTCACTGTTACATGCATTTGAATGGGGAACTCGACCGAAACAAAGTATAGGTTTTCATTATATGTATAACTTGAAAATCTTAGCTCAAACAGCTGCAAATCCTGTTTGCCCAGCACGGGGACCTTGAGTCCTATAAGATAAAGCCATAAACATGTTTGTCTGAGTCTTCTATCAAAAGTTACAGCTATTTATATGAAGTTGTTCAAAAACGCTTTATTTCGCCAAGACAGTGCGTTTCTCACTGTTACATGCATTTGAATGGGGAACTCGACCGAAACAAAGTATAGGTTTTCATTATGTGTATAACTTGGAAATCTTAGCTCAAACAGCTGCAAAACCTGTTTTCCTAGCACGGGAACCTTGAGTTCTATAAGAGAAAGCCATAAACATGTTTGTCTGAGTCTTCTATCAAAAGTTACAGCTATTTATATGAAGTTGTACAAAAACGCTTTCTTTCGCCAAGACAGTGCGTTTCTCACTGTTACATGCATTTGAATGGGGATCTCGACCGAAACAAAGTATAGGTTTTCATTATGTGTATAACTCGAAAATCTTAGCTCACACAGCTGCAAATCCTGTTTTCCCAGCACGGGGAGCTTGAGTTCTATAAGATAAAGCCATAAACATGTTTGTCTGAGTCTTCTATCAAAAGTTACAGCTATTTATATGAAGTTGTACAAAAACGCTTTCTTTCGCCAAGACAGTGCGTTTCTCACTGTTACATGCATTTGAATGGGGAACTCGCCCGAAACAAAGTATAGGTTTTCATTATGTGTATAACTTGAAAATCTTAGCTCAAACAGCTGCAAATCCTATTTTCCCAGCAAGGGGACCTTGAGTTCTATAAGATAAAGCCATAAACATGTTTGTCTGAGTCTTCTATCAAAAGTTACAGCTATTTATATGAAATTGTACAAAAACGCTTTCTTTCGCCAAGACAGTGCGTTTCTCACTGTTACATGCATTTGAATGGGGAACTCGACCGAAACAAAGTATAGGTTTTCATTATGTGTATAACTTGAAAATCTTAGCTCAAACAGCTGCAAATCCTGTTTTCCCAGCAAGGAGACCTTGAGTTCTATAAGATAAAGCCATAAACATGTTTGGTCTGAGTCTTCTATCAAAAGTTACAGCTATTTATATGAAGTTGTACAAAAACGCTTTCTTTCGCCAAGACAGTGCGTTTCTCACTGTTACATGCATTTGAATGGGAAAGTCGCCTGAGACAAAGTATAGGTTTTCATTATGTGAATAATTTTAAAGTCGTAGCTCAAACGGCTGCAAAACCTGTTCTGTTTGCCCAGCACGGGGATATTGAGTTCTATAAGATAAAGCCATAAACATGTTTGTCTGAGTCTTCTATCAAAAGTTACAGCTATTTATATGAAGTTGTACAAAAACGCTTTCTTTCGCCAAGACAGTGCGTTTCTCACTGTTACATGCATTTGAATGGGGAACTCGACCGAAACAAAGTATAGGTTTTCATTATATGTATAACTTGAAAATCTTAGCTCAAACAGCTGCAAATCCTGTTTGCCCAGCACGGGGACCTTGAGTCCTATAAGATAAAGCCATAAACATGTTTGTCTGAGTCTTCTATCAAAAGTTACAGCTATTTATATGAAGTTGTACAAAAACGCTTTCTTTCGCCAAGACAGTGCGTTTCTCACTGTTACATGCATTTGAATGGGAAAGTCGCCTGAGACAAAGTATAGGTTTTCATTATGTGAATAATTTTAAAGTCGTAGCTCAAACGGCTGCAAAACCTGTTCTGTTTGCCCAGCACGGGGATATTGAGTTCTATAAGATAAAGCCATAAACATGTTTGTCTGAGTCTTCTATCAAAAGTTACAGCTATTTATATGAAGTTGTACAAAAACGCTTTCTTTCGCCAAGACAGTGCGTTTCTCACTGTTACATGCATTTGAATGGGGAACTCGACCGAAACAAAGTATAGGTTTTCATTATATGTATAACTTGAAAATCTTAGCTCAAACAGCTGCAAATCCTGTTTGCCCAGCACGGGGACCTTGAGTCCTATAAGATAAAGCCATAAACATGTTTGTCTGAGTCTTCTATCAAAAGTTACAGCTATTTATATGAAGTTGTTCAAAAACGCTTTATTTCGCCAAGACAGTGCGTTTCTCACTGTTACATGCATTTGAATGGGGAACTCGACCGAAACAAAGTATAGGTTTTCATTATGTGTATAACTTGGAAATCTTAGCTCAAACAGCTGCAAAACCTGTTTTCCTAGCACGGGAACCTTGAGTTCTATAAGAGAAAGCCATAAACATGTTTGTCTGAGTCTTCTATCAAAAGTTACAGCTATTTATATGAAGTTGTACAAAAACGCTTTCTTTCGCCAAGACAGTGCGTTTCTCACTGTTACATGCATTTGAATGGGGATCTCGACCGATACAAAGTATAGGTTTTCATTATGTGTATAACTTGGAAATCTTAGCTCAAACAGCTGCAAATCCTGTTTTCCCAGCACGGGGAGCTTGAGTTCTATAAGATAAAGCCATAAACATGTTTGTCTGAGTCTTCTATCAAAAGTTACAGCTATTTATATGAAGTTGTACAAAAACGCTTTCTTTCGCCAAGACAGTGCGTTTCTCACTGTTACATGCATTTGAATGGGGATCTCGACCGAAACAAAGTATAGGTTTTCATTATGTGTATAACTCGAAAATCTTAGCTCAAACAGCTGCAAATCCTGTTTTCCCAGCACGGGGAGCTTGAGTTCTATAAGATAAAGCCATAAACATGTTTGTCTGAGTCTTCTATCAAAAGTTACAGCTATTTATATGAAGTTGTACAAAAACGCTTTCTTTCGCCAAGACAGTGCGTTTCTCACTGTTACATGCATTTGAATGGGGAACTCGACCGATACAAAGTATAGGTTTTCATTATGTGTATAACTTGGAAATCTTAGCTCAAACAGCTGCAAATCCTGTTTTCCCAGCACGGGGAGCTTGAGCTCTATAAGATAAAGCCATAAACATGTTTGTCTGAGTCTTCTATCAAAAGTTACAGCTATTTATATGAAGTTGTACAAAAACGCTTTCTTTCGCCAAGACAGTGCGTTTCTCACTGTTACATGCATTTGAATGGGGAACTCGCCCGAAACAAAGTATAGGTTTTCATTATGTGTATAACTTGAAAATCTTAGCTCAAACAGCTGCAAATCCTATTTTCCCAGCAAGGGGACCTTGAGTTCTATAAGATAAAGCCATAAACATGTTTGTCTGAGTCTTCTATCAAAAGTTACAGCTATTTATATGAAATTGTACAAAAACGCTTTCTTTCGCCAAGACAGTGCGTTTCTCACTGTTACATGCATTTGAATGGGGAACTCGACCGAAACAAAGTATAGGTTTTCATTATGTGTATAACTTGGAAATCCTAGCTCAAACAACTGCAAAACCTGTTTTCCTAGCACGGGGACCTTGAGTTCTATAAGATAAAGCCATAAACATGTTTGTCTGAGTCTTCTATCAAAAGTTACAGCTATTTATATGAAGTTGTACAAAAACGCTTTCTTTCGCCAAGACAGTGCGTTTCTCACTGTTACATGCATTTGAATGGGGAACTCGACCGAAACAAAGTATAGGTTTTCATTATGTGTATAACTTGGAATTCTTAGCTCAAACAGCTGCAAAACCTGTTTTCCTAGCACGGGAACCTTGAGTTCTATAAGATAAAGCCATAAACATGTTTGTCTGAGTCTTCTATCAAAAGTTACAGCTATTTATATGAAGTTGTTCAAAAACGCTTTCTTTCGCCAAGACAGTGCGTTTCTCACTGTTACATGCATTTGAATGGGGAACTCGACCGAAACAAAGTATAGGTTTTCATTATGTGTATAACTTGAAAATCTTAGCTCAAACAGCTGCAAATCCTGTTTTGCCAGCACGGGGACCTTGAGTTCTATAAGATAAAGCCATAAACATGTTTGTCTGAGTCTTCTATCAAAAGTTACAGCTATTTATATGAAGTTGTACAAAAACGCTTTCTTTCGCCAAGACAGTGCGTTTCTCACTGTTACATGCATTTGAATGGGGATCTCGACCGAAACAAAGTATAGGTTTTCATTATGTGTATAACTCGAAAATCTTAGCTCAAACAGCTGCAAATCCTGTTTTCCCAGGACGGGGAGCTTGAGTTCTATAAGATAAAGCCATAAACATGTTTGTCTGAGTCTTCTATCAAAAGTTACAGCTATTTATATGAAGTTGTACAAAAACGCTTTCTTTCGCCAAGACAGTGCGTTTCTCACTGTTACATGCATTTGAATGGGGAACTCGACCGATACAAAGTATAGGTTTTCATTATGTGTATAACTTGGAAATCTTAGCTCAAACAGCTGCAAATCCTGTTTTCCCAGCACGGGGAGCTTGAGTTCTATAAGATAAAGCCATAAACATGTTTGTCTGAGTCTTCTATCAAAAGTTACAGCTATTTATATGAAGTTGTACAAAAACGCTTTCTTTCGCCAAGACAGTGCGTTTCTCACTGTTACATGCATTTGAATGGGGAACTCGCCCGAAACAAAGTATAGGTTTTCATTATGTGTATAACTTGAAAATCTTAGCTCAAACAGCTGCAAATCCTATTTTCCCAGCAAGGGGACCTTGAGTTCTATAAGATAAAGCCATAAACATGTTTGTCTGAGTCTTCTATCAAAAGTTACAGCTATTTATATGAAATTGTACAAAAACGCTTTCTTTCGCCAAGACAGTGCGTTTCTCACTGTTACATGCATTTGAATGGGGAACTCGACCGAAACAAAGTATAGGTTTTCATTATGTGTATAACTTGGAAATCTTAGCTCAAACAGCTGCAAATCCTGTTTTCCCAGCAAGGAGACCTTGAGTTCTATAAGATAAAGCCATAAACATGTTTGGTCTGAGTCTTCTATCAAAAGTTACAGCTATTTATATGAAGTTGTACAAAAACGCTTTATTTCGCTAAGACAGTGCGTTTCTCACTGTTACATGCATTTGAATGGGGAACTCGACCGAAACAAAGTATAGGTTTTCATTATGTGTATAACTTGGAAATCTTAGCTCAAACAACTGCAAAACCTGTTTTCCTAGCACGGGGACCTTGAGTTCTATAAGATAAAGCCATAAACATGTGTATCCGAGTCTTCTATCAAAAGTTACAGCTATTTATATGAAGTTGTTCAAAAACGCTTTCTTTCGCCAAGACAGTGCGTTTCTCACTGTTACATGCATTTGAATGGGGAACTCGACCGAAACAAAGTATAGGTTTTCATTATGTGTATAACTTGAAAATCTTAGCTCAAACAGCTGCAAATCCTGTTTTGCCAGCACGGGGACCTTGAGTTCTATAAGATAAAGCCATAAACATGTTTGTCTGAGTCTTCTATCAAAAGTTACAGCTATTTATATGAAGTTGTACAAAAACGCTTTCTTTCGCCAAGACAGTGCGTTTCTCACTGTTACATGCATTTGAATGGGGAACTCGACCGAAACAAAGTATAGGTTTTCATTATGTGTATAACTTGGAAATCCTAGCTCAAACAACTGCAAAACCTGTTTTCCTAGCACGGGGACCTTGAGTTCTATAAGATAAAGCCATAAACATGTGTATCCGAGTCTTCTATCAAAAGTTACAGCTATTTATATGAAGTTGTACAAAAACGCTTTATTTCGCCAAGACAGTGCGTTTCTCACTGTTACATGCATTTGAATGGGGAACTCGACCGAAACAAAGTATAGGTTTTCATTATGTGTATAACTTGAAAATCTTAGCTCAAACAGCTGCAAATCCTGTTTGCCCAGCAAGGGGACCTTGAGTTCTATAAGATAAAGCCATAAACATGTTTGTCTGAGTCTTCTATCAAAAGTTACAGCTATTTATATGAAGTTGTACAAAAACGCTTTCTTTCGCCAAGACAGTTCGTTTCTCACTGTTACATGCATTTGAATGGGGAACTCGACCGAAACAAAGTATAGGTTTTCATTATATGTATAACTTGAAAATCTTAGCTCAAACAGCTGTAAAACCTGTTTTCCCAGCACGGGGACCTTGAGTTCTATAAGATAAAGCCATAAACATGTTTGTCTGAGTCTTCTATCAAAAGTTACAGCTATTTATATGAAGTTGTACAAAAACGCTTTCTTTCGCCAAGACAGTGCGTTTCCCACGGTTACATGCATTTGAATGGGGAACTCGACCGAAACAAAGTATAGGTTTTCATTATGTGTATAACTTGGAAATCTTAGCTCAAACAGCTGCAAATCCTGTTTTCCCAGCAAGGGGACCTTGAGTTCTATAAGATAAAGCCATAAACATGTTTGTCTGAGTCTTCTATCAAAAGTTACAGCTATTTATATGAAGTTGTTCAAAAACGCTTTCTTTCGCCAAGACAGTGCGTTTCTCACTGTTACATGCATTTGAATGGGGAACTCGACCGAAACAAAGTATAGGTTTTCATTATGTGTATAACTTGAAAATCTTAGCTCAAACAGCTGCAAATCCTGTTTTGCCAGCACGGGGACCTTGAGTTCTATAAGATAAAGCCATAAACATGTTTGTCTGAGTCTTCTATCAAAAGTTACAGCTATTTATATGAAGTTGTACAAAAACGCTTTCTTTCGCCAAGACAGTGCGTTTCCCACGGTTACATGCATTTGAATGGGGAACTCGCCCGAAACAAAGTATAGGTTTTCATTATGTGTATAACTTGAAAATCTTAGCTCAAACAGCTGCAAATCCTATTTTCCCAGCAAGGGGACCTTGAGTTCTATAAGATAAAGCCATAAACATGTTTGTCTGAGTCTTCTATCAAAAGTTACAGCTATTTATATGAAATTGTACAAAAACGCTTTCTTTCGCCAAGACAGTGCGTTTCTCACTGTTACATGCATTTGAATGGGGAACTCGACCGAAACAAAGTATAGGTTTTCATTATGTGTATAACTTGAAAATCTTAGCTCAAACAGCTGCAAATCCTGTTTTCCCAGCAAGGAGACCTTGAGTTCTATAAGATAAAGCCATAAACATGTTTGGTCTGAGTCTTCTATCAAAAGTTACAGCTATTTATATGAAGTTGTACAAAAACGCTTTATTTCGCCAAGACAGTGCGTTTCTCACTGTTACATGCATTTGAATGGGGAACTCGACCGAAACAAAGTATAGGTTTTCATTATGTGTATAACTTGAAAATCTTAGCTCAAACAGCTGCAAATCCTGTTTTCCCAGCAAGGAGACCTTGAGTTCTATAAGATAAAGCCATAAACATGTTTGGTCTGAGTCTTCTATCAAAAGTTACAGCTATTTATATGAAGTTGTACAAAAACGCTTTATTTCGCCAAGACAGTGCGTTTCTCACTGTTACATGCATTTGAATGGGGAACTCGACCGAAACAAAGTATAGGTTTTCATTATGTGTATAACTTGGAAATCTTAGCTCAAACAACTGCAAAACCTGTTTTCCTAGCACGGGGACCTTGAGTTCTATAAGATAAAGCCATAAACATGTGTATCCGAGTCTTCTATCAAAAGTTACAGCTATTTATATGAAGTTGTACAAAAACGCTTTCTTTCGCCAAGACAGTTCGTTTCTCACTGTTACATGCATTTGAATGGGGAACTCGACCGAAACAAATTATAGGTTTTCATTATATGTATAACTTGAAAATCTTAGCTCAAACAGCTGTAAAACCTGTTTTCCCAGCACGGGGACCTTGAGTTCTATAAGATAAAGCCATAAACATGTTTGTCTGAGTCTTCTATCAAAAGTTACAGCTATTTATATGAAGTTGTACAAAAACGCTTTCTTTCGCCAAGACAGTGCGTTTCCCACGGTTACATGCATTTGAATGGGGAACTCGACCGAAACAAAGTATAGGTTTTCATTATGTGTATAACTTGGAAATCTTAGCTCAAACAGCTGCAAATCCTGTTTTCCCAGCAAGGGAACCTTGAGTTCTATAAGATAAAGCCATAAACATGTTTGTCTGAGTCTTCTATCAAAAGTTACAGCTATTTATATGAAGTTGTTCAAAAACGCTTTCTTTCGCCAAGACAGTGCGTTTCTCACTGTTACATGCATTTGAATGGGGAACTCGACCGAAACAAAGTATAAGTTTTCATTATGTGTATAACTTGAAAATCTTAGCTCAAACAGCTGCAAATCCTGTTTTGCCAGCACGGGGACCTTGAGTTCTATAAGATAAAGCCATAAACATGTTTGTCTGAGTCTTCTATCAAAAGTTACAGCTATTTATATGAAATTGTACAAAAACGCTTTCTTTCGCCAAGACAGTGCGTTTCTCACTGTTACATGCATTTGAATGGGGAACTCGACCGAAACAAAGTATAGGTTTTCATTATGTGTATAACTTGGAAATCTTAGCTCAAACAACTGCAAAACCTGTTTTCCTAGCACGGGGACCTTGAGTTCTATAAGATAAAGCCATAAACATGTGTATCCGAGTCTTCTATCAAAAGTTACAGCTATTTATATGAAGTTGTTCAAAAACGCTTTCTTTCGCCAAGACAGTGCGTTTCTCACTGTTACATGCATTTGAATGGGGAACTCGACCGAAACAAAGTATAGGTTTTCATTATGTGTATAACTTGAAAATCTTAGCTCAAACAGCTGCAAATCCTGTTTTCCCAGCAAGGAGACCTTGAGTTCTATAAGATAAAGCCATAAACATGTTTGGTCTGAGTCTTCTATCAAAAGTTACAGCTATTTATATGAAGTTGTACAAAAACGCTTTATTTCGCCAAGACAGTGCGTTTCTCACTGTTACATGCATTTGAATGGGGAACTCGACCGAAACAAAGTATAGGTTTTCATTATGTGTATAACTTGGAAATCTTAGCTCAAACAACTGCAAAACCTGTTTTCCTAGCACGGGGACCTTGAGTTCTATAAGATAAAGCCATAAACATGTGTATCCGAGTCTTCTATCAAAAGTTACAGCTATTTATATGAAGTTGTTCAAAAACGCTTTCTTTCGCCAAGACAGTGCGTTTCTCACTGTTACATGCATTTGAATGGGGAACTCGACCGAAACAAAGTATAGGTTTTCATTATGTGTATAACTTGGAAATCTTAGCTCAAACAGCTGCAAAACCTGTTTTCCTAGCACAAGAACCTTGAGTTCTATAAGATAAAGCCATAAACATGTTTGTCTGAGTCTTCTATCAAAAGTTACAGCTATTTATATGAAGTTGTACAAAAACGCTTTCTTTCGCCAAGACAGTGCGTTTCTCACTGTTACATGCATTTGAATGGGGAACTCGACCGATACAAAGTATAGGTTTTCATTATGTGTATAACTTGGAAATCTTAGCTCAAACAGCTGCAAATCCTGTTTTCCCAGCAAGGGGACCTTGAGTTCTATAAGATAAAGCCATAAACATGTGTATCCGAGTCTTCTATCAAAAGTTACAGCTATTTATATGAAGTTGTACAAAAACGCTTTCTTTCGCCAAGACAGTGCGTTTCTCACTGTTACATGCATTTGAATGGGGAACTCGACCGATACAAAGTATAGGTTTTCATTATGTGTATAACTTGGAAATCTTAGCTCAAACAGCTGCAAATCCTGTTTTCCCAGCAAGGGGACCTTGAGTTCTATAAGATAAAGCCATAAACATGTTTGTCTGAGTCTTCTATCAAAAGTTACAGCTATTTATATGAAGTTGTTCAAAAACGCTTTATTTCGCCAAGACAGTGCGTTTCTCACTGTTACATGCATTTGAATGGGGATCTCGACCGAAACAAAGTATAGGTTTTCATTATGTGTATAACTCGAAAATCTTAGCTCACACAGCTGCAAATCCTGTTTTCCCAGCACGGGGAGCTTGAGTTCTATAAGATAAAGCCATAAACATGTTTGTCTGAGTCTTCTATCAAAGGTTACAGCTATTTATATGAAGTTGTACAAAAACGCTTTCTTTCGCCAAGACAGTGCGTTTCCCACGGTTACATGCATTTGAATGGGGAACTCGCCCGAAACAAAGTATAGGTTTTCATTATGTGTATAACTTGAAAATCTTAGCTCAAACAGCTGCAAATCCTATTTTCCCAGCAAGGGGACCTTGAGTTCTATAAGATAAAGCCATAAACATGTTTGTCTGAGTCTTCTATCAAAAGTTACAGCTATTTATATGAAATTGTACAAAAACGCTTTCTTTCGCCAAGACAGTGCGTTTCTCACTGTTACATGCATTTGAATGGGGAACTCGACCGAAACAAAGTATAGGTTTTCATTATGTGTATAACTTGAAAATCTTAGCTCAAACAGCTGCAAATCCTGTTTTCCCAGCAAGGAGACCTTGAGTTCTATAAGATAAAGCCATAAACATGTTTGGTCTGAGTCTTCTATCAAAAGTTACAGCTATTTATATGAAGTTGTACAAAAACGCTTTATTTCGCCAAGACAGTGCGTTTCTCACTGTTACATGCATTTGAATGGGGAACTCGACCGAAACAAAGTATAGGTTTTCATTATGTGTATAACTTGAAAATCTTAGCTCAAACAGCTGCAAATCCTGTTTTCCCAGCAAGGAGACCTTGAGTTCTATAAGATAAAGCCATAAACATGTTTGGTCTGAGTCTTCTATCAAAAGTTACAGCTATTTATATGAAGTTGTACAAAAACGCTTTCTTTCGCCAAGACAGTGCGTTTCTCACTGTTACATGCATTTGAATGGGGAACTCGACCGAAACAAAGTATAGGTTTTCATTATGTGTATAACTTGGAAATCTTAGCTCAAACAACTGCAAAACCTGTTTTCCTAGCACGGGGACCTTGAGTTCTATAAGATAAAGCCATAAACATGTGTATCCGAGTCTTCTATCAAAAGTTACAGCTATTTATATGAAGTTGTACAAAAACGCTTTCTTTCGCCAAGACAGTTCGTTTCTCACTGTTACATGCATTTGAATGGGGAACTCGACCGAAACAAAGTATAGGTTTTCATTATATGTATAACTTGAAAATCTTAGCTCAAACAGCTGTAAAACCTGTTTTCCCAGCACGGGGACCTTGAGTTCTATAAGATAAAGCCATAAACATGTTTGTCTGAGTCTTCTATCAAAAGTTACAGCTATTTATATGAAGTTGTACAAAAACGCTTTCTTTCGCCAAGACAGTGCGTTTCCCACGGTTACATGCATTTGAATGGGGAACTCGACCGAAACAAAGTATAGGTTTTCATTATGTGTATAACTTGGAAATCTTAGCTCAAACAGCTGCAAATCCTGTTTTCCCAGCAAGGGAACCTTGAGTTCTATAAGATAAAGCCATAAACATGTTTGTCTGAGTCTTCTATCAAAAGTTACAGCTATTTATATGAAGTTGTTCAAAAACGCTTTCTTTCGCCAAGACAGTGCGTTTCTCACTGTTACATGCATTTGAATGGGGAACTCGACCGAAACAAAGTATAAGTTTTCATTATGTGTATAACTTGAAAATCTTAGCTCAAACAGCTGCAAATCCTGTTTTGCCAGCACGGGGATATTGAGTTCTATAAGATAAAGCCATAAACATGTTTGTCTGAGTCTTCTATCAAAGGTTACAGCTATTTATATGAAGTTGTACAAAAACGCTTTCTTTCGCCAAGACAGTGCGTTTCTCACTGTTACATGCATTTGAATGGGGAACTCGACCGAAACAAAGTATAGGTTTTCATTATGTGTATAACTTGAAAATCTTAGCTCAAACAGCTGCAAATCCTATTTTCCCAGCAAGGGGACCTTGAGTTCTATAAGATAAAGCCATAAACATGTTTGTCTGAGTCTTCTATCAAAAGTTACAGCTATTTATATGAAATTGTACAAAAACGCTTTCTTTCGCCAAGACAGTGCGTTTCTCACTGTTACATGCATTTGAATGGGGTACTCGACCGAAACAAAGTATAGGTTTTCATTATGTGTATAACTTGAAAATCTTAGCTCAAACAGCTGCAAATCCTGTTTGCCCAGCAAGGGGACCTTGAGTTCTATAAGATAAAGCCATAAACATGTTTGTCTGAGTCTTCTATCAAAAGTTACAGCTATTTATATGAAGTTGTTCAAAAACGCTTTCTTTCGCCAAGACAGTGCGTTTCTCACTGTTACATGCATTTGAATGGGGAACTCGACCGAAACAAAGTATAGGTTTTCATTATGTGTATAACTTGAAAATCTTAGCTCAAACAGCTGCAAATCCTGTTTTGCCAGCACGGGGACCTTGAGTTCTATAAGATAAAGCCATAAACATGTTTGTCTGAGTCTTCTATCAAAAGTTACAGCTATTTATATGAAGTTGTACAAAAACGCTTTCTTTCGCCAAGACAGTGCGTTTCCCACGGTGACATGCATTTGAATGGGGAACTCGCCCGAAACAAAGTATAGGTTTTCAGTATGTGTATAACTTGAAAATCTTAGCTCAAACAGCTGCAAATCCTATTTTCCCAGCAAGGGGACCTTGAGTTCTATAAGATAAAGCCATAAACATGTTTGTCTGAGTCTTCTATCAAAAGTTACAGCTATTTATATGAAATTGTACAAAAACGCTTTCTTTCGCCAAGACAGTGCGTTTCTCACTGTTACATGCATTTGAATGGGGAACTCGACCGAAACAAAGTATAGGTTTTCATTATGTGTATAACTTGAAAATCTTAGCTCAAACAGCTGCAAATCCTGTTTTCCCAGCAAGGAGACCTTGAGTTCTATAAGATAAAGCCATAAACATGTTTGGTCTGAGTCTTCTATCAAAAGTTACAGCTATTTATATGAAGTTGTACAAAAACGCTTTCTTTCGCCAAGACAGTGCGTTTCTCACTGTTACATGCATTTGAATGGGGAACTCGACCGAAACAAAGTATAGGTTTTCATTATGTGTATAACTTGGAAATCTTAGCTCAAACAACTGCAAAACCTGTTTTCCTAGCACGGGGACCTTGAGTTCTATAAGATAAAGCCATAAACATGTTTGGTCTGAGTCTTCTATCAAAAGTTACAGCTATTTATATGAAGTTGTACAAAAACGCTTTCTTTCGCCAAGACAGTGCGTTTCTCACTGTTACATGCATTTGAATGGGGAACTCGACCGAAACAAAGTATAGGTTTTCATTATGTGTATAACTTGGAAATCTTAGCTCAAACAACTGCAAAACCTGTTTTCCTAGCACGGGGACCTTGAGTTCTATAAGATAAAGCCATAAACATGTGTATCCGAGTCTTCTATCAAAAGTTACAGCTATTTATATGAAGTTGTACAAAAACGCTTTCTTTCGCCAAGACAGTTCGTTTCTCACTGTTACATGCATTTGAATGGGGAACTCGACCGAAACAAAGTATAGGTTTTCATTATATGTATAACTTGAAAATCTTAGCTCAAACAGCTGTAAAACCTGTTTTCCCAGCACGGGGACCTTGAGTTCTATAAGATAAAGCCATAAACATGTTTGTCTGAGTCTTCTATCAAAAGTTACAGCTATTTATATGAAGTTGTACAAAAACGCTTTCTTTCGCCAAGACAGTGCGTTTCCCACGGTTACATGCATTTGAATGGGGAACTCGACCGAAACAAAGTATAGGTTTTCATTATGTGTATAACTTGGAAATCTTAGCTCAAACGGCTGCAAATCCTGTTTTCCCAGCAAGGGAACCTTGAGTTCTATAAGATAAAGCCATAAACATGTTTGTCTGAGTCTTCTATCAAAAGTTACAGCTATTTATATGAAGTTGTTCAAAAACGCTTTCTTTCGCCAAGACAGTGCGTTTCTCACTGTTACATGCATTTGAATGGGGAACTCGACCGAAACAAAGTATAGGTTTTCATTATGTGTATAACTTGGAAATCTTAGCTCAAACAGCTGCAAATCCTGTTTTCCCAGCAAGGGAACCTTGAGTTCTATAAGATAAAGCCATAAACATGTTTGTCTGAGTCTTCTATCAAAAGTTACAGCTATTTATATGAAGTTGTTCAAAAACGCTTTCTTTCGCCAAGACAGTGCGTTTCTCACTGTTACATGCATTTGAATGGGGAACTCGACCGAAACAAAGTATAAGTTTTCATTATGTGTATAACTTGAAAATCTTAGCTCAAACAGCTGCAAATCCTGTTTTGCCAGCACGGGGACCTTGAGTTCTATAAGATAAAGCCATAAACATGTTTGTCTGAGTCTTCTATCAAAAGTTACAGCTATTTATATGAAATTGTACAAAAACGCTTTCTTTCGCCAAGACAGTGCGTTTCTCACTGTTACATGCATTTGAATGGGGAACTCGACCGAAACAAAGTATAGGTTTTCATTATGTGTATAACTTGGAAATCTTAGCTCAAACAACTGCAAAACCTGTTTTCCTAGCACGGGGACCTTGAGTTCTATAAGATAAAGCCATAAACATGTGTATCCGAGTCTTCTATCAAAAGTTACAGCTATTTATATGAAGTTGTTCAAAAACGCTTTCTTTCGCCAAGACAGTGCGTTTCTCACTGTTACATGCATTTGAATGGGGAACTCGACCGAAACAAAGTATAGGTTTTCATTATGTGTATAACTTGAAAATCTTAGCTCAAACAGCTGCAAATCCTGTTTTCCCAGCAAGGAGACCTTGAGTTCTATAAGATAAAGCCATAAACATGTTTGGTCTGAGTCTTCTATCAAAAGTTACAGCTATTTATATGAAGTTGTACAAAAACGCTTTATTTCGCCAAGACAGTGCGTTTCTCACTGTTACATGCATTTGAATGGGGAACTCGACCGAAACAAAGTATAGGTTTTCATTATGTGTATAACTTGGAAATCTTAGCTCAAACAACTGCAAAACCTGTTTTCCTAGCACGGGGACCTTGAGTTCTATAAGATAAAGCCATAAACATGTGTATCCGAGTCTTCTATCAAAAGTTACAGCTATTTATATGAAGTTGTTCAAAAACGCTTTCTTTCGCCAAGACAGTGCGTTTCTCACTGTTACATGCATTTGAATGGGGAACTCGACCGAAACAAAGTATAGGTTTTCATTATGTGTATAACTTGGAAATCTTAGCTCAAACAGCTGCAAAACCTGTTTTCCTAGCACAAGAACCTTGAGTTCTATAAGATAAAGCCATAAACATGTTTGTCTGAGTCTTCTATCAAAAGTTACAGCTATTTATATGAAGTTGTACAAAAACGCTTTCTTTCGCCAAGACAGTGCGTTTCTCACTGTTACATGCATTTGAATGGGGAACTCGACCGATACAAAGTATAGGTTTTCATTATGTGTATAACTTGGAAATCTTAGCTCAAACAGCTGCAAATCCTGTTTTCCCAGCAAGGGGACCTTGAGTTCTATAAGATAAAGCCATAAACATGTGTATCCGAGTCTTCTATCAAAAGTTACAGCTATTTATATGAAGTTGTACAAAAACGCTTTCTTTCGCCAAGACAGTGCGTTTCTCACTGTTACATGCATTTGAATGGGGAACTCGACCGATACAAAGTATAGGTTTTCATTATGTGTATAACTTGGAAATCTTAGCTCAAACAGCTGCAAATCCTGTTTTCCCAGCAAGGGGACCTTGAGTTCTATAAGATAAAGCCATAAACATGTTTGTCTGAGTCTTCTATCAAAAGTTACAGCTATTTATATGAAGTTGTTCAAAAACGCTTTATTTCGCCAAGACAGTGCGTTTCTCACTGTTACATGCATTTGAATGGGGATCTCGACCGAAACAAAGTATAGGTTTTCATTATGTGTATAACTCGAAAATCTTAGCTCACACAGCTGCAAATCCTGTTTTCCCAGCACGGGGAGCTTGAGTTCTATAAGATAAAGCCATAAACATGTTTGTCTGAGTCTTCTATCAAAGGTTACAGCTATTTATATGAAGTTGTACAAAAACGCTTTCTTTCGCCAAGACAGTGCGTTTCCCACGGTTACATGCATTTGAATGGGGAACTCGCCCGAAACAAAGTATAGGTTTTCATTATGTGTATAACTTGAAAATCTTAGCTCAAACAGCTGCAAATCCTATTTTCCCAGCAAGGGGACCTTGAGTTCTATAAGATAAAGCCATAAACATGTTTGTCTGAGTCTTCTATCAAAAGTTACAGCTATTTATATGAAATTGTACAAAAACGCTTTCTTTCGCCAAGACAGTGCGTTTCTCACTGTTACATGCATTTGAATGGGGAACTCGACCGAAACAAAGTATAGGTTTTCATTATGTGTATAACTTGAAAATCTTAGCTCAAACAGCTGCAAATCCTGTTTTCCCAGCAAGGAGACCTTGAGTTCTATAAGATAAAGCCATAAACATGTTTGGTCTGAGTCTTCTATCAAAAGTTACAGCTATTTATATGAAGTTGTACAAAAACGCTTTATTTCGCCAAGACAGTGCGTTTCTCACTGTTACATGCATTTGAATGGGGAACTCGACCGAAACAAAGTATAGGTTTTCATTATGTGTATAACTTGAAAATCTTAGCTCAAACAGCTGCAAATCCTGTTTTCCCAGCAAGGAGACCTTGAGTTCTATAAGATAAAGCCATAAACATGTTTGGTCTGAGTCTTCTATCAAAAGTTACAGCTATTTATATGAAGTTGTACAAAAACGCTTTCTTTCGCCAAGACAGTGCGTTTCTCACTGTTACATGCATTTGAATGGGGAACTCGACCGAAACAAAGTATAGGTTTTCATTATGTGTATAACTTGGAAATCTTAGCTCAAACAACTGCAAAACCTGTTTTCCTAGCACGGGGACCTTGAGTTCTATAAGATAAAGCCATAAACATGTGTATCCGAGTCTTCTATCAAAAGTTACAGCTATTTATATGAAGTTGTACAAAAACGCTTTCTTTCGCCAAGACAGTTCGTTTCTCACTGTTACATGCATTTGAATGGGGAACTCGACCGAAACAAAGTATAGGTTTTCATTATATGTATAACTTGAAAATCTTAGCTCAAACAGCTGTAAAACCTGTTTTCCCAGCACGGGGACCTTGAGTTCTATAAGATAAAGCCATAAACATGTTTGTCTGAGTCTTCTATCAAAAGTTACAGCTATTTATATGAAGTTGTACAAAAACGCTTTCTTTCGCCAAGACAGTGCGTTTCCCACGGTTACATGCATTTGAATGGGGAACTCGACCGAAACAAAGTATAGGTTTTCATTATGTGTATAACTTGGAAATCTTAGCTCAAACAGCTGCAAATCCTGTTTTCCCAGCAAGGGAACCTTGAGTTCTATAAGATAAAGCCATAAACATGTTTGTCTGAGTCTTCTATCAAAAGTTACAGCTATTTATATGAAGTTGTTCAAAAACGCTTTCTTTCGCCAAGACAGTGCGTTTCTCACTGTTACATGCATTTGAATGGGGAACTCGACCGAAACAAAGTATAAGTTTTCATTATGTGTATAACTTGAAAATCTTAGCTCAAACAGCTGCAAATCCTGTTTTGCCAGCACGGGGAGCTTGAGTTCTATAAGATAAAGCCATAAACATGTTTGTCTGAGTCTTCTATCAAAGGTTACAGCTATTTATATGAAGTTGTACAAAAACGCTTTCTTTCGCCAAGACAGTGCGTTTCTCACTGTTACATGCATTTGAATGGGGAACTCGACCGAAACAAAGTATAGGTTTTCATTATGTGTATAACTTGAAAATCTTAGCTCAAACAGCTGCAAATCCTATTTTCCCAGCAAGGGGACCTTGAGTTCTATAAGATAAAGCCATAAACATGTTTGTCTGAGTCTTCTATCAAAAGTTACAGCTATTTATATGAAATTGTACAAAAACGCTTTCTTTCGCCAAGACAGTGCGTTTCTCACTGTTACATGCATTTGAATGGGGTACTCGACCGAAACAAAGTATAGGTTTTCATTATGTGTATAACTTGAAAATCTTAGCTCAAACAGCTGCAAATCCTGTTTGCCCAGCAAGGGGACCTTGAGTTCTATAAGATAAAGCCATAAACATGTTTGTCTGAGTCTTCTATCAAAAGTTACAGCTATTTATATGAAGTTGTTCAAAAACGCTTTCTTTCGCCAAGACAGTGCGTTTCTCACTGTTACATGCATTTGAATGGGGAACTCGACCGAAACAAAGTATAGGTTTTCATTATGTGTATAACTTGAAAATCTTAGCTCAAACAGCTGCAAATCCTGTTTTGCCAGCACGGGGACCTTGAGTTCTATAAGATAAAGCCATAAACATGTTTGTCTGAGTCTTCTATCAAAAGTTACAGCTATTTATATGAAGTTGTACAAAAACGCTTTCTTTCGCCAAGACAGTGCGTTTCCCACGGTGACATGCATTTGAATGGGGAACTCGCCCGAAACAAAGTATAGGTTTTCATTATGTGTATAACTTGAAAATCTTAGCTCAAACAGCTGCAAATCCTATTTTCCCAGCAAGGGGACCTTGAGTTCTATAAGATAAAGCCATAAACATGTTTGTCTGAGTCTTCTATCAAAAGTTACAGCTATTTATATGAAATTGTACAAAAACGCTTTCTTTCGCCAAGACAGTGCGTTTCTCACTGTTACATGCATTTGAATGGGGAACTCGACCGAAACAAAGTATAGGTTTTCATTATGTGTATAACTTGAAAATCTTAGCTCAAACAGCTGCAAATCCTGTTTTCCCAGCAAGGAGACCTTGAGTTCTATAAGATAAAGCCATAAACATGTTTGGTCTGAGTCTTCTATCAAAAGTTACAGCTATTTATATGAAGTTGTACAAAAACGCTTTCTTTCGCCAAGACAGTGCGTTTCTCACTGTTACATGCATTTGAATGGGGAACTCGACCGAAACAAAGTATAGGTTTTCATTATGTGTATAACTTGGAAATCTTAGCTCAAACAACTGCAAAACCTGTTTTCCTAGCACGGGGACCTTGAGTTCTATAAGATAAAGCCATAAACATGTTTGGTCTGAGTCTTCTATCAAAAGTTACAGCTATTTATATGAAGTTGTACAAAAACGCTTTCTTTCGCCAAGACAGTGCGTTTCTCACTGTTACATGCATTTGAATGGGGAACTCGACCGAAACAAAGTATAGGTTTTCATTATGTGTATAACTTGGAAATCTTAGCTCAAACAACTGCAAAACCTGTTTTCCTAGCACGGGGACCTTGAGTTCTATAAGATAAAGCCATAAACATGTGTATCCGAGTCTTCTATCAAAAGTTACAGCTATTTATATGAAGTTGTACAAAAACGCTTTCTTTCGCCAAGACAGTTCGTTTCTCACTGTTACATGCATTTGAATGGGGAACTCGACCGAAACAAAGTATAGGTTTTCATTATATGTATAACTTGAAAATCTTAGCTCAAACAGCTGTAAAACCTGTTTTCCCAGCACGGGGACCTTGAGTTCTATAAGATAAAGCCATAAACATGTTTGTCTGAGTCTTCTATCAAAAGTTACAGCTATTTATATGAAGTTGTACAAAAACGCTTTCTTTCGCCAAGACAGTGCGTTTCCCACGGTTACATGCATTTGAATGGGGAACTCGACCGAAACAAAGTATAGGTTTTCATTATGTGTATAACTTGGAAATCTTAGCTCAAACAGCTGCAAATCCTGTTTTCCCAGCAAGGGAACCTTGAGTTCTATAAGATAAAGCCATAAACATGTTTGTCTGAGTCTTCTATCAAAAGTTACAGCTATTTATATGAAGTTGTTCAAAAACGCTTTCTTTCGCCAAGACAGTGCGTTTCTCACTGTTACATGCATTTGAATGGGGAACTCGACCGAAACAAAGTATAGGTTTTCATTATGTGTATAACTTGGAAATCTTAGCTCAAACAACTGCAAAACCTGTTTTCCTAGCACGGGGACCTTGAGTTCTATAAGATAAAGCCATAAACATGTTTGTCTGAGTCTTCTATCAAAAGTTACAGCTATTTATATGAAGTTGTACAAAAACGCTTTCTTTCGCCAAGACAGTGCGTTTCTCACTGTTACATGCATTTGAATGGGGAACTCGACCGAAACAAAGTATAGGTTTTCATTATGTGTATAACTTGGAAATCTTAGCTCAAACAACTGCAAAACCTGTTTTCCTAGCACGGGGACCTTGAGTTCTATAAGATAAAGCCATAAACATGTGTATCCGAGTCTTCTATCAAAAGTTACAGCTATTTATATGAAGTTGTACAAAAACGCTTTCTTTCGCCAAGACAGTTCGTTTCTCACTGTTACATGCATTTGAATGGGGAACTCGACCGAAACAAAGTATAGGTTTTCATTATATGTATAACTTGAAAATCTTAGCTCAAACAGCTGTAAAACCTGTTTTCCCAGCACGGGGACCTTGAGTTCTATAAGATAAAGCCATAAACATGTTTGTCTGAGTCTTCTATCAAAAGTTACAGCTATTTATATGAAATTGTACAAAAACGCTTTCTTTCGCCAAGACAGTGCGTTTCTCACTGTTACATGCATTTGAATGGGGAACTCGACCGAAACAAAGTATAGGTTTTCATTATGTGTATAACTTGGAAATCTTAGCTCAAACAACTGCAAAACCTGTTTTCCTAGCACGGGGACCTTGAGTTCTATAAGATAAAGCCATAAACATGTGTATCCGAGTCTTCTATCAAAAGTTACAGCTATTTATATGAAGTTGTTCAAAAACTTTTTCTTTCGCCAAGACAGTGCGTTTCTCACTGTTACATGCATTTGAATGGGGAACTCGACCGAAACAAAGTATAGGTTTTCATTATGTGTATAACTTGAAAATCTTAGCTCAAACAGCTGCAAATCCTGTTTTCCCAGCAAGGAGACCTTGAGTTCTATAAGATAAAGCCATAAACATGTTTGGTCTGAGTCTTCTATCAAAAGTTACAGCTATTTATATGAAGTTGTACAAAAACGCTTTATTTCGCCAAGACAGTGCGTTTCTCACTGTTACATGCATTTGAATGGGGAACTCGACCGAAACAAAGTATAGGTTTTCATTATGTGTATAACTTGGAAATCTTAGCTCAAACAACTGCAAAACCTGTTTTCCTAGCACGGGGACCTTGAGTTCTATAAGATAAAGCCATAAACATGTTTGTCTGAGTCTTCTATCAAAAGTTACAGCTATTTATATGAAGTTGTACAAAAACGCTTTATTTCGCCAAGACAGTGCGTTTCTCACTGTTACATGCATTTGAATGGGGAACTCGACCGAAACAAAGTATAGGTTTTCATTATGTGTATAACTTGAAAATCTTAGCTCAAACAGCTGCAAATCCTGTTTTGCCAGCACGGGGACCTTGAGTTCTATAAGATAAAGCCATAAACATGTTTGTCTGAGTCTTCTATCAAAAGTTACAGCTATTTATATGAAGTTGTACAAAAACGCTTTCTTTCGCCAAGACAGTGCGTTTCCCACGGTTACATGCATTTGAATGGGGAACTCGCCCGAAACAAAGTATAGGTTTTCATTATGTGTATAACTTGAAAATCTTAGCTCAAACAGCTGCAAATCCTATTTTCCCAGCAAGGGGACCTTGAGTTCTATAAGATAAAGCCATAAACATGTTTGTCTGAGTCTTCTATCAAAAGTTACAGCTATTTATATGAAATTGTACAAAAACGCTTTCTTTCGCCAAGACAGTGCGTTTCTCACTGTTACATGCATTTGAATGGGGAACTCGACCGAAACAAAGTATAGGTTTTCATTATGTGTATAACTTGAAAATCTTAGCTCAAACAGCTGCAAATCCTGTTTTCCCAGCAAGGAGACCTTGAGTTCTATAAGATAAAGCCATAAACATGTTTGGTCTGAGTCTTCTATCAAAAGTTACAGCTATTTATATGAAGTTGTACAAAAACGCTTTATTTCGCCAAGACAGTGCGTTTCTCACTGTTACATGCATTTGAATGGGGAACTCGACCGAAACAAAGTATAGGTTTTCATTATGTGTATAACTTGAAAATCTTAGCTCAAACAGCTGCAAATCCTGTTTTCCCAGCAAGGAGACCTTGAGTTCTATAAGATAAAGCCATAAACATGTTTGGTCTGAGTCTTCTATCAAAAGTTACAGCTATTTATATGAAGTTGTACAAAAACGCTTTCTTTCGCCAAGACAGTGCGTTTCTCACTGTTACATGCATTTGAATGGGGAACTCGACCGAAACAAAGTATAGGTTTTCATTATGTGTATAACTTGGAAATCTTAGCTCAAACAACTGCAAAACCTGTTTTCCTAGCACGGGGACCTTGAGTTCTATAAGATAAAGCCATAAACATGTTTGGTCTGAGTCTTCTATCAAAAGTTACAGCTATTTATATGAAGTTGTACAAAAACGCTTTCTTTCGCCAAGACAGTGCGTTTCTCACTGTTACATGCATTTGAATGGGGAACTCGACCGAAACAAAGTATAGGTTTTCATTATGTGTATAACTTGGAAATCTTAGCTCAAACAACTGCAAAACCTGTTTTCCTAGCACGGGGACCTTGAGTTCTATAAGATAAAGCCATAAACATGTGTATCCGAGTCTTCTATCAAAAGTTACAGCTATTTATATGAAGTTGTACAAAAACGCTTTCTTTCGCCAAGACAGTTCGTTTCTCACTGTTACATGCATTTGAATGGGGAACTCGACCGAAACAAAGTATAGGTTTTCATTATATGTATAACTTGAAAATCTTAGCTCAAACAGCTGTAAAACCTGTTTTCCCAGCACGGGGACCTTGAGTTCTATAAGATAAAGCCATAAACATGTTTGTCTGAGTCTTCTATCAAAAGTTACAGCTATTTATATGAAGTTGTACAAAAACGCTTTCTTTCGCCAAGACAGTGCGTTTCCCACGGTTACATGCATTTGAATGGGGAACTCGACCGAAACAAAGTATAGGTTTTCATTATGTGTATAACTTGGAAATCTTAGCTCAAACAGCTGCAAATCCTGTTTTCCCAGCAAGGGAACCTTGAGTTCTATAAGATAAAGCCATAAACATGTTTGTCTGAGTCTTCTATCAAAAGTTACAGCTATTTATATGAAGTTGTTCAAAAACGCTTTCTTTCGCCAAGACAGTGCGTTTCTCACTGTTACATGCATTTGAATGGGGAACTCGACCGAAACAAAGTATAGGTTTTCATTATGTGTATAACTTGGAAATCTTAGCTCAAACAACTGCAAAACCTGTTTTCCTAGCACGGGGACCTTGAGTTCTATAAGATAAAGCCATAAACATGTTTGTCTGAGTCTTCTATCAAAAGTTACAGCTATTTATATGAAGTTGTACAAAAACGCTTTCTTTCGCCAAGACAGTGCGTTTCTCACTGTTACATGCATTTGAATGGGGAACTCGACCGAAACAAAGTATAGGTTTTCATTATGTGTATAACTTGGAAATCTTAGCTCAAACAACTGCAAAACCTGTTTTCCTAGCACGGGGACCTTGAGTTCTATAAGATAAAGCCATAAACATGTGTATCCGAGTCTTCTATCAAAAGTTACAGCTATTTATATGAAGTTGTACAAAAACGCTTTCTTTCGCCAAGACAGTTCGTTTCTCACTGTTACATGCATTTGAATGGGGAACTCGACCGAAACAAAGTATAGGTTTTCATTATATGTATAACTTGAAAATCTTAGCTCAAACAGCTGTAAAACCTGTTTTCCCAGCACGGGGACCTTGAGTTCTATAAGATAAAGCCATAAACATGTTTGTCTGAGTCTTCTATCAAAAGTTACAGCTATTTATATGAAATTGTACAAAAACGCTTTCTTTCGCCAAGACAGTGCGTTTCTCACTGTTACATGCATTTGAATGGGGAACTCGACCGAAACAAAGTATAGGTTTTCATTATGTGTATAACTTGGAAATCTTAGCTCAAACAACTGCAAAACCTGTTTTCCTAGCACGGGGACCTTGAGTTCTATAAGATAAAGCCATAAACATGTGTATCCGAGTCTTCTATCAAAAGTTACAGCTATTTATATGAAGTTGTTCAAAAACTTTTTCTTTCGCCAAGACAGTGCGTTTCTCACTGTTACATGCATTTGAATGGGGAACTCGACCGAAACAAAGTATAGGTTTTCATTATGTGTATAACTTGAAAATCTTAGCTCAAACAGCTGCAAATCCTGTTTTCCCAGCAAGGAGACCTTGAGTTCTATAAGATAAAGCCATAAACATGTTTGGTCTGAGTCTTCTATCAAAAGTTACAGCTATTTATATGAAGTTGTACAAAAACGCTTTATTTCGCCAAGACAGTGCGTTTCTCACTGTTACATGCATTTGAATGGGGAACTCGACCGAAACAAAGTATAGGTTTTCATTATGTGTATAACTTGGAAATCTTAGCTCAAACAACTGCAAAACCTGTTTTCCTAGCACGGGGACCTTGAGTTCTATAAGATAAAGCCATAAACATGTTTGTCTGAGTCTTCTATCAAAAGTTACAGCTATTTATATGAAGTTGTACAAAAACGCTTTATTTCGCCAAGACAGTGCGTTTCTCACTGTTACATGCATTTGAATGGGGAACTCGACCGAAACAAAGTATAGGTTTTCATTATGTGTATAACTTGAAAATCTTAGCTCAAACAGCTGCAAATCCTGTTTTGCCAGCACGGGGACCTTGAGTTCTATAAGATAAAGCCATAAACATGTTTGTCTGAGTCTTCTATCAAAAGTTACAGCTATTTATATGAAGTTGTACAAAAACGCTTTCTTTCGCCAAGACAGTGCGTTTCCCACGGTTACATGCATTTGAATGGGGAACTCGCCCGAAACAAAGTATAGGTTTTCATTATGTGTATAACTTGAAAATCTTAGCTCAAACAGCTGCAAATCCTATTTTCCCAGCAAGGGGACCTTGAGTTCTATAAGATAAAGCCATAAACATGTTTGTCTGAGTCTTCTATCAAAAGTTACAGCTATTTATATGAAATTGTACAAAAACGCTTTCTTTCGCCAAGACAGTGCGTTTCTCACTGTTACATGCATTTGAATGGGGAACTCGACCGAAACAAAGTATAGGTTTTCATTATGTGTATAACTTGAAAATCTTAGCTCAAACAGCTGCAAATCCTGTTTTCCCAGCAAGGAGACCTTGAGTTCTATAAGATAAAGCCATAAACATGTTTGGTCTGAGTCTTCTATCAAAAGTTACAGCTATTTATATGAAGTTGTACAAAAACGCTTTATTTCGCCAAGACAGTGCGTTTCTCACTGTTACATGCATTTGAATGGGGAACTCGACCGAAACAAAGTATAGGTTTTCATTATGTGTATAACTTGAAAATCTTAGCTCAAACAGCTGCAAATCCTGTTTTCCCAGCAAGGAGACCTTGAGTTCTATAAGATAAAGCCATAAACATGTTTGGTCTGAGTCTTCTATCAAAAGTTACAGCTATTTATATGAAGTTGTACAAAAACGCTTTATTTCGCCAAGATAGTGCGTTTCTCACTGTTACATGCATTTGAATGGGGAACTCGACCGAAACAAAGTATAGGTTTTCATTATGTGTATAACTTGGAAATCTTAGCTCAAACAACTGCAAAACCTGTTTTCCTAGCACGGGGACCTTGAGTTCTATAAGATAAAGCCATAAACATGTGTATCCGAGTCTTCTATCAAAAGTTACAGCTATTTATATGAAGTTGTACAAAAACGCTTTCTTTCGCCAAGACAGTTCGTTTCTCACTGTTACATGCATTTGAATGGGGAACTCGACCGAAACAAATTATAGGTTTTCATTATATGTATAACTTGAAAATCTTAGCTCAAACAGCTGTAAAACCTGTTTTCCCAGCACGGGGACCTTGAGTTCTATAAGATAAAGCCATAAACATGTTTGTCTGAGTCTTCTATCAAAAGTTACAGCTATTTATATGAAGTTGTACAAAAACGCTTTCTTTCGCCAAGACAGTGCGTTTCCCACGGTTACATGCATTTGAATGGGGAACTCGACCGAAACAAAGTATAGGTTTTCATTATGTGTATAACTTGGAAATCTTAGCTCAAACAGCTGCAAATCCTGTTTTCCCAGCAAGGGAACCTTGAGTTCTATAAGATAAAGCCATAAACATGTTTGGTCTGAGTCTTCTATCAAAAGTTACAGCTATTTATATGAAGTTGTACAAAAACGCTTTCTTTCGCCAAGACAGTGCGTTTCTCACTGTTACATGCATTTGAATGGGGAACTCGACCGAAACAAAGTATAGGTTTTCATTATGTGTATAACTTGGAAATCTTAGCTCAAACAACTGCAAAACCTGTTTTCCTAGCACGGGGACCTTGAGTTCTATAAGATAAAGCCATAAACATGTTTGGTCTGAGTCTTCTATCAAAAGTTACAGCTATTTATATGAAGTTGTACAAAAACGCTTTCTTTCGCCAAGACAGTGCGTTTCTCACTGTTACATGCATTTGAATGGGGAACTCGACCGAAACAAAGTATAGGTTTTCATTATGTGTATAACTTGGAAATCTTAGCTCAAACAACTGCAAAACCTGTTTTCCTAGCACGGGGACCTTGAGTTCTATAAGATAAAGCCATAAACATGTTTGTCTGAGTCTTCTATCAAAAGTTACAGCTATTTATATGAAATTGTACAAAAACGCTTTCTTTCGCCAAGACAGTGCGTTTCTCACTGTTACATGCATTTGAATGGGGAACTCGACCGAAACAAAGTATAGGTTTTCATTATGTGTATAACTTGAAAATCTTAGCTCAAACAGCTGCAAATCCTGTTTTCCCAGCAAGGAGACCTTGAGTTCTATAAGATAAAGCCATAAACATGTTTGGTCTGAGTCTTCTATCAAAAGTTACAGCTATTTATATGAAGTTGTACAAAAACGCTTTCTTTCGCCAAGACAGTGCGTTTCTCACTGTTACATGCATTTGAATGGGGAACTCGACCGAAACAAAGTATAGGTTTTCATTATGTGTATAACTTGGAAATCTTAGCTCAAACAACTGCAAAACCTGTTTTCCTAGCACGGGGACCTTGAGTTCTATAAGATAAAGCCATAAACATGTGTATCCGAGTCTTCTATCAAAAGTTACAGCTATTTATATGAAGTTGTACAAAAACGCTTTCTTTCGCCAAGACAGTTCGTTTCTCACTGTTACATGCATTTGAATGGGGAACTCGACCGAAACAAAGTATAGGTTTTCATTATATGTATAACTTGAAAATCTTAGCTCAAACAGCTGTAAAACCTGTTTTCCCAGCACGGGGACCTTGAGTTCTATAAGATAAAGCCATAAACATGTTTGTCTGAGTCTTCTATCAAAAGTTACAGCTATTTATATGAAGTTGTACAAAAACGCTTTCTTTCGCCAAGACAGTGCGTTTCCCACGGTTACATGCATTTGAATGGGGAACTCGACCGAAACAAAGTATAGGTTTTCATTATGTGTATAACTTGGAAATCTTAGCTCAAACAGCTGCAAATCCTGTTTTCCCAGCAAGGGAACCTTGAGTTCTATAAGATAAAGCCATAAACATGTTTGTCTGAGTCTTCTATCAAAAGTTACAGCTATTTATATGAAGTTGTTCAAAAACGCTTTCTTTCGCCAAGACAGTGCGTTTCTCACTGTTACATGCATTTGAATGGGGAACTCGACCGAAACAAAGTATAAGTTTTCATTATGTGTATAACTTGAAAATCTTAGCTCAAACAGCTGCAAATCCTGTTTTGCCAGCACGGGGACCTTGAGTTCTATAAGATAAAGCCATAAACATGTTTGTCTGAGTCTTCTATCAAAAGTTACAGCTATTTATATGAAATTGTACAAAAACGCTTTCTTTCGCCAAGACAGTGCGTTTCTCACTGTTACATGCATTTGAATGGGGAACTCGACCGAAACAAAGTATAGGTTTTCATTATGTGTATAACTTGGAAATCTTAGCTCAAACAACTGCAAAACCTGTTTTCCTAGCACGGGGACCTTGAGTTCTATAAGATAAAGCCATAAACATGTGTATCCGAGTCTTCTATCAAAAGTTACAGCTATTTATATGAAGTTGTTCAAAAACTTTTTCTTTCGCCAAGACAGTGCGTTTCTCACTGTTACATGCATTTGAATGGGGAACTCGACCGAAACAAAGTATAGGTTTTCATTATGTGTATAACTTGAAAATCTTAGCTCAAACAGCTGCAAATCCTGTTTTCCCAGCAAGGAGACCTTGAGTTCTATAAGATAAAGCCATAAACATGTTTGGTCTGAGTCTTCTATCAAAAGTTACAGCTATTTATATGAAGTTGTACAAAAACGCTTTATTTCGCCAAGACAGTGCGTTTCTCACTGTTACATGCATTTGAATGGGGAACTCGACCGAAACAAAGTATAGGTTTTCATTATGTGTATAACTTGGAAATCTTAGCTCAAACAACTGCAAAACCTGTTTTCCTAGCACGGGGACCTTGAGTTCTATAAGATAAAGCCATAAACATGTTTGTCTGAGTCTTCTATCAAAAGTTACAGCTATTTATATGAAGTTGTACAAAAACGCTTTATTTCGCCAAGACAGTGCGTTTCTCACTGTTACATGCATTTGAATGGGGAACTCGACCGAAACAAAGTATAGGTTTTCATTATGTGTATAACTTGAAAATCTTAGCTCAAACAGCTGCAAATCCTGTTTTGCCAGCACGGGGACCTTGAGTTCTATAAGATAAAGCCATAAACATGTTTGTCTGAGTCTTCTATCAAAAGTTACAGCTATTTATATGAAGTTGTACAAAAACGCTTTCTTTCGCCAAGACAGTGCGTTTCCCACGGTTACATGCATTTGAATGGGGAACTCGCCCGAAACAAAGTATAGGTTTTCATTATGTGTATAACTTGAAAATCTTAGCTCAAACAGCTGCAAATCCTATTTTCCCAGCAAGGGGACCTTGAGTTCTATAAGATAAAGCCATAAACATGTTTGTCTGAGTCTTCTATCAAAAGTTACAGCTATTTATATGAAATTGTACAAAAACGCTTTCTTTCGCCAAGACAGTGCGTTTCTCACTGTTACATGCATTTGAATGGGGAACTCGACCGAAACAAAGTATAGGTTTTCATTATGTGTATAACTTGAAAATCTTAGCTCAAACAGCTGCAAATCCTGTTTTCCCAGCAAGGAGACCTTGAGTTCTATAAGATAAAGCCATAAACATGTTTGGTCTGAGTCTTCTATCAAAAGTTACAGCTATTTATATGAAGTTGTACAAAAACGCTTTATTTCGCCAAGACAGTGCGTTTCTCACTGTTACATGCATTTGAATGGGGAACTCGACCGAAACAAAGTATAGGTTTTCATTATGTGTATAACTTGAAAATCTTAGCTCAAACAGCTGCAAATCCTGTTTTCCCAGCAAGGAGACCTTGAGTTCTATAAGATAAAGCCATAAACATGTTTGGTCTGAGTCTTCTATCAAAAGTTACAGCTATTTATATGAAGTTGTACAAAAACGCTTTATTTCGCCAAGACAGTGCGTTTCTCACTGTTACATGCATTTGAATGGGGAACTCGACCGAAACAAAGTATAGGTTTTCATTATGTGTATAACTTGGAAATCTTAGCTCAAACAACTGCAAAACCTGTTTTCCTAGCACGGGGACCTTGAGTTCTATAAGATAAAGCCATAAACATGTTTGTCTGAGTCTTCTATCAAAAGTTACAGCTATTTATATGAAATTGTACAAAAACGCTTTCTTTCGCCAAGACAGTGCGTTTCTCACTGTTACATGCATTTGAATGGGGAACTCGACCGAAACAAAGTATAGGTTTTCATTATGTGTATAACTTGGAAATCTTAGCTCAAACAACTGCAAAACCTGTTTTCCTAGCACGGGGACCTTGAGTTCTATAAGATAAAGCCATAAACATGTGTATCCGAGTCTTCTATCAAAAGTTACAGCTATTTATATGAAGTTGTTCAAAAACGCTTTATTTCGCCAAGACAGTGCGTTTCTCACTGTTACATGCATTTGAATGGGGAACTCGACCGAAACAAAGTATAGGTTTTCATTATGTGTATAACTTGAAAATCTTAGCTCAAACAGCTGCAAATCCTATTTTCCCAGCAAGGGGACCTTGAGTTATATAAGATAAAGCCATAAACATGTTTGTCTGAGTCTTCTATCAAAAGTTACAGCTATTTATATGAAATTGTATAAAAACGCTTTCTTTCGCCAAGACAGTGCGTTTCTCACTGTTACATGCATTTGAATGGGGAACTCGACCGAAACAAAGTATAGGTTTTCATTATATGTATAACTTGAAAATCTTAGCTCAAACAGCTGCAAATCCTGTTTTCCCAGCACGGGGACCTTGAGTTCTATAAGATAAAGCCATAAACATGTTTGTCTGAGTCTTCTATCAAAAGTTACAGCTATTTATATGAAGTTGTACAAAAACGCTTTCTTTCGCCAAGACAGTGCGTTTCCCACGGTTACATGCATTTGAATGGGGAACTCGACCGAAACAAAGTATAGGTTTTCATTATGTGTATAACTTGGAAATCTTAGCTCAAACAGCTGCAAATCCTGTTTTCCCAGCAAGGGAACCTTGAGTTCTATAAGATAAAGCCATAAACATGTTTGTCTGAGTCTTCTATCAAAAGTTACAGCTATTTATATGAAGTTGTTCAAAAACGCTTTCTTTCGCCAAGACAGTGCGTTTCTCACTGTTACATGCATTTGAATGGGGAACTCGACCGAAACAAAGTATAGGTTTTCATTATGTGTATAACTTGGAAATCTTAGCTCAAACAACTGCAAAACCTGTTTTCCTAGCACGGGGACCTTGAGTTCTATAAGATAAAGCCATAAACATGTTTGTCTGAGTCTTCTATCAAAAGTTACAGCTATTTATATGAAGTTGTACAAAAACGCTTTCTTTCGCCAAGACAGTGCGTTTCTCACTGTTACATGCATTTGAATGGGGAACTCGACCGAAACAAAGTATAGGTTTTCATTATGTGTATAACTTGGAAATCTTAGCTCAAACAACTGCAAAACCTGTTTTCCTAGCACGGGGACCTTGAGTTCTATAAGATAAAGCCATAAACATGTGTATCCGAGTCTTCTATCAAAAGTTACAGCTATTTATATGAAGTTGTACAAAAACGCTTTCTTTCGCCAAGACAGTTCGTTTCTCACTGTTACATGCATTTGAATGGGGAACTCGACCGAAACAAAGTATAGGTTTTCATTATATGTATAACTTGAAAATCTTAGCTCAAACAGCTGTAAAACCTGTTTTCCCAGCACGGGGACCTTGAGTTCTATAAGATAAAGCCATAAACATGTTTGTCTGAGTCTTCTATCAAAAGTTACAGCTATTTATATGAAATTGTACAAAAACGCTTTCTTTCGCCAAGACAGTGCGTTTCTCACTGTTACATGCATTTGAATGGGGAACTCGACCGAAACAAAGTATAGGTTTTCATTATGTGTATAACTTGGAAATCTTAGCTCAAACAACTGCAAAACCTGTTTTCCTAGCACGGGGACCTTGAGTTCTATAAGATAAAGCCATAAACATGTGTATCCGAGTCTTCTATCAAAAGTTACAGCTATTTATATGAAGTTGTTCAAAAACTTTTTCTTTCGCCAAGACAGTGCGTTTCTCACTGTTACATGCATTTGAATGGGGAACTCGACCGAAACAAAGTATAGGTTTTCATTATGTGTATAACTTGAAAATCTTAGCTCAAACAGCTGCAAATCCTGTTTTCCCAGCAAGGAGACCTTGAGTTCTATAAGATAAAGCCATAAACATGTTTGGTCTGAGTCTTCTATCAAAAGTTACAGCTATTTATATGAAGTTGTACAAAAACGCTTTATTTCGCCAAGACAGTGCGTTTCTCACTGTTACATGCATTTGAATGGGGAACTCGACCGAAACAAAGTATAGGTTTTCATTATGTGTATAACTTGGAAATCTTAGCTCAAACAACTGCAAAACCTGTTTTCCTAGCACGGGGACCTTGAGTTCTATAAGATAAAGCCATAAACATGTTTGTCTGAGTCTTCTATCAAAAGTTACAGCTATTTATATGAAGTTGTACAAAAACGCTTTATTTCGCCAAGACAGTGCGTTTCTCACTGTTACATGCATTTGAATGGGGAACTCGACCGAAACAAAGTATAGGTTTTCATTATGTGTATAACTTGAAAATCTTAGCTCAAACAGCTGCAAATCCTGTTTTGCCAGCACGGGGACCTTGAGTTCTATAAGATAAAGCCATAAACATGTTTGTCTGAGTCTTCTATCAAAAGTTACAGCTATTTATATGAAGTTGTACAAAAACGCTTTCTTTCGCCAAGACAGTGCGTTTCCCACGGTTACATGCATTTGAATGGGGAACTCGCCCGAAACAAAGTATAGGTTTTCATTATGTGTATAACTTGAAAATCTTAGCTCAAACAGCTGCAAATCCTATTTTCCCAGCAAGGGGACCTTGAGTTCTATAAGATAAAGCCATAAACATGTTTGTCTGAGTCTTCTATCAAAAGTTACAGCTATTTATATGAAATTGTACAAAAACGCTTTCTTTCGCCAAGACAGTGCGTTTCTCACTGTTACATGCATTTGAATGGGGAACTCGACCGAAACAAAGTATAGGTTTTCATTATGTGTATAACTTGAAAATCTTAGCTCAAACAGCTGCAAATCCTGTTTTCCCAGCAAGGAGACCTTGAGTTCTATAAGATAAAGCCATAAACATGTTTATTCTGAGTCTTCTATCAAAAGTTACAGCTATTTATATGAAGTTGTACAAAAACGCTTTATTTCGCCAAGACAGTGCGTTTCTCACTGTTACATGCATTTGAATGGGGAACTCGACCGAAACAAAGTATAGGTTTTCATTATGTGTATAACTTGAAAATCTTAGCTCAAACAGCTGCAAATCCTATTTTCCCAGCAAGGGGACCTTGAGTTATATAAGATAAAGCCATAAACATGTTTGTCTGAGTCTTCTATCAAAAGTTACAGCTATTTATATGAAATTGTATAAAAACGCTTTCTTTCGCCAAGACAGTGCGTTTCTCACTGTTACATGCATTTGAATGGGGAACTCGACCGAAACAAAGTATAGGTTTTCATTATATGTATAACTTGAAAATCTTAGCTCAAACAGCTGCAAATCCTGTTTTCCCAGCACGGGGACCTTGAGTTCTATAAGATAAAGCCATAAACATGTTTGTCTGAGTCTTCTATCAAAAGTTACAGCTATTTATATGAAGTTGTACAAAAACGCTTTCTTTCGCCAAGACAGTGCGTTTCCCACGGTTACATGCATTTGAATGGGGAACTCGACCGAAACAAAGTATAGGTTTTCATTATGTGTATAACTTGGAAATCTTAGCTCAAACAGCTGCAAATCCTGTTTTCCCAGCAAGGGAACCTTGAGTTCTATAAGATAAAGCCATAAACATGTTTGTCTGAGTCTTCTATCAAAAGTTACAGCTATTTATATGAAGTTGTTCAAAAACGCTTTCTTTCGCCAAGACAGTGCGTTTCTCACTGTTACATGCATTTGAATGGGGAACTCGACCGAAACAAAGTATAGGTTTTCATTATGTGTATAACTTGGAAATCTTAGCTCAAACAACTGCAAAACCTGTTTTCCTAGCACGGGGACCTTGAGTTCTATAAGATAAAGCCATAAACATGTTTGTCTGAGTCTTCTATCAAAAGTTACAGCTATTTATATGAAGTTGTACAAAAACGCTTTCTTTCGCCAAGACAGTGCGTTTCTCACTGTTACATGCATTTGAATGGGGAACTCGACCGAAACAAAGTATAGGTTTTCATTATGTGTATAACTTGAAAATCTTAGCTCAAACAGCTGCAAATCCTGTTTTCCCAGCAAGGAGACCTTGAGTTCTATAAGATAAAGCCATAAACATGTTTGGTCTGAGTCTTCTATCAAAAGTTACAGCTATTTATATGAAGTTGTACAAAAACGCTTTATTTCGCCAAGACAGTGCGTTTCTCACTGTTACATGCATTTGAATGGGGAACTCGACCGAAACAAAGTATAGGTTTTCATTATGTGTATAACTTGGAAATCTTAGCTCAAACAACTGCAAAACCTGTTTTCCTAGCACGGGGACCTTGAGTTCTATAAGATAAAGCCATAAACATGTTTGTCTGAGTCTTCTATCAAAAGTTACAGCTATTTATATGAAGTTGTACAAAAACGCTTTATTTCGCCAAGACAGTGCGTTTCTCACTGTTACATGCATTTGAATGGGGAACTCGACCGAAACAAAGTATAGGTTTTCATTATGTGTATAACTTGAAAATCTTAGCTCAAACAGCTGCAAATCCTGTTTTGCCAGCACGGGGACCTTGAGTTCTATAAGATAAAGCCATAAACATGTTTGTCTGAGTCTTCTATCAAAAGTTACAGCTATTTATATGAAGTTGTACAAAAACGCTTTCTTTCGCCAAGACAGTGCGTTTCCCACGGTTACATGCATTTGAATGGGGAACTCGCCCGAAACAAAGTATAGGTTTTCATTATGTGTATAACTTGAAAATCTTAGCTCAAACAGCTGCAAATCCTATTTTCCCAGCAAGGGGACCTTGAGTTCTATAAGATAAAGCCATAAACATGTTTGTCTGAGTCTTCTATCAAAAGTTACAGCTATTTATATGAAATTGTACAAAAACGCTTTCTTTCGCCAAGACAGTGCGTTTCTCACTGTTACATGCATTTGAATGGGGAACTCGACCGAAACAAAGTATAGGTTTTCATTATGTGTATAACTTGAAAATCTTAGCTCAAACAGCTGCAAATCCTGTTTTCCCAGCAAGGAGACCTTGAGTTCTATAAGATAAAGCCATAAACATGTTTATTCTGAGTCTTCTATCAAAAGTTACAGCTATTTATATGAAGTTGTACAAAAACGCTTTATTTCGCCAAGACAGTGCGTTTCTCACTGTTACATGCATTTGAATGGGGAACTCGACCGAAACAAAGTATAGGTTTTCATTATGTGTATAACTTGAAAATCTTAGCTCAAACAGCTGCAAATCCTGTTTTCCCAGCAAGGAGACCTTGAGTTCTATAAGATAAAGCCATAAACATGTTTGGTCTGAGTCTTCTATCAAAAGTTACAGCTATTTATATGAAGTTGTACAAAAACGCTTTATTTCGCCAAGACAGTGCGTTTCTCACTGTTACATGCATTTGAATGGGGAACTCGACCGAAACAAAGTATAGGTTTTCATTATGTGTATAACTTGGAAATCTTAGCTCAAACAACTGCAAAACCTGTTTTCCTAGCACGGGGACCTTGAGTTCTATAAGATAAAGCCATAAACATGTGTATCCGAGTCTTCTATCAAAAGTTACAGCTATTTATATGAAGTTGTACAAAAACGCTTTCTTTCGCCAAGACAGTTCGTTTCTCACTGTTACATGCATTTGAATGGGGAACTCGACCGAAACAAATTATAGGTTTTCATTATATGTATAACTTGAAAATCTTAGCTCAAACAGCTGTAAAACCTGTTTTCCCAGCACGGGGACCTTGAGTTCTATAAGATAAAGCCATAAACATGTTTGTCTGAGTCTTCTATCAAAAGTTACAGCTATTTATATGAAGTTGTACAAAAACGCTTTCTTTCGCCAAGACAGTGCGTTTCCCACGGTTACATGCATTTGAATGGGGAACTCGACCGAAACAAAGTATAGGTTTTCATTATGTGTATAACTTGGAAATCTTAGCTCAAACAGCTGCAAATCCTGTTTTCCCAGCAAGGGAACCTTGAGTTCTATAAGATAAAGCCATAAACATGTTTGGTCTGAGTCTTCTATCAAAAGTTACAGCTATTTATATGAAGTTGTACAAAAACGCTTTCTTTCGCCAAGACAGTGCGTTTCTCACTGTTACATGCATTTGAATGGGGAACTCGACCGAAACAAAGTATAGGTTTTCATTATGTGTATAACTTGGAAATCTTAGCTCAAACAACTGCAAAACCTGTTTTCCTAGCACGGGGACCTTGAGTTCTATAAGATAAAGCCATAAACATGTTTGGTCTGAGTCTTCTATCAAAAGTTACAGCTATTTATATGAAGTTGTACAAAAACGCTTTCTTTCGCCAAGACAGTGCGTTTCTCACTGTTACATGCATTTGAATGGGGAACTCGACCGAAACAAAGTATAGGTTTTCATTATGTGTATAACTTGGAAATCTTAGCTCAAACAACTGCAAAACCTGTTTTCCTAGCACGGGGACCTTGAGTTCTATAAGATAAAGCCATAAACATGTTTGTCTGAGTCTTCTATCAAAAGTTACAGCTATTTATATGAAATTGTACAAAAACGCTTTCTTTCGCCAAGACAGTGCGTTTCTCACTGTTACATGCATTTGAATGGGGAACTCGACCGAAACAAAGTATAGGTTTTCATTATGTGTATAACTTGAAAATCTTAGCTCAAACAGCTGCAAATCCTGTTTTCCCAGCAAGGAGACCTTGAGTTCTATAAGATAAAGCCATAAACATGTTTGGTCTGAGTCTTCTATCAAAAGTTACAGCTATTTATATGAAGTTGTACAAAAACGCTTTCTTTCGCCAAGACAGTGCGTTTCTCACTGTTACATGCATTTGAATGGGGAACTCGACCGAAACAAAGTATAGGTTTTCATTATGTGTATAACTTGGAAATCTTAGCTCAAACAACTGCAAAACCTGTTTTCCTAGCACGGGGACCTTGAGTTCTATAAGATAAAGCCATAAACATGTGTATCCGAGTCTTCTATCAAAAGTTACAGCTATTTATATGAAGTTGTACAAAAACGCTTTCTTTCGCCAAGACAGTTCGTTTCTCACTGTTACATGCATTTGAATGGGGAACTCGACCGAAACAAAGTATAGGTTTTCATTATATGTATAACTTGAAAATCTTAGCTCAAACAGCTGTAAAACCTGTTTTCCCAGCACGGGGACCTTGAGTTCTATAAGATAAAGCCATAAACATGTTTGTCTGAGTCTTCTATCAAAAGTTACAGCTATTTATATGAAGTTGTACAAAAACGCTTTCTTTCGCCAAGACAGTGCGTTTCCCACGGTTACATGCATTTGAATGGGGAACTCGACCGAAACAAAGTATAGGTTTTCATTATGTGTATAACTTGGAAATCTTAGCTCAAACAGCTGCAAATCCTGTTTTCCCAGCAAGGGAACCTTGAGTTCTATAAGATAAAGCCATAAACATGTTTGTCTGAGTCTTCTATCAAAAGTTACAGCTATTTATATGAAGTTGTTCAAAAACGCTTTCTTTCGCCAAGACAGTGCGTTTCTCACTGTTACATGCATTTGAATGGGGAACTCGACCGAAACAAAGTATAAGTTTTCATTATGTGTATAACTTGAAAATCTTAGCTCAAACAGCTGCAAATCCTGTTTTGCCAGCACGGGGACCTTGAGTTCTATAAGATAAAGCCATAAACATGTTTGTCTGAGTCTTCTATCAAAAGTTACAGCTATTTATATGAAATTGTACAAAAACGCTTTCTTTCGCCAAGACAGTGCGTTTCTCACTGTTACATGCATTTGAATGGGGAACTCGACCGAAACAAAGTATAGGTTTTCATTATGTGTATAACTTGGAAATCTTAGCTCAAACAACTGCAAAACCTGTTTTCCTAGCACGGGGACCTTGAGTTCTATAAGATAAAGCCATAAACATGTGTATCCGAGTCTTCTATCAAAAGTTACAGCTATTTATATGAAGTTGTTCAAAAACTTTTTCTTTCGCCAAGACAGTGCGTTTCTCACTGTTACATGCATTTGAATGGGGAACTCGACCGAAACAAAGTATAGGTTTTCATTATGTGTATAACTTGAAAATCTTAGCTCAAACAGCTGCAAATCCTGTTTTCCCAGCAAGGAGACCTTGAGTTCTATAAGATAAAGCCATAAACATGTTTGGTCTGAGTCTTCTATCAAAAGTTACAGCTATTTATATGAAGTTGTACAAAAACGCTTTATTTCGCCAAGACAGTGCGTTTCTCACTGTTACATGCATTTGAATGGGGAACTCGACCGAAACAAAGTATAGGTTTTCATTATGTGTATAACTTGGAAATCTTAGCTCAAACAACTGCAAAACCTGTTTTCCTAGCACGGGGACCTTGAGTTCTATAAGATAAAGCCATAAACATGTTTGTCTGAGTCTTCTATCAAAAGTTACAGCTATTTATATGAAGTTGTACAAAAACGCTTTATTTCGCCAAGACAGTGCGTTTCTCACTGTTACATGCATTTGAATGGGGAACTCGACCGAAACAAAGTATAGGTTTTCATTATGTGTATAACTTGAAAATCTTAGCTCAAACAGCTGCAAATCCTGTTTTGCCAGCACGGGGACCTTGAGTTCTATAAGATAAAGCCATAAACATGTTTGTCTGAGTCTTCTATCAAAAGTTACAGCTATTTATATGAAGTTGTACAAAAACGCTTTCTTTCGCCAAGACAGTGCGTTTCCCACGGTTACATGCATTTGAATGGGGAACTCGCCCGAAACAAAGTATAGGTTTTCATTATGTGTATAACTTGAAAATCTTAGCTCAAACAGCTGCAAATCCTATTTTCCCAGCAAGGGGACCTTGAGTTCTATAAGATAAAGCCATAAACATGTTTGTCTGAGTCTTCTATCAAAAGTTACAGCTATTTATATGAAATTGTACAAAAACGCTTTCTTTCGCCAAGACAGTGCGTTTCTCACTGTTACATGCATTTGAATGGGGAACTCGACCGAAACAAAGTATAGGTTTTCATTATGTGTATAACTTGAAAATCTTAGCTCAAACAGCTGCAAATCCTGTTTTCCCAGCAAGGAGACCTTGAGTTCTATAAGATAAAGCCATAAACATGTTTGGTCTGAGTCTTCTATCAAAAGTTACAGCTATTTATATGAAGTTGTACAAAAACGCTTTATTTCGCCAAGACAGTGCGTTTCTCACTGTTACATGCATTTGAATGGGGAACTCGACCGAAACAAAGTATAGGTTTTCATTATGTGTATAACTTGAAAATCTTAGCTCAAACAGCTGCAAATCCTGTTTTCCCAGCAAGGAGACCTTGAGTTCTATAAGATAAAGCCATAAACATGTTTGGTCTGAGTCTTCTATCAAAAGTTACAGCTATTTATATGAAGTTGTACAAAAACGCTTTATTTCGCCAAGACAGTGCGTTTCTCACTGTTACATGCATTTGAATGGGGAACTCGACCGAAACAAAGTATAGGTTTTCATTATGTGTATAACTTGGAAATCTTAGCTCAAACAACTGCAAAACCTGTTTTCCTAGCACGGGGACCTTGAGTTCTATAAGATAAAGCCATAAACATGTTTGTCTGAGTCTTCTATCAAAAGTTACAGCTATTTATATGAAATTGTACAAAAACGCTTTCTTTCGCCAAGACAGTGCGTTTCTCACTGTTACATGCATTTGAATGGGGAACTCGACCGAAACAAAGTATAGGTTTTCATTATGTGTATAACTTGGAAATCTTAGCTCAAACAACTGCAAAACCTGTTTTCCTAGCACGGGGACCTTGAGTTCTATAAGATAAAGCCATAAACATGTGTATCCGAGTCTTCTATCAAAAGTTACAGCTATTTATATGAAGTTGTTCAAAAACGCTTTATTTCGCCAAGACAGTGCGTTTCTCACTGTTACATGCATTTGAATGGGGAACTCGACCGAAACAAAGTATAGGTTTTCATTATGTGTATAACTTGAAAATCTTAGCTCAAACAGCTGCAAATCCTGTTTTCCCAGCAAGGAGACCTTGAGTTCTATAAGATAAAGCCATAAACATGTTTGGTCTGAGTCTTCTATCAAAAGTTACAGCTATTTATATGAAGTTGTACAAAAACGCTTTATTTCGCCAAGACAGTGCGTTTCTCACTGTTACATGCATTTGAATGGGGAACTCGACCGAAACAAAGTATAGGTTTTCATTATGTGTATAACTTGGAAATCTTAGCTCAAACAACTGCAAAACCTGTTTTCCTAGCACGGGGACCTTGAGTTCTATAAGATAAAGCCATAAACATGTGTATCCGAGTCTTCTATCAAAAGTTACAGCTATTTATATGAAGTTGTTCAAAAACGCTTTCTTTCGCCAAGACAGTGCGTTTCTCACTGTTACATGCATTTGAATGGGGAACTCGACCGAAACAAAGTATAGGTTTTCATTATGTGTATAACTTGGAAATCTTAGCTCAAACAGCTGCAAAACCTGTTTTCCTAGCACAAGAACCTTGAGTTCTATAAGATAAAGCCATAAACATGTTTGTCTGAGTCTTCTATCAAAAGTTACAGCTATTTATATGAAGTTGTACAAAAACGCTTTCTTTCGCCAAGACAGTGCGTTTCTCACTGTTACATGCATTTGAATGGGGAACTCGACCGATACAAAGTATAGGTTTTCATTATGTGTATAACTTGGAAATCTTAGCTCAAACAGCTGCAAATCCTGTTTTCCCAGCAAGGGGACCTTGAGTTCTATAAGATAAAGCCATAAACATGTGTATCCGAGTCTTCTATCAAAAGTTACAGCTATTTATATGAAGTTGTACAAAAACGCTTTCTTTCGCCAAGACAGTGCGTTTCTCACTGTTACATGCATTTGAATGGGGAACTCGACCGATACAAAGTATAGGTTTTCATTATGTGTATAACTTGGAAATCTTAGCTCAAACAGCTGCAAATCCTGTTTTCCCAGCAAGGGGACCTTGAGTTCTATAAGATAAAGCCATAAACATGTTTGTCTGAGTCTTCTATCAAAAGTTACAGCTATTTATATGAAGTTGTTCAAAAACGCTTTATTTCGCCAAGACAGTGCGTTTCTCACTGTTACATGCATTTGAATGGGGATCTCGACCGAAACAAAGTATAGGTTTTCATTATGTGTATAACTCGAAAATCTTAGCTCACACAGCTGCAAATCCTGTTTTCCCAGCACGGGGAGCTTGAGTTCTATAAGATAAAGCCATAAACATGTTTGTCTGAGTCTTCTATCAAAGGTTACAGCTATTTATATGAAGTTGTACAAAAACGCTTTCTTTCGCCAAGACAGTGCGTTTCCCACGGTTACATGCATTTGAATGGGGAACTCGCCCGAAACAAAGTATAGGTTTTCATTATGTGTATAACTTGAAAATCTTAGCTCAAACAGCTGCAAATCCTATTTTCCCAGCAAGGGGACCTTGAGTTCTATAAGATAAAGCCATAAACATGTTTGTCTGAGTCTTCTATCAAAAGTTACAGCTATTTATATGAAATTGTACAAAAACGCTTTCTTTCGCCAAGACAGTGCGTTTCTCACTGTTACATGCATTTGAATGGGGAACTCGACCGAAACAAAGTATAGGTTTTCATTATGTGTATAACTTGAAAATCTTAGCTCAAACAGCTGCAAATCCTGTTTTCCCAGCAAGGAGACCTTGAGTTCTATAAGATAAAGCCATAAACATGTTTGGTCTGAGTCTTCTATCAAAAGTTACAGCTATTTATATGAAGTTGTACAAAAACGCTTTATTTCGCCAAGACAGTGCGTTTCTCACTCTTACATGCATTTGAATGGGGAACTCGACCGAAACAAAGTATAGGTTTTCATTATGTGTATAACTTGAAAATCTTAGCTCAAACAGCTGCAAATCCTGTTTTCCCAGCAAGGAGACCTTGAGTTCTATAAGATAAAGCCATAAACATGTTTGGTCTGAGTCTTCTATCAAAAGTTACAGCTATTTATATGAAGTTGTACAAAAACGCTTTCTTTCGCCAAGACAGTGCGTTTCTCACTGTTACATGCATTTGAATGGGGAACTCGACCGAAACAAAGTATAGGTTTTCATTATGTGTATAACTTGGAAATCTTAGCTCAAACAACTGCAAAACCTGTTTTCCTAGCACGGGGACCTTGAGTTCTATAAGATAAAGCCATAAACATGTGTATCCGAGTCATCTATCAAAAGTTACAGCTATTTATATGAAGTTGTACAAAAACGCTTTCTTTCGCCAAGACAGTTCGTTTCTCACTGTTACATGCATTTGAATGGGGAACTCGACCGAAACAAAGTATAGGTTTTCATTATATGTATAACTTGAAAATCTTAGCTCAAACAGCTGTAAAACCTGTTTTCCCAGCACGGGGACCTTGAGTTCTATAAGATAAAGCCATAAACATGTTTGTCTGAGTCTTCTATCAAAAGTTACAGCTATTTATATGAAGTTGTACAAAAACGCTTTCTTTCGCCAAGACAGTGCGTTTCCCACGGTTACATGCATTTGAATGGGGAACTCGACCGAAACAAAGTATAGGTTTTCATTATGTGTATAACTTGGAAATCTTAGCTCAAACAGCTGCAAATCCTGTTTTCCCAGCAAGGGAACCTTGAGTTCTATAAGATAAAGCCATAAACATGTTTGTCTGAGTCTTCTATCAAAAGTTACAGCTATTTATATGACGTTGTTCAAAAACGCTTTCTTTCGCCAAGACAGTGCGTTTCTCACTGTTACATGCATTTGAATGGGGAACTCGACCGAAACAAAGTATAAGTTTTCATTATGTGTATAACTTGAAAATCTTAGCTCAAACAGCTGCAAATCCTGTTTTGCCAGCACGGGGAGCTTGAGTTCTATAGGATAAAGCCATAAACATGTTTGTCTGAGTCTTCTATCAAAGGTTACAGCTATTTATATGAAGTTGTACAAAAACGCTTTCTTTCGCCAAGACAGTGCGTTTCCCACGGTTACATGCATTTGAATGGGGAACTCGACCGAAACAAAGTATAGGTTTTCATTATGTGTATAACTTGGAAATCTTAGCTCAAACAGCTGCAAATCCTGTTTTCCCAGCAAGGGAACCTTGAGTTCTATAAGATAAAGCCATAAACATGTTTGTCTGAGTCTTCTATCAAAAGTTACAGCTATTTATATGAAGTTGTTCAAAAACGCTTTCTTTCGCCAAGACAGTGCGTTTCTCACTGTTACATGCATTTGAATGGGGAACTCGACCGAAACAAAGTATAAGTTTTCATTATGTGTATAACTTGAAAATCTTAGCTCAAACAGCTGCAAATCCTGTTTTGCCAGCACGGGGACCTTGAGTTCTATAAGATAAAGCCATAAACATGTTTGTCTGAGTCTTCTATCAAAAGTTACAGCTATTTATATGAAATTGTACAAAAACGCTTTCTTTCGCCAAGACAGTGCGTTTCTCACTGTTACATGCATTTGAATGGGGAACTCGACCGAAACAAAGTATAGGTTTTCATTATGTGTATAACTTGGAAATCTTAGCTCAAACAACTGCAAAACCTGTTTTCCTAGCACGGGGACCTTGAGTTCTATAAGATAAAGCCATAAACATGTGTATCCGAGTCTTCTATCAAAAGTTACAGCTATTTATATGAAGTTGTTCAAAAACGCTTTCTTTCGCCAAGACAGTGCGTTTCTCACTGTTACATGCATTTGAATGGGGAACTCGACCGAAACAAAGTATAGGTTTTCATTATGTGTATAACTTGAAAATCTTAGCTCAAACAGCTGCAAATCCTGTTTTCCCAGCAAGGAGACCTTGAGTTCTATAAGATAAAGCCATAAACATGTTTGGTCTGAGTCTTCTATCAAAAGTTACAGCTATTTATATGAAGTTGTACAAAAACGCTTTATTTCGCCAAGACAGTGCGTTTCTCACTGTTACATGCATTTGAATGGGGAACTCGACCGAAACAAAGTATAGGTTTTCATTATGTGTATAACTTGGAAATCTTAGCTCAAACAACTGCAAAACCTGTTTTCCTAGCACGGGGACCTTGAGTTCTATAAGATAAAGCCATAAACATGTGTATCCGAGTCTTCTATCAAAAGTTACAGCTATTTATATGAAGTTGTTCAAAAACGCTTTCTTTCGCCAAGACAGTGCGTTTCTCACTGTTACATGCATTTGAATGGGGAACTCGACCGAAACAAAGTATAGGTTTTCATTATGTGTATAACTTGGAAATCTTAGCTCAAACAGCTGCAAAACCTGTTTTCCTAGCACAAGAACCTTGAGTTCTATAAGATAAAGCCATAAACATGTTTGTCTGAGTCTTCTATCAAAAGTTACAGCTATTTATATGAAGTTGTACAAAAACGCTTTCTTTCGCCAAGACAGTGCGTTTCTCACTGTTACATGCATTTGAATGGGGAACTCGACCGATACAAAGTATAGGTTTTCATTATGTGTATAACTTGGAAATCTTAGCTCAAACAGCTGCAAATCCTGTTTTCCCAGCAAGGGGACCTTGAGTTCTATAAGATAAAGCCATAAACATGTGTATCCGAGTCTTCTATCAAAAGTTACAGCTATTTATATGAAGTTGTTCAAAAACGCTTTCTTTCGCCAAGACAGTGCGTTTCTCACTGTTACATGCATTTGAATGGGGAACTCGACCGAAACAAAGTATAAGTTTTCATTATGTGTATAACTTGAAAATCTTAGCTCAAACAGCTGCAAATCCTGTTTTGCCAGCACGGGGAGCTTGAGTTCTATAGGATAAAGCCATAAACATGTTTGTCTGAGTCTTCTATCAAAGGTTACAGCTATTTATATGAAGTTGTACAAAAACGCTTTCTTTCGCCAAGACAGTGCGTTTCCCACGGTTACATGCATTTGAATGGGGAACTCGACCGAAACAAAGTATAGGTTTTCATTATGTGTATAACTTGGAAATCTTAGCTCAAACAGCTGCAAATCCTGTTTTCCCAGCAAGGGAACCTTGAGTTCTATAAGATAAAGCCATAAACATGTTTGTCTGAGTCTTCTATCAAAAGTTACAGCTATTTATATGAAGTTGTTCAAAAACGCTTTCTTTCGCCAAGACAGTGCGTTTCTCACTGTTACATGCATTTGAATGGGGAACTCGACCGAAACAAAGTATAAGTTTTCATTATGTGTATAACTTGAAAATCTTAGCTCAAACAGCTGCAAATCCTGTTTTGCCAGCACGGGGACCTTGAGTTCTATAAGATAAAGCCATAAACATGTTTGTCTGAGTCTTCTATCAAAAGTTACAGCTATTTATATGAAATTGTACAAAAACGCTTTCTTTCGCCAAGACAGTGCGTTTCTCACTGTTACATGCATTTGAATGGGGAACTCGACCGAAACAAAGTATAGGTTTTCATTATGTGTATAACTTGGAAATCTTAGCTCAAACAACTGCAAAACCTGTTTTCCTAGCACGGGGACCTTGAGTTCTATAAGATAAAGCCATAAACATGTGTATCCGAGTCTTCTATCAAAAGTTACAGCTATTTATATGAAGTTGTTCAAAAACGCTTTCTTTCGCCAAGACAGTGCGTTTCTCACTGTTACATGCATTTGAATGGGGAACTCGACCGAAACAAAGTATAGGTTTTCATTATGTGTATAACTTGAAAATCTTAGCTCAAACAGCTGCAAATCCTGTTTTCCCAGCAAGGAGACCTTGAGTTCTATAAGATAAAGCCATAAACATGTTTGGTCTGAGTCTTCTATCAAAAGTTACAGCTATTTATATGAAGTTGTACAAAAACGCTTTATTTCGCCAAGACAGTGCGTTTCTCACTGTTACATGCATTTGAATGGGGAACTCGACCGAAACAAAGTATAGGTTTTCATTATGTGTATAACTTGGAAATCTTAGCTCAAACAACTGCAAAACCTGTTTTCCTAGCACGGGGACCTTGAGTTCTATAAGATAAAGCCATAAACATGTGTATCCGAGTCTTCTATCAAAAGTTACAGCTATTTATATGAAGTTGTTCAAAAACGCTTTCTTTCGCCAAGACAGTGCGTTTCTCACTGTTACATGCATTTGAATGGGGAACTCGACCGAAACAAAGTATAGGTTTTCATTATGTGTATAACTTGGAAATCTTAGCTCAAACAGCTGCAAAACCTGTTTTCCTAGCACAAGAACCTTGAGTTCTATAAGATAAAGCCATAAACATGTTTGTCTGAGTCTTCTATCAAAAGTTACAGCTATTTATATGAAGTTGTACAAAAACGCTTTCTTTCGCCAAGACAGTGCGTTTCTCACTGTTACATGCATTTGAATGGGGAACTCGACCGATACAAAGTATAGGTTTTCATTATGTGTATAACTTGGAAATCTTAGCTCAAACAGCTGCAAATCCTGTTTTCCCAGCAAGGGGACCTTGAGTTCTATAAGATAAAGCCATAAACATGTGTATCCGAGTCTTCTATCAAAAGTTACAGCTATTTATATGAAGTTGTACAAAAACGCTTTCTTTCGCCAAGACAGTGCGTTTCTCACTGTTACATGCATTTGAATGGGGAACTCGACCGATACAAAGTATAGGTTTTCATTATGTGTATAACTTGGAAATCTTAGCTCAAACAGCTGCAAATCCTGTTTTCCCAGCAAGGGGACCTTGAGTTCTATAAGATAAAGCCATAAACATGTTTGTCTGAGTCTTCTATCAAAAGTTACAGCTATTTATATGAAGTTGTTCAAAAACGCTTTATTTCGCCAAGACAGTGCGTTTCTCACTGTTACATGCATTTGAATGGGGATCTCGACCGAAACAAAGTATAGGTTTTCATTATGTGTATAACTCGAAAATCTTAGCTCACACAGCTGCAAATCCTGTTTTCCCAGCACGGGGAGCTTGAGTTCTATAAGATAAAGCCATAAACATGTTTGTCTGAGTCTTCTATCAAAGGTTACAGCTATTTATATGAAGTTGTACAAAAACGCTTTCTTTCGCCAAGACAGTGCGTTTCCCACGGTTACATGCATTTGAATGGGGAACTCGCCCGAAACAAAGTATAGGTTTTCATTATGTGTATAACTTGAAAATCTTAGCTCAAACAGCTGCAAATCCTATTTTCCCAGCAAGGGGACCTTGAGTTCTATAAGATAAAGCCATAAACATGTTTGTCTGAGTCTTCTATCAAAAGTTACAGCTATTTATATGAAATTGTACAAAAACGCTTTCTTTCGCCAAGACAGTGCGTTTCTCACTGTTACATGCATTTGAATGGGGAACTCGACCGAAACAAAGTATAGGTTTTCATTATGTGTATAACTTGAAAATCTTAGCTCAAACAGCTGCAAATCCTGTTTGCCCAGCAAGGGGACCTTGAGTTCTATAAGATAAAGCCATAAACATGTTTGGTCTGAGTCTTCTATCAAAAGTTACAGCTATTTATATGAAGTTGTACAAAAACGCTTTATTTCGCCAAGACAGTGCGTTTCTCACTGTTACATGCATTTGAATGGGGAACTCGACCGAAACAAAGTATAGGTTTTCATTATGTGTATAACTTGAAAATCTTAGCTCAAACAGCTGCAAATCCTGTTTTCCCAGCAAGGAGACCTTGAGTTCTATAAGATAAAGCCATAAACATGTTTGGTCTGAGTCTTCTATCAAAAGTTACAGCTATTTATATGAAGTTGTACAAAAACGCTTTCTTTCGCCAAGACAGTGCGTTTCTCACTGTTACATGCATTTGAATGGGGAACTCGACCGAAACAAAGTATAGGTTTTCATTATGTGTATAACTTGGAAATCTTAGCTCAAACAACTGCAAAACCTGTTTTCCTAGCACGGGGACCTTGAGTTCTATAAGATAAAGCCATAAACATGTGTATCCGAGTCTTCTATCAAAAGTTACAGCTATTTATATGAAGTTGTACAAAAACGCTTTCTTTCGCCAAGACAGTTCGTTTCTCACTGTTACATGCATTTGAATGGGGAACTCGACCGAAACAAAGTATAGGTTTTCATTATATGTATAACTTGAAAATCTTAGCTCAAACAGCTGTAAAACCTGTTTTCCCAGCACGGGGACCTTGAGTTCTATAAGATAAAGCCATAAACATGTTTGTCTGAGTCTTCTATCAAAAGTTACAGCTATTTATATGAAGTTGTACAAAAACGCTTTCTTTCGCCAAGACAGTGCGTTTCCCACGGTTACATGCATTTGAATGGGGAACTCGACCGAAACAAAGTATAGGTTTTCATTATGTGTATAACTTGGAAATCTTAGCTCAAACAGCTGCAAATCCTGTTTTCCCAGCAAGGGAACCTTGAGTTCTATAAGATAAAGCCATAAACATGTTTGTCTGAGTCTTCTATCAAAAGTTACAGCTATTTATATGAAGTTGTTCAAAAACGCTTTCTTTCGCCAAGACAGTGCGTTTCTCACTGTTACATGCATTTGAATGGGGAACTCGACCGAAACAAAGTATAAGTTTTCATTATGTGTATAACTTGAAAATCTTAGCTCAAACAGCTGCAAATCCTGTTTTGCCAGCACGGGGAGCTTGAGTTCTATAAGATAAAGCCATAAACATGTTTGTCTGAGTCTTCTATCAAAGGTTACAGCTATTTATATGAAGTTGTACAAAAACGCTTTCTTTCGCCAAGACAGTGCGTTTCTCACTGTTACATGCATTTGAATGGGGAACTCGACCGAAACAAAGTATAGGTTTTCATTATGTGTATAACTTGAAAATCTTAGCTCAAACAGCTGCAAATCCTATTTTCCCAGCAAGGGGACCTTGAGTTCTATAAGATAAAGCCATAAACATGTTTGTCTGAGTCTTCTATCAAAAGTTACAGCTATTTATATGAAATTGTACAAAAACGCTTTCTTTCGCCAAGACAGTGCGTTTCTCACTGTTACATGCATTTGAATGGGGTACTCGACCGAAACAAAGTATAGGTTTTCATTATGTGTATAACTTGAAAATCTTAGCTCAAACAGCTGCAAATCCTGTTTGCCCAGCAAGGGGACCTTGAGTTCTATAAGATAAAGCCATAAACATGTTTGTCTGAGTCTTCTATCAAAAGTTACAGCTATTTATATGAAGTTGTTCAAAAACGCTTTCTTTCGCCAAGACAGTGCGTTTCTCACTGTTACATGCATTTGAATGGGGAACTCGACCGAAACAAAGTATAGGTTTTCATTATGTGTATAACTTGAAAATCTTAGCTCAAACAGCTGCAAATCCTGTTTTGCCAGCACGGGGACCTTGAGTTCTATAAGATAAAGCCATAAACATGTTTGTCTGAGTCTTCTATCAAAAGTTACAGCTATTTATATGAAGTTGTACAAAAACGCTTTCTTTCGCCAAGACAGTGCGTTTCCCACGGTGACATGCATTTGAATGGGGAACTCGCCCGAAACAAAGTATAGGTTTTCATTATGTGTATAACTTGAAAATCTTAGCTCAAACAGCTGCAAATCCTATTTTCCCAGCAAGGGGACCTTGAGTTCTATAAGATAAAGCCATAAACATGTTTGTCTGAGTCTTCTATCAAAAGTTACAGCTATTTATATGAAATTGTACAAAAACGCTTTCTTTCGCCAAGACAGTGCGTTTCTCACTGTTACATGCATTTGAATGGGGAACTCGACCGAAACAAAGTATAGGTTTTCATTATGTGTATAACTTGAAAATCTTAGCTCAAACAGCTGCAAATCCTGTTTTCCCAGCAAGGAGACCTTGAGTTCTATAAGATAAAGCCATAAACATGTTTGGTCTGAGTCTTCTATCAAAAGTTACAGCTATTTATATGAAGTTGTACAAAAACGCTTTATTTCGCCAAGACAGTGCGTTTCTCACTGTTACATGCATTTGAATGGGGAACTCGACCGAAACAAAGTATAGGTTTTCATTATGTGTATAACTTGGAAATCTTAGCTCAAACAACTGCAAAACCTGTTTTCCCAGCAAGGAGACCTTGAGTTCTATAAGATAAAGCCATAAACATGTTTGGTCTGAGTCTTCTATCAAAAGTTACAGCTATTTATATGAAGTTGTACAAAAACGCTTTCTTTCGCCAAGACAGTGCGTTTCTCACTGTTACATGCATTTGAATGGGGAACTCGACCGAAACAAAGTATAGGTTTTCATTATGTGTATAACTTGGAAATCTTAGCTCAAACAACTGCAAAACCTGTTTTCCTAGCACGGGGACCTTGAGTTCTATAAGATAAAGCCATAAACATGTTTGGTCTGAGTCTTCTATCAAAAGTTACAGCTATTTATATGAAGTTGTACAAAAACGCTTTCTTTCGCCAAGACAGTGCGTTTCTCACTGTTACATGCATTTGAATGGGGAACTCGACCGAAACAAAGTATAGGTTTTCATTATGTGTATAACTTGGAAATCTTAGCTCAAACAACTGCAAAACCTGTTTTCCTAGCACGGGGACCTTGAGTTCTATAAGATAAAGCCATAAACATGTTTGTCTGAGTCTTCTATCAAAAGTTACAGCTATTTATATGAAATTGTACAAAAACGCTTTCTTTCGCCAAGACAGTGCGTTTCTCACTGTTACATGCATTTGAATGGGGAACTCGACCGAAACAAAGTATAGGTTTTCATTATGTGTATAACTTGAAAATCTTAGCTCAAACAGCTGCAAATCCTGTTTTCCCAGCAAGGAGACCTTGAGTTCTATAAGATAAAGCCATAAACATGTTTGGTCTGAGTCTTCTATCAAAAGTTACAGCTATTTATATGAAGTTGTACAAAAACGCTTTCTTTCGCCAAGACAGTGCGTTTCTCACTGTTACATGCATTTGAATGGGGAACTCGACCGAAACAAAGTATAGGTTTTCATTATGTGTATAACTTGGAAATCTTAGCTCAAACAACTGCAAAACCTGTTTTCCTAGCACGGGGACCTTGAGTTCTATAAGATAAAGCCATAAACATGTGTATCCGAGTCTTCTATCAAAAGTTACAGCTATTTATATGAAGTTGTACAAAAACGCTTTCTTTCGCTAAGACAGTTCGTTTCTCACTGTTACATGCATTTGAATGGGGAACTCGACCGAAACAAAGTATAGGTTTTCATTATATGTATAACTTGAAAATCTTAGCTCAAACAGCTGTAAAACCTGTTTTCCCAGCACGGGGACCTTGAGTTCTATAAGATAAAGCCATAAACATGTTTGTCTGAGTCTTCTATCAAAAGTTACAGCTATTTATATGAAGTTGTACAAAAACGCTTTCTTTCGCCAAGACAGTGCGTTTCCCACGGTTACATGCATTTGAATGGGGAACTCGACCGAAACAAAGTATAGGTTTTCATTATGTGTATAACTTGGAAATCTTAGCTCAAACAGCTGCAAATCCTGTTTTCCCAGCAAGGGAACCTTGAGTTCTATAAGATAAAGCCATAAACATGTTTGTCTGAGTCTTCTATCAAAAGTTACAGCTATTTATATGAAGTTGTTCAAAAACGCTTTCTTTCGCCAAGACAGTGCGTTTCTCACTGTTACATGCATTTGAATGGGGAACTCGACCGAAACAAAGTATAGGTTTTCATTATGTGTATAACTTGGAAATCTTAGCTCAAACAACTGCAAAACCTGTTTTCCTAGCACGGGGACCTTGAGTTCTATAAGATAAAGCCATAAACATGTGTATCCGAGTCTTCTATCAAAAGTTACAGCTATTTATATGAAGTTGTTCAAAAACTTTTTCTTTCGCCAAGACAGTGCGTTTCTCACTGTTACATGCATTTGAATGGGGAACTCGACCGAAACAAAGTATAGGTTTTCATTATGTGTATAACTTGAAAATCTTAGCTCAAACAGCTGCAAATCCTGTTTTCCCAGCAAGGAGACCTTGAGTTCTATAAGATAAAGCCATAAACATGTTTGGTCTGAGTCTTCTATCAAAAGTTACAGCTATTTATATGAAGTTGTACAAAAACGCTTTATTTCGCCAAGACAGTGCGTTTCTCACTGTTACATGCATTTGAATGGGGAACTCGACCGAAACAAAGTATAGGTTTTCATTATGTGTATAACTTGGAAATCTTAGCTCAAACAACTGCAAAACCTGTTTTCCTAGCACGGGGACCTTGAGTTCTATAAGATAAAGCCATAAACATGTTTGTCTGAGTCTTCTATCAAAAGTTACAGCTATTTATATGAAGTTGTACAAAAACGCTTTATTTCGCCAAGACAGTGCGTTTCTCACTGTTACATGCATTTGAATGGGGAACTCGACCGAAACAAAGTATAGGTTTTCATTATGTGTATAACTTGAAAATCTTAGCTCAAACAGCTGCAAATCCTGTTTTGCCAGCACGGGGACCTTGAGTTCTATAAGATAAAGCCATAAACATGTTTGTCTGAGTCTTCTATCAAAAGTTACAGCTATTTATATGAAGTTGTACAAAAACGCTTTCTTTCGCCAAGACAGTGCGTTTCCCACGGTTACATGCATTTGAATGGGGAACTCGCCCGAAACAAAGTATAGGTTTTCATTATGTGTATAACTTGAAAATCTTAGCTCAAACAGCTGCAAATCCTATTTTCCCAGCAAGGGGACCTTGAGTTCTATAAGATAAAGCCATAAACATGTTTGTCTGAGTCTTCTATCAAAAGTTACAGCTATTTATATGAAATTGTACAAAAACGCTTTCTTTCGCCAAGACAGTGCGTTTCTCACTGTTACATGCATTTGAATGGGGAACTCGACCGAAACAAAGTATAGGTTTTCATTATGTGTATAACTTGAAAATCTTAGCTCAAACAGCTGCAAATCCTGTTTTCCCAGCAAGGAGACCTTGAGTTCTATAAGATAAAGCCATAAACATGTTTGGTCTGAGTCTTCTATCAAAAGTTACAGCTATTTATATGAAGTTGTACAAAAACGCTTTATTTCGCCAAGACAGTGCGTTTCTCACTGTTACATGCATTTGAATGGGGAACTCGACCGAAACAAAGTATAGGTTTTCATTATGTGTATAACTTGAAAATCTTAGCTCAAACAGCTGCAAATCCTGTTTTCCCAGCAAGGAGACCTTGAGTTCTATAAGATAAAGCCATAAACATGTTTGGTCTGAGTCTTCTATCAAAAGTTACAGCTATTTATATGAAGTTGTACAAAAACGCTTTATTTCGCCAAGACAGTGCGTTTCTCACTGTTACATGCATTTGAATGGGGAACTCGACCGAAACAAAGTATAGGTTTTCATTATGTGTATAACTTGGAAATCTTAGCTCAAACAACTGCAAAACCTGTTTTCCTAGCACGGGGACCTTGAGTTCTATAAGATAAAGCCATAAACATGTGTATCCGAGTCTTCTATCAAAAGTTACAGCTATTTATATGAAGTTGTACAAAAACGCTTTCTTTCGCCAAGACAGTTCGTTTCTCACTGTTACATGCATTTGAATGGGGAACTCGACCGAAACAAATTATAGGTTTTCATTATATGTATAACTTGAAAATCTTAGCTCAAACAGCTGTAAAACCTGTTTTCCCAGCACGGGGACCTTGAGTTCTATAAGATAAAGCCATAAACATGTTTGTCTGAGTCTTCTATCAAAAGTTACAGCTATTTATATGAAGTTGTACAAAAACGCTTTCTTTCGCCAAGACAGTGCGTTTCCCACGGTTACATGCATTTGAATGGGGAACTCGACCGAAACAAAGTATAGGTTTTCATTATGTGTATAACTTGGAAATCTTAGCTCAAACAGCTGCAAATCCTGTTTTCCCAGCAAGGGAACCTTGAGTTCTATAAGATAAAGCCATAAACATGTTTGTCTGAGTCTTCTATCAAAAGTTACAGCTATTTATATGAAGTTGTTCAAAAACGCTTTCTTTCGCCAAGACAGTGCGTTTCTCACTGTTACATGCATTTGAATGGGGAACTCGACCGAAACAAAGTATAAGTTTTCATTATGTGTATAACTTGAAAATCTTAGCTCAAACAGCTGCAAATCCTGTTTTGCCAGCACGGGGACCTTGAGTTCTATAAGATAAAGCCATAAACATGTTTGTCTGAGTCTTCTATCAAAAGTTACAGCTATTTATATGAAATTGTACAAAAACGCTTTCTTTCGCCAAGACAGTGCGTTTCTCACTGTTACATGCATTTGAATGGGGAACTCGACCGAAACAAAGTATAGGTTTTCATTATGTGTATAACTTGGAAATCTTAGCTCAAACAACTGCAAAACCTGTTTTCCTAGCACAAGAACCTTGAGTTCTATAAGATAAAGCCATAAACATGTTTGTCTGAGTCTTCTATCAAAAGTTACAGCTATTTATATGAAGTTGTACAAAAACGCTTTCTTTCGCCAAGACAGTGCGTTTCTCACTGTTACATGCATTTGAATGGGGAACTCGACCGATACAAAGTATAGGTTTTCATTATGTGTATAACTTGGAAATCTTAGCTCAAACAGCTGCAAATCCTGTTTTCCCAGCAAGGGGACCTTGAGTTCTATAAGATAAAGCCATAAACATGTGTATCCGAGTCTTCTATCAAAAGTTACAGCTATTTATATGAAGTTGTACAAAAACGCTTTCTTTCGCCAAGACAGTGCGTTTCTCACTGTTACATGCATTTGAATGGGGAACTCGACCGATACAAAGTATAGGTTTTCATTATGTGTATAACTTGGAAATCTTAGCTCAAACAGCTGCAAATCCTGTTTTCCCAGCAAGGGGACCTTGAGTTCTATAAGATAAAGCCATAAACATGTTTGTCTGAGTCTTCTATCAAAAGTTACAGCTATTTATATGAAGTTGTTCAAAAACGCTTTATTTCGCCAAGACAGTGCGTTTCTCACTGTTACATGCATTTGAATGGGGATCTCGACCGAAACAAAGTATAGGTTTTCATTATGTGTATAACTCGAAAATCTTAGCTCACACAGCTGCAAATCCTGTTTTCCCAGCACGGGGAGCTTGAGTTCTATAAGATAAAGCCATAAACATGTTTGTCTGAGTCTTCTATCAAAAGTTACAGCTATTTATATGAAGTTGTACAAAAACGCTTTCTTTCGCCAAGACAGTGCGTTTCCCACGGTGACATGCATTTGAATGGGGAACTCGCCCGAAACAAAGTATAGGTTTTCATTATGTGTATAACTTGAAAATCTTAGCTCAAACAGCTGCAAATCCTATTTTCCCAGCAAGGGGACCTTGAGTTCTATAAGATAAAGCCATAAACATGTTTGTCTGAGTCTTCTATCAAAAGTTACAGCTATTTATATGAAATTGTACAAAAACGCTTTCTTTCGCCAAGACAGTGCGTTTCTCACTGTTACATGCATTTGAATGGGGAACTCGACCGAAACAAAGTATAGGTTTTCATTATGTGTATAACTTGAAAATCTTAGCTCAAACAGCTGCAAATCCTGTTTTCCCAGCAAGGAGACCTTGAGTTCTATAAGATAAAGCCATAAACATGTTTGGTCTGAGTCTTCTATCAAAAGTTACAGCTATTTATATGAAGTTGTACAAAAACGCTTTATTTCGCCAAGACAGTGCGTTTCTCACTGTTACATGCATTTGAATGGGGAACTCGACCGAAACAAAGTATAGGTTTTCATTATGTGTATAACTTGAAAATCTTAGCTCAAACAGCTGCAAATCCTGTTTTCCCAGCAAGGAGACCTTGAGTTCTATAAGATAAAGCCATAAACATGTTTGGTCTGAGTCTTCTATCAAAAGTTACAGCTATTTATATGAAGTTGTACAAAAACGCTTTCTTTCGCCAAGACAGTGCGTTTCTCACTGTTACATGCATTTGAATGGGGAACTCGACCGAAACAAAGTATAGGTTTTCATTATGTGTATAACTTGGAAATCTTAGCTCAAACAACTGCAAAACCTGTTTTCCTAGCACGGGGACCTTGAGTTCTATAAGATAAAGCCATAAACATGTGTATCCGAGTCTTCTATCAAAAGTTACAGCTATTTATATGAAGTTGTACAAAAACGCTTTCTTTCGCCAAGACAGTTCGTTTCTCACTGTTACATGCATTTGAATGGGGAACTCGACCGAAACAAAGTATAGGTTTTCATTATATGTATAACTTGAAAATCTTAGCTCAAACAGCTGCAAAACCTGTTTTCCCAGCACGGGGACCTTGAGTTCTATAAGATAAAGCCATAAACATGTTTGGTCTGAGTCTTCTATCAAAAGTTACAGCTATTTATATGAAGTTGTACAAAAACGCTTTATTTCGCCAAGACAGTGCGTTTCTCACTGTTACATGCATTTGAATGGGGAACTCGACCGAAACAAAGTATAGGTTTTCATTATGTGTATAACTTGGAAATCTTAGCTCAAACAACTGCAAAACCTGTTTTCCTAGCACGGGGACCTTGAGTTCTATAAGATAAAGCCATAAACATGTGTATCCGAGTCTTCTATCAAAAGTTACAGCTATTTATATGAAGTTGTTCAAAAACGCTTTCTTTCGCCAAGACAGTGCGTTTCTCACTGTTACATGCATTTGAATGGGGAACTCGACCGAAACAAAGTATAGGTTTTCATTATGTGTATAACTTGAAAATCTTAGCTCAAACAGCTGCAAATCCTGTTTTGCCAGCACGGGGACCTTGAGTTCTATAAGATAAAGCCATAAACATGTTTGTCTGAGTCTTCTATCAAAAGTTACAGCTATTTATATGAAGTTGTTCAAAAACGCTTTCTTTCGCCAAGACAGTGCGTTTCTCACTGTTACATGCATTTGAATGGGGAACTCGACCGAAACAAAGTATAGGTTTTCATTATGTGTATAACTTGAAAATCTTAGCTCAAACAGCTGCAAATCCTGTTTTGCCAGCACGGGGACCTTGAGTTCTATAAGATAAAGCCATAAACATGTTTGTCTGAGTCTTCTATCAAAAGTTACAGCTATTTATATGAAGTTGTACAAAAACGCTTTATTTCGCCAAGACAGTGCGTTTCTCACTGTTACATGCATTTGAATGGGGAACTCGACCGAAACAAAGTATAGGTTTTCATTATGTGTATAACTTGGAAATCTTAGCTCAAACAGCTGCAAATCCTGTTTTCCCAGCAAGGAGACCTTGAGTTCTATAAGATAAAGCCATAAACATGTTTGGTCTGAGTCTTCTATCAAAAGTTACAGCTATTTATATGAAGTTGTACAAAAACGCTTTATTTCGCCAAGACAGTGCGTTTCTCACTGTTACATGCATTTGAATGGGGAACTCGACCGAAACAAAGTATAAGTTTTCATTATGTGTATAACTTGAAAATCTTAGCTCAAACAGCTGCAAATCCTGTTTTGCCAGCACGGGGAGCTTGAGTTCTATAAGATAAAGCCATAAACATGTTTGTCTGAGTCTTCTATCAAAGGTTACAGCTATTTATATGAAGTTGTACAAAAACGCTTTCTTTCGCCAAGACAGTGCGTTTCTCACTGTTACATGCATTTGAATGGGGAACTCGACCGAAACAAAGTATAGGTTTTCATTATGTGTATAACTTGAAAATCTTAGCTCAAACAGCTGCAAATCCTATTTTCCCAGCAAGGGGACTTTGAGTTCTATAAGATAAAGCCATAAACATGTTTGTCTGAGTCTTCTATCAAAAGTTACAGCTATTTATATGAAATTGTACAAAAACGCTTTCTTTCGCCAAGACAGTGCGTTTCTCACTGTTACATGCATTTGAATGGGGTACTCGACCGAAACAAAGTATAGGTTTTCATTATGTGTATAACTTGAAAATCTTAGCTCAAACAGCTGCAAATCCTGTTTGCCCAGCAAGGGGACCTTGAGTTCTATAAGATAAAGCCATAAACATGTTTGTCTGAGTCTTCTATCAAAAGTTACAGCTATTTATATGAAGTTGTTCAAAAACGCTTTCTTTCGCCAAGACAGTGCGTTTCTCACTGTTACATGCATTTGAATGGGGAACTCGACCGAAACAAAGTATAGGTTTTCATTATGTGTATAACTTGAAAATCTTAGCTCAAACAGCTGCAAATCCTGTTTTGCCAGCACGGGGACCTTGAGTTCTATAAGATAAAGCCATAAACATGTTTGTCTGAGTCTTCTATCAAAAGTTACAGCTATTTATATGAAGTTGTACAAAAACGCTTTCTTTCGCCAAGACAGTGCGTTTCCCACGGTGACATGCATTTGAATGGGGAACTCGCCCGAAACAAAGTATAGGTTTTCATTATGTGTATAACTTGAAAATCTTAGCTCAAACAGCTGCAAATCCTATTTTCCCAGCAAGGGGACCTTGAGTTCTATAAGATAAAGCCATAAACATGTTTGTCTGAGTCTTCTATCAAAAGTTACAGCTATTTATATGAAATTGTACAAAAACGCTTTCTTTCGCCAAGACAGTGCGTTTCTCACTGTTACATGCATTTGAATGGGGAACTCGACCGAAACAAAGTATAGGTTTTCATTATGTGTATAACTTGAAAATCTTAGCTCAAACAGCTGCAAATCCTGTTTTCCCAGCAAGGAGACCTTGAGTTCTATAAGATAAAGCCATAAACATGTTTGGTCTGAGTCTTCTATCAAAAGTTACAGCTATTTATATGAAGTTGTACAAAAACGCTTTATTTCGCCAAGACAGTGCGTTTCTCACTGTTACATGCATTTGAATGGGGAACTCGACCGAAACAAAGTATAGGTTTTCATTATGTGTATAACTTGAAAATCTTAGCTCAAACAGCTGCAAATCCTGTTTTCCCAGCAAGGAGACCTTGAGTTCTATAAGATAAAGCCATAAACATGTTTGGTCTGAGTCTTCTATCAAAAGTTACAGCTATTTATATGAAGTTGTACAAAAACGCTTTCTTTCGCCAAGACAGTGCGTTTCTCACTGTTACATGCATTTGAATGGGGAACTCGACCGAAACAAAGTATAGGTTTTCATTATGTGTATAACTTGAAAATCTTAGCTCAAACAGCTGCAAATCCTATTTTCCCAGCAAGGGGACCTTGAGTTCTATAAGATAAAGCCATAAACATGTTTGTCTGAGTCTTCTATCAAAAGTTACAGCTATTTATATGAAATTGTACAAAAACGCTTTCTTTCGCCAAGACAGTGCGTTTCTCACTGTTACATGCATTTGAATGGGGTACTCGACCGAAACAAAGTATAGGTTTTCATTATGTGTATAACTTGAAAATCTTAGCTCAAACAGCTGCAAATCCTGTTTGCCCAGCAAGGGGACCTTGAGTTCTATAAGATAAAGCCATAAACATGTTTGTCTGAGTCTTCTATCAAAAGTTACAGCTATTTATATGAAGTTGTTCAAAAACGCTTTCTTTCGCCAAGACAGTGCGTTTCTCACTGTTACATGCATTTGAATGGGGAACTCGACCGAAACAAAGTATAGGTTTTCATTATGTGTATAACTTGAAAATCTTAGCTCAAACAGCTGCAAATCCTGTTTTGCCAGCACGGGGACCTTGAGTTCTATAAGATAAAGCCATAAACATGTTTGTCTGAGTCTTCTATCAAAAGTTACAGCTATTTATATGAAGTTGTACAAAAACGCTTTCTTTCGCCAAGACAGTGCGTTTCCCACGGTGACATGCATTTGAATGGGGAACTCGCCCGAAACAAAGTATAGGTTTTCATTATGTGTATAACTTGAAAATCTTAGCTCAAACAGCTGCAAATCCTGTTTTCCCAGCAAGGAGACCTTGAGTTCTATAAGATAAAGCCATAAACATGTTTGGTCTGAGTCTTCTATCAAAAGTTACAGCTATTTATATGAAGTTGTACAAAAACGCTTTATTTCGCCAAGACAGTGCGTTTCTCACTGTTACATGCATTTGAATGGGGAACTCGACCGAAACAAAGTATAGGTTTTCATTATGTGTATAACTTGAAAATCTTAGCTCAAACAGCTGCAAATCCTGTTTTCCCAGCAAGGAGACCTTGAGTTCTATAAGATAAAGCCATAAACATGTTTGGTCTGAGTCTTCTATCAAAAGTTACAGCTATTTATATGAAGTTGTACAAAAACGCTTTCTTTCGCCAAGACAGTGCGTTTCTCACTGTTACATGCATTTGAATGGGGAACTCGACCGAAACAAAGTATAGGTTTTCATTATGTGTATAACTTGGAAATCTTAGCTCAAACAACTGCAAAACCTGTTTTCCTAGCACGGGGACCTTGAGTTCTATAAGATAAAGCCATAAACATGTGTATCCGAGTCTTCTATCAAAAGTTACAGCTATTTATATGAAGTTGTTCAAAAACGCTTTCTTTCGCCAAGACAGTGCGTTTCTCACTGTTACATGCATTTGAATGGGGAACTCGACCGAAACAAAGTATAGGTTTTCATTATGTGTATAACTTGAAAATCTTAGCTCAAACAGCTGCAAATCCTGTTTTGCCAGCACGGGGACCTTGAGTTCTATAAGATAAAGCCATAAACATGTTTGTCTGAGTCTTCTATCAAAAGTTACAGCTATTTATATGAAGTTGTACAAAAACGCTTTATTTCGCCAAGACAGTGCGTTTCTCACTGTTACATGCATTTGAATGGGGAACTCGACCGAAACAAAGTATAGGTTTTCATTATGTGTATAACTTGGAAATCTTAGCTCAAACAGCTGCAAATCCTGTTTTCCCAGCAAGGAGACCTTGAGTTCTATAAGATAAAGCCATAAACATGTTTGGTCTGAGTCTTCTATCAAAAGTTACAGCTATTTATATGAAGTTGTACAAAAACGCTTTATTTCGCCAAGACAGTGCGTTTCTCACTGTTACATGCATTTGAATGGGGAACTCGACCGAAACAAAGTATAAGTTTTCATTATGTGTATAACTTGAAAATCTTAGCTCAAACAGCTGCAAATCCTGTTTTGCCAGCACGGGGAGCTTGAGTTCTATAAGATAAAGCCATAAACATGTTTGTCTGAGTCTTCTATCAAAGGTTACAGCTATTTATATGAAGTTGTACAAAAACGCTTTCTTTCGCCAAGACAGTGCGTTTCTCACTGTTACATGCATTTGAATGGGGAACTCGACCGAAACAAAGTATAGGTTTTCATTATGTGTATAACTTGAAAATCTTAGCTCAAACAGCTGCAAATCCTATTTTCCCAGCAAGGGGACCTTGAGTTCTATAAGATAAAGCCATAAACATGTTTGTCTGAGTCTTCTATCAAAAGTTACAGCTATTTATATGAAATTGTACAAAAACGCTTTCTTTCGCCAAGACAGTGCGTTTCTCACTGTTACATGCATTTGAATGGGGTACTCGACCGAAACAAAGTATAGGTTTTCATTATGTGTATAACTTGAAAATCTTAGCTCAAACAGCTGCAAATCCTGTTTGCCCAGCAAGGGGACCTTGAGTTCTATAAGATAAAGCCATAAACATGTTTGTCTGAGTCTTCTATCAAAAGTTACAGCTATTTATATGAAGTTGTTCAAAAACGCTTTCTTTCGCCAAGACAGTGCGTTTCTCACTGTTACATGCATTTGAATGGGGAACTCGACCGAAACAAAGTATAGGTTTTCATTATGTGTATAACTTGAAAATCTTAGCTCAAACAGCTGCAAATCCTGTTTTCCCAGCAAGGAGACCTTGAGTTCTATAAGATAAAGCCATAAACATGTTTGGTCTGAGTCTTCTATCAAAAGTTACAGCTATTTATATGAAGTTGTACAAAAACGCTTTATTTCGCCAAGACAGTGCGTTTCTCACTGTTACATGCATTTGAATGGGGAACTCGACCGAAACAAAGTATAGGTTTTCATTATGTGTATAACTTGGAAATCTTAGCTCAAACAACTGCAAAACCTGTTTTCCTAGCACGGGGACCTTGAGTTCTATAAGATAAAGCCATAAACATGTGTATCCGAGTCTTCTATCAAAAGTTACAGCTATTTATATGAAGTTGTTCAAAAACGCTTTCTTTCGCCAAGACAGTGCGTTTCTCACTGTTACATGCATTTGAATGGGGAACTCGACCGAAACAAAGTATAGGTTTTCATTATGTGTATAACTTGAAAATCTTAGCTCAAACAGCTGCAAATCCTATTTTCCCAGCAAGGGGACCTTGAGTTCTATAAGATAAAGCCATAAACATGTTTGTCTGAGTCTTCTATCAAAAGTTACAGCTATTTATATGAAGTTGTACAAAAACGCTTTATTTCGCCAAGACAGTGCGTTTCTCACTGTTACATGCATTTGAATGGGGAACTCGACCGAAACAAAGTATAGGTTTTCATTATGTGTATAACTTGGAAATCTTAGCTCAAACAGCTGCAAAACCTGTTTTCCTAGCACAAGAACCTTGAGTTCTATAAGATAAAGCCATAAACATGTTTGTCTGAGTCTTCTATCAAAAGTTACAGCTATTTATATGAAGTTGTACAAAAACGCTTTCTTTCGCCAAGACAGTGCGTTTCTCACTGTTACATGCATTTGAATGGGGAACTCGACCGATACAAAGTATAGGTTTTCATTATGTGTATAACTTGGAAATCTTAGCTCAAACAGCTGCAAATCCTGTTTTCCCAGCAAGGGGACCTTGAGTTCTATAAGATAAAGCCATAAACATGTGTATCCGAGTCTTCTATCAAAAGTTACAGCTATTTATATGAAGTTGTACAAAAACGCTTTCTTTCGCCAAGACAGTGCGTTTCTCACTGTTACATGCATTTGAATGGGGAACTCGACCGATACAAAGTATAGGTTTTCATTATGTGTATAACTTGGAAATCTTAGCTCAAACAGCTGCAAATCCTGTTTTCCCAGCAAGGGGACCTTGAGTTCTATAAGATAAAGCCATAAACATGTTTGTCTGAGTCTTCTATCAAAAGTTACAGCTATTTATATGAAGTTGTTCAAAAACGCTTTATTTCCCCAAGACAGTGCGTTTCTCACTGTTACATGCATTTGAATGGGGATCTCGACCGAAACAAAGTATAGGTTTTCATTATGTGTATAACTCGAAAATCTTAGCTCACACAGCTGCAAATCCTGTTTTCCCAGCACGGGGAGCTTGAGTTCTATAAGATAAAGCCATAAACATGTTTGTCTGAGTCTTCTATCAAAGGTTACAGCTATTTATATGAAATTGTACAAAAACGCTTTCTTTCGCCAAGACAGTGCGTTTCTCACTGTTACATGCATTTGAATGGGGAACTCGACCGAAACAAAGTATAGGTTTTCATTATGTGTATAACTTGAAAATCTTAGCTCAAACAGCTGCAAATCCTATTTTCCCAGCAAGGGGACCTTGAGTTCTATAAGATAAAGCCATAAACATGTTTGTCTGAGTCTTCTATCAAAAGTTACAGCTATTTATATGAAATTGTACAAAAACGCTTTCTTTCGCCAAGACAGTGCGTTTCTCACTGTTACATGCATTTGAATGGGGTACTCGACCGAAACAAAGTATAGGTTTTCATTATGTGTATAACTTGAAAATCTTAGCTCAAACAGCTGCAAATCCTGTTTGCCCAGCAAGGGGACCTTGAGTTCTATAAGATAAAGCCATAAACATGTGTATCCGAGTCTTCTATCAAAAGTTACAGCTATTTATATGAAGTTGTTCAAAAACGCTTTCTTTCGCCAAGACAGTGCGTTTCTCACTGTTACATGCATTTGAATGGGGAACTCGACCGAAACAAAGTATAGGTTTTCATTATGTGTATAACTTGAAAATCTTAGCTCAAACAGCTGCAAATCCTGTTTTCCCAGCAAGGAGACCTTGAGTTCTATAAGATAAAGCCATAAACATGTTTGGTCTGAGTCTTCTATCAAAAGTTACAGCTATTTATATGAAGTTGTACAAAAACGCTTTATTTCGCCAAGACAGTGCGTTTCTCACTGTTACATGCATTTGAATGGGGAACTCGACCGAAACAAAGTATAGGTTTTCATTATGTGTATAACTTGGAAATCTTAGCTCAAACAACTGCAAAACCTGTTTTCCTAGCACGGGGACCTTGAGTTCTATAAGATAAAGCCATAAACATGTGTATCCGAGTCTTCTATCAAAAGTTACAGCTATTTATATGAAGTTGTTCAAAAACGCTTTCTTTCGCCAAGACAGTGCGTTTCTCACTGTTACATGCATTTGAATGGGGAACTCGACCGAAACAAAGTATAGGTTTTCATTATGTGTATAACTTGAAAATCTTAGCTCAAACAGCTGCAAATCCTGTTTTGCCAGCACGGGGACCTTGAGTTCTATAAGATAAAGCCATAAACATGTTTGTCTGAGTCTTCTATCAAAAGTTACAGCTATTTATATGAAGTTGTTCAAAAACGCTTTATTTCGCCAAGACAGTGCGTTTCTCACTGTTACATGCATTTGAATGGGGAACTCGACCGAAACAAAGTATAGGTTTTCATTATGTGTATAACTTGGAAATCTTAGCTCAAACAGCTGCAAAACCTGTTTTCCTAGCACAAGAACCTTGAGTTCTATAAGATAAAGCCATAAACATGTTTGTCTGAGTCTTCTATCAAAAGTTACAGCTATTTATATGAAGTTGTACAAAAACGCTTTCTTTCGCCAAGACAGTGCGTTTCTCACTGTTACATGCATTTGAATGGGGAACTCGACCGATACAAAGTATAGGTTTTCATTATGTGTATAACTTGGAAATCTTAGCTCAAACAGCTGCAAATCCTGTTTTCCCAGCAAGGGGACCTTGAGTTCTATAAGATAAAGCCATAAACATGTGTATCCGAGTCTTCTATCAAAAGTTACAGCTATTTATATGAAGTTGTACAAAAACGCTTTCTTTCGCCAAGACAGTGCGTTTCTCACTGTTACATGCATTTGAATGGGGAACTCGACCGATACAAAGTATAGGTTTTCATTATGTGTATAACTTGGAAATCTTAGCTCAAACAGCTGCAAATCCTGTTTTCCCAGCAAGGGGACCTTGAGTTCTATAAGATAAAGCCATAAACATGTTTGTCTGAGTCTTCTATCAAAAGTTACAGCTATTTATATGAAGTTGTTCAAAAACGCTTTATTTCCCCAAGACAGTGCGTTTCTCACTGTTACATGCATTTGAATGGGGATCTCGACCGAAACAAAGTATAGGTTTTCATTATGTGTATAACTCGAAAATCTTAGCTCACACAGCTGCAAATCCTGTTTTCCCAGCACGGGGAGCTTGAGTTCTATAAGATAAAGCCATAAACATGTTTGTCTGAGTCTTCTATCAAAGGTTACAGCTATTTATATGAAATTGTACAAAAACGCTTTCTTTCGCCAAGACAGTGCGTTTCTCACTGTTACATGCATTTGAATGGGGTACTCGACCGAAACAAAGTATAGGTTTTCATTATGTGTATAACTTGAAAATCTTAGCTCAAACAGCTGCAAATCCTGTTTGCCCAGCAAGGGGACCTTGAGTTCTATAAGATAAAGCCATAAACATGTTTGTCTGAGTCTTCTATCAAAAGTTACAGCTATTTATATGAAGTTGTACAAAAACGCTTTCTTTCGCCAAGACAGTGCGTTTCCCACGGTTACATGCATTTGAATGGGGAACTCGACCGAAACAAAGTATAGGTTTTCATTATGTGTATAACTTGGAAATCTTAGCTCAAACAGCTGCAAATCCTGTTTTCCCAGCAAGGGAACCTTGAGTTCTATAAGATAAAGCCATAAACATGTTTGTCTGAGTCTTCTATCAAAAGTTACAGCTATTTATATGAAGTTGTTCAAAAACGCTTTCTTTCGCCAAGACAGTGCGTTTCTCACTGTTACATGCATTTGAATGGGGAACTCGACCGAAACAAAGTATAAGTTTTCATTATGTGTATAACTTGAAAATCTTAGCTCAAACAGCTGCAAATCCTGTTTTGCCAGCACGGGGACCTTGAGTTCTATAAGATAAAGCCATAAACATGTTTGTCTGAGTCTTCTATCAAAAGTTACAGCTATTTATATGAAATTGTACAAAAACGCTTTCTTTCGCCAAGACAGTGCGTTTCTCACTGTTACATGCATTTGAATGGGGAACTCGACCGAAACAAAGTATAGGTTTTCATTATGTGTATAACTTGGAAATCTTAGCTCAAACAACTGCAAAACCTGTTTTCCTAGCACGGGGACCTTGAGTTCTATAAGATAAAGCCATAAACATGTGTATCCGAGTCTTCTATCAAAAGTTACAGCTATTTATATGAAGTTGTTCAAAAACGCTTTCTTTCGCCAAGACAGTGCGTTTCTCACTGTTACATGCATTTGAATGGGGAACTCGACCGAAACAAAGTATAGGTTTTCATTATGTGTATAACTTGAAAATCTTAGCTCAAACAGCTGCAAATCCTGTTTTCCCAGCAAGGAGACCTTGAGTTCTATAAGATAAAGCCATAAACATGTTTGGTCTGAGTCTTCTATCAAAAGTTACAGCTATTTATATGAAGTTGTACAAAAACGCTTTATTTCGCCAAGACAGTGCGTTTCTCACTGTTACATGCATTTGAATGGGGAACTCGACCGAAACAAAGTATAGGTTTTCATTATGTGTATAACTTGGAAATCTTAGCTCAAACAACTGCAAAACCTGTTTTCCTAGCACGGGGACCTTGAGTTCTATAAGATAAAGCCATAAACATGTGTATCCGAGTCTTCTATCAAAAGTTACAGCTATTTATATGAAGTTGTTCAAAAACGCTTTCTTTCGCCAAGACAGTGCGTTTCTCACTGTTACATGCATTTGAATGGGGAACTCGACCGAAACAAAGTATAGGTTTTCATTATGTGTATAACTTGAAAATCTTAGCTCAAACAGCTGCAAATCCTGTTTTGCCAGCACGGGGACCTTGAGTTCTATAAGATAAAGCCATAAACATGTTTGTCTGAGTCTTCTATCAAAAGTTACAGCTATTTATATGAAGTTGTACAAAAACGCTTTATTTCGCCAAGACAGTGCGTTTCTCACTGTTACATGCATTTGAATGGGGAACTCGACCGAAACAAAGTATAGGTTTTCATTATGTGTATAACTTGGAAATCTTAGCTCAAACAGCTGCAAAACCTGTTTTCCTAGCACAAGAACCTTGAGTTCTATAAGATAAAGCCATAAACATGTTTGTCTGAGTCTTCTATCAAAAGTTACAGCTATTTATATGAAGTTGTACAAAAACGCTTTCTTTCGCCAAGACAGTGCGTTTCTCACTGTTACATGCATTTGAATGGGGAACTCGCCCGATACAAAGTATAGGTTTTCATTATGTGTATAACTTGGAAATCTTAGCTCAAACAGCTGCAAATCCTGTTTTCCCAGCAAGGGGACCTTGAGTTCTATAAGATAAAGCCATAAACATGTGTATCCGAGTCTTCTATCAAAAGTTACAGCTATTTATATGAAGTTGTACAAAAACGCTTTCTTTCGCCAAGACAGTGCGTTTCTCACTGTTACATGCATTTGAATGGGGAACTCGACCGATACAAAGTATAGGTTTTCATTATGTGTATAACTTGGAAATCTTAGCTCAAACAGCTGCAAATCCTGTTTTCCCAGCAAGGGGACCTTGAGTTCTATAAGATAAAGCCATAAACATGTTTGTCTGAGTCTTCTATCAAAAGTTACAGCTATTTATATGAAGTTGTTCAAAAACGCTTTATTTCGCCAAGACAGTGCGTTTCTCACTGTTACATGCATTTGAATGGGGATCTCGACCGAAACAAAGTATAGGTTTTCATTATGTGTATAACTCGAAAATCTTAGCTCACACAGCTGCAAATCCTGTTTTCCCAGCACGGGGAGCTTGAGTTCTATAAGATAAAGCCATAAACATGTTTGTCTGAGTCTTCTATCAAAGGTTACAGCTATTTATATGAAGTTGTACAAAAACGCTTTATTTCGCCAAGACAGTGCGTTTCTCACTGTTACATGCATTTGAATGGGGAACTCGACCGAAACAAAGTATAGGTTTTCATTATGTGTATAACTTGAAAATCTTAGCTCAAACAGCTGCAAATCCTATTTTCCCAGCAAGGGGACCTTGAGTTCTATAAGATAAAGCCATAAACATGTTTGTCTGAGTCTTCTATCAAAAGTTACAGCTATTTATATGAAATTGTACAAAAACGCTTTCTTTCGCCAAGACAGTGCGTTTCTCACTGTTACATGCATTTGAATGGGGTACTCGACCGAAACAAAGTATAGGTTTTCATTATGTGTATAACTTGAAAATCTTAGCTCAAACAGCTGCAAATCCTGTTTGCCCAGCAAGGGGACCTTGAGTTCTATAAGATAAAGCCATAAACATGTTTGTCTGAGTCTTCTATCAAAAGTTACAGCTATTTATATGAAGTTGTACAAAAACGCTTTCTTTCGCCAAGACAGTGCGTTTCTCACTGTTACATGCATTTGAATGGGGAACTCGACCGAAACAAAGTATAGGTTTTCATTATGTGTATAACTTGGAAATCTTAGCTCAAACAGCTGCAAAACCTGTTTTCCTAGCACGGGAACCTTGAGTTCTATAAGATAAAGCCATAAACATGTGTATCCGAGTCTTCTATCAAAAGTTACAGCTATTTATATGAAGTTGTACAAAAACGCTTTATTTCGCCAAGACAGTGCGTTTCTCACTGTTACATGCATTTGAATGGGGAACTCGACCGAAACAAAGTATAGGTTTTCATTATGTGTATAACTTGAAAATCTTAGCTCAAACAGCTGCAAATCCTGTTTGTCCAGCAAGGGGACCTTGAGTTCTATAAGATAAAGCCATAAACATGTTTGTCTGAGTCTTCTATCAAAAGTTACAGCTATTTATATGAAGTTGTACAAAAACGCTTTCTTTCGCCAAGACAGTTCGTTTCTCACTGTTACATGCATTTGAATGGGGAACTCGACCGAAACAAAGTATAGGTTTTCATTATGTGTATAACTTGAAAATCTTAGCTCAAACAGCTGCAAATCCTGTTTTCCCAGCAAGGAGACCTTGAGTTCTATAAGATAAAGCCATAAACATGTTTGGTCTGAGTCTTCTATCAAAAGTTACAGCTATTTATATGAAGTTGTACAAAAACGCTTTATTTCGCCAAGACAGTGCGTTTCTCACTGTTACATGCATTTGAATGGGGAACTCGACCGAAACAAAGTATAGGTTTTCATTATGTGTATAACTTGGAAATCTTAGCTCAAACAACTGCAAAACCTGTTTTCCTAGCACGGGGACCTTGAGTTCTATAAGATAAAGCCATAAACATGTGTATCCGAGTCTTCTATCAAAAGTTACAGCTATTTATATGAAGTTGTACAAAAACGCTTTCTTTCGCCAAGACAGTTCGTTTCTCACTGTTACATGCATTTGAATGGGGAACTCGACCGAAACAAAGTATAGGTTTTCATTATATGTATAACTTGAAAATCTTAGCTCAAACAGCTGTAAAACCTGTTTTCCCAGCACGGGGACCTTGAGTTCTATAAGATAAAGCCATAAACATGTTTGTCTGAGTCTTCTATCAAAAGTTACAGCTATTTATATGAAGTTGTACAAAAACGCTTTCTTTCGCCAAGACAGTGCGTTTCCCACGGTTACATGCATTTGAATGGGGAACTCGACCGAAACAAAGTATAGGTTTTCATTATGTGTATAACTTGGAAATCTTAGCTCAAACAGCTGCAAATCCTGTTTTCCCAGCAAGGGAACCTTGAGTTCTATAAGATAAAGCCATAAACATGTTTGTCTGAGTCTTCTATCAAAAGTTACAGCTATTTATATGAAGTTGTTCAAAAACGCTTTCTTTCGCCAAGACAGTGCGTTTCTCACTGTTACATGCATTTGAATGGGGAACTCGACCGAAACAAAGTATAGGTTTTCATTATGTGTATAACTTGAAAATCTTAGCTCAAACAGCTGCAAATCCTGTTTTCCCAGCAAGGAGACCTTGAGTTCTATAAGATAAAGCCATAAACATGTTTGGTCTGAGTCTTCTATCAAAAGTTACAGCTATTTATATGAAGTTGTACAAAAACGCTTTATTTCGCCAAGACAGTGCGTTTCTCACTGTTACATGCATTTGAATGGGGAACTCGACCGAAACAAAGTATAGGTTTTCATTATGTGTATAACTTGGAAATCTTAGCTCAAACAACTGCAAAACCTGTTTTCCTAGCACGGGGACCTTGAGTTCTATAAGATAAAGCCATAAACATGTGTATCCGAGTCTTCTATCAAAAGTTACAGCTATTTATATGAAGTTGTACAAAAACGCTTTCTTTCGCCAAGACAGTGCGTTTCTCACTGTTACATGCATTTGAATGGGGATCTCGACCAAAACAAAGTATAGGTTTTCATTATGTGTATAACTCGAAAATCTTAGCTCAAACAGCTGCAAATCCTGTTTTCCCAGGACGGGGACCTTGAGTTCTATAAGATAAAGCCATAAACATGTTTGTCTGAGTCTTCTATCAAAAGTTACAGCTATTTACATGAAGTTGTTCAAAAACGCTTTATTTCGCCAAGACAGTGCGTTTCTCACTGTTACATGCATTTGAATGGGGAACTCGACCGAAACAAAGTATAGGTTTTCATTATGTGTATAACTTGGAAATCTTAGCTCAAACAGCTGCAAAACCTGTTTTCATAGCACGGGAACCTTGAGTTCTATAAGATAAAGCCATAAACATGTTTGTCTGAGTCTTCTATCAAAAGTTACAGCTATTTATATGAAGTTGTACAAAAACGCTTTCTTTCGCCAAGACAGTGCATTTCTCACTGTTACATGCATTTGAATGGGGAACTCGACCGATACAAAGTATAGGTTTTCATTATGTGTATAACTTGGAAATCTTAGCTCACACAGCTGCAAAACCTGTTCTGTTGGCTCAGCACGGGGATATTGAGTTCTATAAGATAAAGCCATAAACATGTTTGTCTGAGTCTTCTATCAAAAGTTACAGCTATTTATATGAAGTTGTACAAAAACGCTTTCTTTCGCCAAGACAATGCGTTTCTCACTGTTACATGCATTTGAATGGGGAACTCGACCGAAACAAAGTATAGGTTTTCATTATGTGTATAACTTGAAAATCTTAGCTCAAACAGCTGCAAATCCTGTTTTCCCAGCACGGGGACCTTGAGTTCTATAAGATAAAGCCATAAACATGTTTGTCTGAGTCTTCTATCAAAACTTACAGCTATTTATATGAAGTTGTACAAAAACACTTTATTTCGCCAAGACAGTGCGTTTCTCACTGTTACATGCATTTGAATGCGGAACTCGACCGAAACAAAGTATAGGTTTTCATTATATGTATAACTTGAAAATCTTAGCTCAAACAGCTGCAAATCCTATTTTCCCAGCAAGGGGACCTTGAGTTCTATAAGATAAAGCCATAAACATGTTTGTCTGAGTCTTCTATCAAAAGTTACAGCTATTTATATGAAGTTGTACAAAAACGCTTTCTTTCGCCAAGACAGTGCGTTTCTCACTGTTACATGCATTTGAATGGGGAACTCGACCGAAACAAAGTATAGGTTTTCATTATGTGTATAACTTGGAAATCTTAGCTCAAACAGCTGTAAAACCTGTTTTCCCAGCACGGGGACCTTGAGTTCTATAAGATAAAGCCATAAACATGTTTGTCTGAGTCTTCTATCAAAACTTACAGCTATTTATATGAAGTTGTACAAAAACACTTTATTTCGCCAAGACAGTGCGTTTCTCACTGTTACATGCATTTGAATGCGGAACTCGACCGAAACAAAGTATAGGTTTTCATTATATGTATAACTTGAAAATCTTAGCTCAAACAGCTGCAAATCCTATTTTCCCAGCAAGGGGACCTTGAGTTCTATAAGATAAAGCCATAAACATGTTTGTCTGAGTCTTCTATCAAAAGTTACAGCTATTTATATGAAGTTGTACAAAAACGCTTTCTTTCGCCAAGACAGTGCGTTTCTCACTGTTACATGCATTTGAATGGGGAACTCGACCGAAACAAAGTATAGGTTTTCATTATGTGTATAACTTGGAAATCTTAGCTCAAACAGCTGCAAAACCTGTTTTCCTAGCACGGGAACCTTGAGTTCTATAAGATAAAGCCATAAACATGTGTATCCGAGTCTTCTATCAAAAGTTACAGCTATTTATATGAAGTTGTACAAAAACGCTTTCTTTCGCCAAGACAGTGCTTTTCTCACTGTTACATGCATTTGAATGGGGAACTCGACCGAAACAAAGTATAGGTTTTCATTATGTGTATAACTTGGAAATCTTAGCTCAAACAGCTGCAAAACCTGTTTTCCTAGCACGGGAACCTTGAGTTCTATAAGATAAAGCCATAAACATGTTTGTCTGAGTCTTCTATCAAAAGTTACAGCGATTTATATGAAGTTGTACAAAAACGCTTTCTTTCGCCAAGACAGTGCGTTTCTCACTGTTACATGCATTTGAATGGGGAACTCGACCGATACAAAGTATAGGTTTTCATTATGTGTATAACTTGGAAATCTTAGCTCAAACAGCTGTAAATCCTGTTTTCCTAGCACGGGGACCTTGAGTTCTATAAGATAAAGCCATAAACATGTTTGTCTGAGTCTTCTATCAAAGGTTACAGCTATTTATATGAAGTTGTTCAAAAAAGCTTTCTTTCGCCAAGACAGTGCGTTTCTCACTGTTACATGCATTTGAATGGGGAACTCGACCGAAACAAAGTATAGGTTTTCATTATGTGTATAACTTGAAAATCTTAGCTCAAACAGCTGCAAATCCTGTTTTGCCAGCACGGGGACCTTGAGTTCTATAAGATAAAGCCATAAACATGTTTGTCTGAGTCTTCTATCAAAAGTTACAGCTATTTATATGAAGTTGTACAAAAACGCTTTCTTTCGCAGAGACAGTGCGTTTCTCACTGTTACATGCATTTGAATGGGGAACTCGACCGAAACAAAGTATAGGTTTTCATTATGTGTATAACTTGGAAATCTTAGCTCAAACAGCTGCAAAACCTGTTTTCCTTGCACGGGGACCTTGAGTTCTATAAGATAAAGCCATAAACATGTTTGTCTGAGTCTTCTATCAAAAGTTACAGCTATTTATATGAAGTTGTACAAAAACGCTTTCTTTCGCCAAGACAGTGCGTTTCTCACTGTTACATGCATTTGAATGGGGATCTCGACCGAAACAAAGTATAGGTTTTCATTATGTGTATAACTTGGAAATCTTAGCTCAAACAGCTGCAAATCCTGTTTTCCCAGCACGGGGAGCTTAAGTTCTATAAGATAAAGCCATAAACATGTTTGTCTGAGTCTTCTATCAAAAGTTACAGCTATTTATATGAAGTTGTTCAAAAACGCTTTATTTCGCCAAGACAGTGCGTTTCTCACTGTTACATGCATTTGAATGGGGAACTCGACCGAAACAAAGTATAGGTTTTCATTATGTGTATAACTTGGAAATCTTAGCTCAAACAGCTGCAAAACCTGTTTTCCTAGCACAGGAACCTTGAGTTCTATAAGATAAAGCCATAAACATGTGTATCCGAGTCTTCTATCAAAAGTTACAGCTATTTATATGAAGTTGTACAAAAACGCTTTCTTTCGCAGAGACAGTGCGTTTCTCACTGTTACATGCATTTGAATGGGGAACTCGACCGAAACAAAGTATAGGTTTTCATTATGTGTATAACTTGGAAATCTTAGCTCAAACAGCTGCAAAACCTGTTTTCCTTGCACGGGGACCTTGAGTTCTATAAGATAAAGCCATAAACATGTTTGTCTGAGTCTTCTATCAAAAGTTACAGCTATTTATATGAAGTTGTACAAAAACGCTTTCTTTCGCCAAGACAGTGCGTTTCTCACTGTTACATGCATTTGAATGGGGATCTCGACCGAAAACAAGTATAGGTTTTCATTATGTGTATAACTTGGAAATCTTAGCTCAAACAGCTGCAAAACCTGGTTTCCTAGCACGGGAACCTTGAGTTCTATAAGATAAAGCCATAAACATGTTTGTCTGAGTCTTCTATCAAAAGTTACAGCTATTTATATGAAGTTGTACAAAAACGCTTTATTTCGCCAAGACAGTGCGTTTCTCACTGTTACATGCATTTGAATGGGGAACTCGACCGAAACAAAGTATAGGTTTTCATTATATGTATAACTTGAAAATCTTAGCTCAAACAGCTGCAAATCCTGTTTTCCCAGCACGGGGACCTTGAGTTCTATAAGATAAAGCCATAAACATGTTTGTCTGAGTCTTCTATCAAAAGTTACAGCTATTTATATGAAGTTGTACAAAAACGCTTTCTTTCGTCAAGACAGTGCGTTTCTCACTGTTACATGCATTTGAATGGGGAACTCGACCGAAACAAAGTATAGGTTTTCATTATGTGTATAACTTGAAAATCTTAGCTCAAACAGCTGCAAATCCTGTTTTCCCAGCAAGGGGACCTTGAGTTCTATAAGATAAAGCCATAAACATGTTTGTCTGAGTCTTCTATCAAAAGTTACAGCTATTTATATGAAGTTGTACAAAAACGCTTTATTTCGCCAAGACAGTGCGTTTCTCACTGTTACATGCATTTGAATGCGGAACTCGACCGAAACAAAGTATAGATTTTCATTATGTGTATAACTTGAAAATCTTAGCTCAAACAGCTGCAAATCCTGTTTGCCCAGCAAGGGGACCTTGAGTTCTATAAGATAAAGCCATAAACATGTTTGTCTGAGTCTTCTATCAAAAGTTACAGCTATTTATATGAAGTTGTACAAAAACGCTTTCTTTCGCCAAGACAGTGCGTTTCTCACTGTTACATGCATTTGAATGGGGATCTCGACCGAAACAAAGTATAGGTTTTCATTATGTGTATAACTTGGAAATCTTAGCTCAAACAGCTGCAAAACCTGGTTTCCTAGCACGGGAACCTTGAGTTCTATAAGATAAAGCCATAAACATGTTTGTCTGAGTCTTCTATCAAAAGTTACAGCTATTTATATGAAGTTGTACAAAAACGCTTTCTTTCGCCAAGACAGTGCGTTTCTCACTGTTACATGCATTTGAATGGGGAACTCGACCGATACAAAGTATAGGTTTTCATTATGTGTATAACTTGGAAATCTTAGCTCAAACAGCTGCAAAACCTGTTTTCCTAGCACGGGAACCTTGAGTTCTATAAGATAAAGCCATAAACATGTGTATCCGAGTCTTCTATCAAAAGTTACAGCTATTTATATGAAGTTGTACAAAAACGCTTTCTTTCGCAGAGACAGTGCGTTTCTCACTGTTACATGCATTTGAATGGGGAACTCGACCAAAACAAAGTATAGGTTTTCATTATATGTATAACTTGAAAATCTTAGCTCAAACAGCTGCAAATCCTGTTTTCCCAGCTTGGTGACCTTGAGTTCTATAAGATAAAGCCATAAACATGTTTGTCTGAGTCTTCTATCAAAAGTTACAGCTATTTATATGAAGTTGTACAAAAACGCTTTCTTTCGCCAAGACAGTGCGTTTCTCACTGTTACATGCATTTGAATGGGGATCTCGACCGAAACAAAGTATAGGTTTTCATTATGTGTATAACTCGAAAATCTTAGCTCAAACGGCTGCAAATCCTGTTTTCCCAGCACGGGGAGCTTAAGTTCTATAAGATAAAGCCATAAACATGTTTGTCTGAGTCTTCTATCAAAAGTTACAGCTATTTATATGAAGTTGTTCAAAAACGCTTTATTTCGCCAAGACAGTGCGTTTCTCACTGTTACATGCATTTGAATGGGGAACTCGACCGAAACAAAGTATAGGTTTTCATTATGTGTATAACTTGGAAATCTTAGCTCAAACAGCTGCAAAACCTGTTTTCCTAGCACAGGAACCTTGAGTTCTATAAGATAAAGCCATAAACATGTGTATCCGAGTCTTCTATCAAAAGTTACAGCTATTTATATGAAGTTGTACAAAAACGCTTTCTTTCGCAGAGACAGTGCGTTTCTCACTGTTACATGCATTTGAATGGGGAACTCGACCGAAACAAAGTATAGGTTTTCATTATGTGTATAACTTGGAAATCTTAGCTCAAACAGCTGCAAAACCTGTTTTCCTTGCACGGGGACCTTGAGTTCTATAAGATAAAGCCATAAACATGTTTGTCTGAGTCTTCTATCAAAAGTTACAGCTATTTATATGAAGTTGTACAAAAACGCTTTCTTTCGCCAAGACAGTGCGTTTCTCACTGTTACATGCATTTGAATGGGGATCTCGACCGAAAACAAGTATAGGTTTTCATTATGTGTATAACTTGGAAATCTTAGCTCAAACAGCTGCAAAACCTGGTTTCCTAGCACGGGAACCTTGAGTTCTATAAGATAAAGCCATAAACATGTTTGTCTGAGTCTTCTATCAAAAGTTACAGCTATTTATATGAAGTTGTACAAAAACGCTTTATTTCGCCAAGACAGTGCGTTTCTCACTGTTACATGCATTTGAATGGGGAACTCGACCGAAACAAAGTATAGGTTTTCATTATATGTATAACTTGAAAATCTTAGCTCAAACAGCTGCAAATCCTGTTTTCCCAGCACGGGGACCTTGAGTTCTATAAGATAAAGCCATAAACATGTTTGTCTGAGTCTTCTATCAAAAGTTACAGCTATTTATATGAAGTTGTACAAAAACGCTTTCTTTCGTCAAGACAGTGCGTTTCTCACTGTTACATGCATTTGAATGGGGAACTCGACCGAAACAAAGTATAGGTTTTCATTATGTGTATAACTTGAAAATCTTAGCTCAAACAGCTGCAAATCCTGTTTTCCCAGCAAGGGGACCTTGAGTTCTATAAGATAAAGCCATAAACATGTTTGTCTGAGTCTTCTATCAAAAGTTACAGCTATTTATATGAAGTTGTACAAAAACGCTTTATTTCGCCAAGACAGTGCGTTTCTCACTGTTACATGCATTTGAATGCGGAACTCGACCGAAACAAAGTATAGATTTTCATTATGTGTATAACTTGAAAATCTTAGCTCAAACAGCTGCAAATCCTGTTTGCCCAGCAAGGGGACCTTGAGTTCTATAAGATAAAGCCATAAACATGTTTGTCTGAGTCTTCTATCAAAAGTTACAGCTATTTATATGAAGTTGTACAAAAACGCTTTCTTTCGCCAAGACAGTGCGTTTCTCACTGTTACATGCATTTGAATGGGGAACTCGACCGAAACAAAGTATAGGTTTTCATTATATGTATAACTTGAAAATCTTAGCTCAAACAGCTGTAAATCCTGTTTTCCCAGCACGGGGACCTTGAGTTCTATAAGATAAAGCCATAAACATGTTTGTCTGCGTCTTCTATCAAAAGTTACAGCTATTTATATGAAGTTGTACAAAAACGCTTTATTTCGCCAAGACAGTGCGTTTCTCACTGTTACATGCATTTGAATGGGGAACTCGACCGAAACAAAGTATAGGTTTTCATTATGTGTATAACTTGAAAATCTTAGCTCAAACAGCTGCAAATCCTATTTTCCCAGGAAGGGGACCTTGAGTTCTATAAGATAAAGCCATAAACATGTTTGTCTGAGTCTTCTATCAAAAGTTACAGCTATTTATATGAAGTTGTACAAAAACGCTTTCTTTCGCCAAGACAGTGCGTTTCTCACTGTTACATGCATTTGAATGGGGAACTCGACCGAAACAAAGTATAGGTTTTCATTATGTGTATAACTTGAAAATCTTAGCTCAAACAGCTGCAAATCCTATTTTCCCAGCAAGGGGACCTTGAGTTCTATAAGATAAAGCCATAAACATGTTTGTCTGAGTCTTCTATCATAAGTTACAGCTATTTATATGAAGTTGTTCAAAAACGCTTTCTTTCGCCAAGACAGTGCGTTTCTCAATGTTACATGCATTTGAATGGGGAACTCGACCGAAACAAAGTATAGGTTTTCATTATGTGTATAACTTGAAAATCTTAGCTCAAACAGCTGCAAATCCTGTTTTCCCAGCAAGGGGACCTTGAGTTCTATAAGATAAAGCCATAAACATGTTTGTCTGAGTCTTCTATCAAAAGTTACAGCTATTTATATGAAGTTGTACAAAAACGCTTTCTTTCGTCAAGACAGTGCGTTTCTCACTGTTACATGCATTTGAATGGGGAACTCGACCGAAACAAAGTATAGGTTTTCATTATGTGTATAACTTGAAAATCTTAGCTCAAACAGCTGCAAATCCTGTTTTCCCAGCAAGGGGACCTTGAGTTCTATAAGATAAAGCCATAAACATGTTTGTCTGAGTCTTCTATCAAAAGTTACAGCGATTTATATGAAGTTGTACAAAAACGCTTTCTTTTGCCAAGACAGTGCGTTTCTCACTGTTACATGCATTTGAATGGGGAACTCGCCCGAAACAAAGTATAGGTTTTCATTATGTGTATAACTTGAAAATCTTAGCTCAAACAGCTGCAAATCCTGTTTTCCCAGCAAGGGGACCTTGAGTTCTATAAGATAAAGCCATAAACATGTTTGTCTGAGTCTTCTATCAAAAGTTACAGCTATTTATATGAAGTTGTACAAAAACGCTTTCTTTTGCCAAGACAGTGCGTTTCTCATTGTTACATGCATTTGAATGGGGAACTCGACCGAAACAAAGTATAGGTTTTCATTATGTGTATAACTTGGAAATCTTAGCTCACACAGCTGCAAAACCTGTTCTGTTGGCCCAGCACGGGGATATTGAGTTCTATAAGATAAAGCCATAAACATGTTTGTCTGAGTCTTCTATCAAAACTTACAGCTATTTATATGAAGTTGTACAAAAACGCTTTCTTTCGCCAAGACAGTGCGTTTCTCACTGTTACATGCATTTGAATGGGGAACTCGACCAAAACAAAGTATAGGTTTTCATTATGTGTATAACTTGAAAATCTTAGCTCAAATGGCTGCAAAACCTGTTTGCCCAGCACGGGGATATTGAGTTCTATAAGATAAAGCCATAAACATGTTTGTCTGAGTCTTCTATCAAAAGTTACAGCGATTTATATGAAGTTGTACAAAAACGCTTTCTTTTGCCAAGACAGTGCGTTTCTCACTGTTACATGCATTTGAATGGGGAACTCGCCCGAAACAAAGTATAGGTTTTCATTATATGTATAACTTGGAAATCTTAGCTCAAACAGCTGCAAATCCTGTTTTCCCAGCACGGGGACCTTGAGTTCTATAAGATAAAGCCATAAACATGTTTGTCTGAGTCTTCTATCAAAACTTACAGCTATTTATATGAAGTTGTACAAAAACGCTTTCTTTTGCCAAGACAGTGCGTTTCTCACTGTTACATGCATTTGAATGCGGAACTCGACCGAAACAAAGTATAGGTTTTCATTATGTGTATAACTTGGAAATCTTAGCTCAAACAGCTGCAAATCCTGTTTTCCCAGCACGGGGACCTTGAGTTCTATAAGATAAAGCCATAAACATGTTTGTCTGAGTCTTCTATCAAAACTTACAGCTATTTATATGAAGTTGTACAAAAACGCTTTATTTCGCCAAGACAGTGCGTTTCTCACTGTTACATGCATTTGAATGGGGAACTCGACCAAAACAAAGTATAGGTTTTCATTATATGTATAACTTGAAAATCTTAGCTCAAATGGCTGCAAAACCTGTTTGCCCAGCACGGGGATATTGAGTTCTATAAGATAAAGCCATAAACATGTTTGTCTGAGTCTTCTATCAAAAGTTACAGCGATTTATATGAAGTTGTACAAAAACGCTTTCTTTTGTCAAGACAGTGCGTTTCTCACTGTTACATGCATTTGAATGGGGAACTCGCCCGAAACAAAGTATAGGTTTTCATTATATGCATAACTTGGAAATCTTAGCTCAAACAGCTGCAAATCCTGTTTTCCCAGCACGGGGACCTTGAGTTCTATAAGATAAAGCCATAAACATGTTTGTCTGAGTCTTCTATCAAAACTTACAGCTATTTATATGAAGTTGTACAAAAACGCTTTCTTTTGCCAAGACAGTGCGTTTCTCACTGTTACATGCATTTGAATGGGGAACTCGCCCGAAACAAAGTATAGGTTTTCATTATGTGAATAACTTGAAAATCTTAGCTCAAACAGCTGCAAATCCTGTTTTCCCAGCAAGGGGACCTTGAGTTCTATAAGATAAAGCCATAAACATGTTTGTCTGAGTCTTCTATCAAAAGTTACAGCTATTTATATGAAGTTGTACAAAAACGCTTTCTTTCGCCAAGACAGTGCGTTTCTCACTGTTACATGCATTTGAATGGGGAACTCGACCAAAACAAAGTATAGGTTTTCATTATATGTATAACTTGAAAATCTTAGCTCAAACAGCTGCAAATCCTGTTTTCCCAGCACGGTGACCTTGAGTTCTATAAGATAAAGCCATAAACATGTTTGTCTGAGTCTTCTATCAAAACTTACAGCTATTTATATGAAGTTGTACAAAAACGCTTTCTTTTGCCAAGACAGTGCGTTTCTCACTGTTACATGCATTTGAATGGGGAACTCGCCCGAAACAAAGTATAGGTTTTCATTATGTGTATAACTTGAAAATCTTAGCTCAAACAGCTGCAAATCCTGTTTTCCCAGCAAGGGGACCTTGAGTTCTATAAGATAAAGCCATAAACATGTTTGTCTGAGTCTTCTATCAAAAGTTACAGCTATTTATATGAAGTTGTACAAAAACGCTTTCTTTCGCCAAGACAGTGCGTTTCTCACTGTTACATGCATTTGAATGGGGAACTCGACCAAAACAAAGTATAGGTTTTCATTATATGTATAACTTGAAAATCTTAGCTCAAATGGCTGCAAAACCTGTTTGCCCAGCACGGGGATATTGAGTTCTATAAGATAAAGCCATAAACATGTTTGTCTGAGTCTTCTATCAAAAGTTACAGCGATTTATATGAAGTTGTACAAAAACGCTTTCTTTTGCCAAGACAGTGCGTTTCTCACTGTTACATGCATTTGAATGGGGAACTCGCCCGAAACAAAGTATAGGTTTTCATTATATGTATAACTTGGAAATCTTAGCTCAAACAGCTGCAAATCCTGTTTTCCCAGCACGGGGACCTTGAGTTCTATAAGATAAAGCCATAAACATGTTTGTCTGAGTCTTCTATCAAAAGTTACAGCTATTTATATGAAGTTGTACAAAAACGCTTTCTTTTGCCAAGACAGTGCGTTTCTCACTGTTACATGCATTTGAATGGGGAACTCGCCCGAAACAAAGTATAGGTTTTCATTATGTGTATAACTTGAAAATCTTAGCTCAAACAGCTGCAAATCCTGTTTTCCCAGCAAGGGGACCTTGAGTTCTATAAGATAAAGCCATAAACATGTTTGTCTGAGTCTTCTATCAAAAGTTACAGCTATTTATATGAAGTTGTACAAAAACGCTTTCTTTCGCCAAGACAGTGCGTTTCTCACTGTTACATGCATTTGAATGGGGAACTCGACCAAAACAAAGTATAGGTTTTCATTATATGTATAACTTGAAAATCTTAGCTCAAACGGCTGCAAATCCTGTTTTCCCAGCACGGTGACCTTGAGTTCTATAAGATAAAGCCATAAACATGTTTGTCTGAGTCTTCTATCAAAAGTTACAGCTATTTATATGAAGTTGTACAAAAACGCTTTCTTTCGCCAAGACAGTGCGTTTCTCACTGTTACATGCATTTGAATGGGGAACTCGACCGAAACAAAGTATAGGTTTTCATTATGTGTATAACTTGAAAATCTTAGCTCAAACAGCTGCAAATCCTGTTTTCCCAGCAAGGGGACCTTGAGTTCTATAAGATAAAGCCATAAACATGTTTGTCTGAGTCTTCTATCAAAAGTTACAGCTATTTATATGAAGTTGTACAAAAACGCTTTCTTTCACCAAGACAGTGCGTTTCTCACTGTTACATGCATTTGAATGGGGAACTCGACCGAAACAAAGTATAGGTTTTTATTATGTGAATAACTTGAAAATCTTAGCTCAAACGGCTGCAAAACCTGTTTTCCCAGCACGGGGACCTTGAGTTCTATAAGATAAAGCCATAAACATGTGTATCCGAGTCTTCTATCAAAAGTTACAGCTATTTATATGAAGTTGTACAAAAACGCTTTCTTTCGCCAAGACAGTGCGTTTCTCACTGTTACATGCATTTGAATGGGGAACTCGCCCGAAACAAAGTATAGGTTTTCATTATGTGTATAACTTGGAAATCTTAGCTCACACAGCTGCAAAACCTGTTCTGTTTGCCCAGCACGGGGATATTGAGTTCTATAAGATAAAGCCATAAACATGTTTGTCTGAGTCTTCTATCAAAAGTTACAGCGATTTATATGAAGTTGTACAAAAACGCTTTCTTTCGCCAAGACAATGCGTTTCTCACTGTTACATGCATTTGAATGGGGAACTCGCCCGAAACAAAGTATAGGTTTTCATTATGTGTATAACTTGAAAATCTAAGCTCAAACAGCTGCAAAACCTGTTTGCCCAGCAAGGGGACCTTGAGTTCTATAAGATAAAGCCATAAACATGTTTGTCTGAGTCTTCTATCAAAAGTTACAGCGATTTATATGAAGTTGTACAAAAACGCTTTCTTTCGCCAAGACAATGCGTTTCTCACTGTTACATGCATTTGAATGGGGAACTCGACCGAAACAAAGTATAGGTTTTCATTATGTGTATAACTTGAAAATCTTAGCTCAAACAGCTGCAAATCCTGTTTTCCCAGCAAGGGGACCTTGAGTTCTATAAGATAAAGCCATAAACATGTTTGTCTGAGTCTTCTATCAAAAGTTACAGCTATTTATATGAAGTTGTACAAAAACGCTTTCTTTCGCCAAGACAGTGCGTTTCTCACTGTTACATGCATTTGAATGGGGAACTCGACCGAAACAAAGTATAGGTTTTTATTATGTGAATAACTTGAAAATCTTAGCTCACACAGCTGCAAAACCTGTTCTGTTTGCCCAGCACGGGGATATTGAGTTCTATAAGATAAAGCCATAAACATGTTTGTCTGAGTCTTCTATCAAAAGTTACATCTATTTATATGAAGTTGTACAAAAACGCTTTATTTCGCCAAGACAGTGCGTTTCTCACTGTTACATGCATTTGAATGGGGAACTCGACCAAAACAAAGTATAGGTTTTCATTATGTGTATAACTTGAAAATCTTAGCTCAAACAGCTGCAAATCCTGTTTTCCCAGCACGGGGACCTTGAGTTCTATAAGATAAATGTTTGTCTGAGTCTTCTATCAAAAGTTACAGCTATTTATATGAAGTTGTACAAAAACGCTTTCTTTCACCAAGACAGTGCGTTTCTCACTGTTACATGCATTTGAATGGGGAACTCGACCAAAACAAAGTATAGGTTTTTATTATGTGAATAACTTGAAAATCTTAGCTCAAACGGCTGCAAAACCTGTTTGCCCAGCACGGGGACCTTGAGTTCTATAAGATAAAGCCATAAACATGTGTATCCGAGTCTTCTATCAAAAGTTACAGCTATTTATATGAAGTTGTACAAAAACGCTTTCTTTCGCCAAGACAGTGCGTTTCTCACTGTTACATGCATTTGAATGGGGAACGCGACCGAAACAAAGTATAGGTTTTCATTATGTGTATAACTTGGAAATCTTAGCTCACACAGCTGCAAAACCTGTTCTGTTTGCCCAGCACGGGGATATTGAGTTCTATAAGATAAAGCCATAAACATGTTTGTCTGAGTCTTCTATCAAAAGTTACATCTATTTATATGAAGTTGTACAAAAACGCTTTATTTCGCCAAGACAGTGCGTTTCTCACTGTTACATGCATTTGAATGGGGAACTCGACCGAAACAAAGTATAGGTTTTCATTATGTGTATAACTTGAAAATCTTAGCTCAAACAGCTGCAAATCCTGTTTTCCCAGCACGGGGACCTTGAGTTCTATAAGATAAATGTTTGTCTGAGTCTTCTATCAAAAGTTACAGCTATTTATATGAAGTTGTACAAAAACGCTTTCTTTCGCCAAGACAGTGCGTTTCTCACTGTTACATGCATTTGAATGGGGAACGCGACCGAAACAAAGTATAGGTTTTCATTATGTGTATAACTTGGAAATCTTAGCTCACACAGCTGCAAAACCTGTTCTGTTTGCCCAGCACGGGGATATTGAGTTCTATAATATAAAGCCATAAACATGTTTGTCCGAGTCTTCTATCAAAAGTTACAGCTATTTATATGAAGTTGTACAAAAACGCTTTCTTTCGCCAAGACAGTGCGTTTCTCACTGTTACATGCATTTGAATGGGGAACTCGCCCGAAACAAAGTATAGGTTTTCATTATGTGAATAATTTTAAAATCTTAGCTCAAACGGCTGCAAAACCTGTTTTCCCAGCACTGGGACATGTGTATCCGAGTCTTCTATCAAAAGTTACAGCTATTTATATGAAGTTGTTCAAAAACGCTTTATTTCGCCAAGACAATGCGTTTCTCACTGTTACATGCATTTGAATGGGAAACTCGCCTGAAACAAAGTATAGGTTTTCATTATGTGAATAATTTTAAAGTCTTAGCTCAAACAGCTGCAAAACCTGTTTGGCCAGCACGGGGACATGTGTATCCGAGTCTTCTATCAAAAGTTACAGCTATTTATATGAAGTTGTACAAAAACGCTTTCTTTCGCCAAGACAGTGCGTTTCTCACTGTTACATGCATTTGAATGGGGAACTCGCCCGAAACAAAGTATAGGTTTTCATTATGTGAATAATTTTAAAATCTTAGCTCAAACGGCTGCAAAACCTGTTTTCCCAGCACTGGGACATGTGTATCCGAGTCTTCTATCAAAAGTTACAGCGATTTATATGAAGTTGTTCAAAAACGCTTTATTTCGCCAAGACAATGCGTTTCTCACTGTTACATGCATTTGAATGGGGAACTCGCCCGAAACAAAGTATAGGTTTTCATTATGTGAATAATTTTAAAATCTTAGCTCAAACGGCTGCAAAACCTGTTTTCCCAGCACTGGGACATGTGTATCTGAGTCTTCTATCAAAAGTTACAGCGATTTATATGAAGTTGTACAAAAACGCTTTCTTTCGCCAAGACAGTGCGTTTCTCACTGTTACATGCATTTGAATGGGGAACTCGACCGAAACAAAGTATAGGTTTTCATTATGTGTATAACTTGGAAATCTTAGCTCACACAGCTGCAAAACCTGTTTGCCCAGCACGGGGATATTGAATTCTATAAGATAAAACCATAAATACATAAATCTGAGCCTTCTATCAAAAGTTACAGCTTTCTTCGTGAAGCTGTACAAAAACACTTTATTTCGCCGAGACAGTGCGTTTCTGACTATTACATGCATTTGAATGCAGTTCTCGCACGAAACAAAGTTTTCATTATGTGAATAACTCGAAAATCTTAGCTCAAACCTGTTTGCTCAACACGGGGATACTGAATATTATAAGATAAAGCCATAACTACGTAAATCTGAAACTTCTATCAAAAGTTACAGCTAACTTCATGAAGTTGTACAAAAAGGCTTTATTTTGCAAAGATAGTGCGTTTCTGACTATTACATGCGAGACATGTGTCTCTTTACTGTGTTTAAGACACTTTACAGGTCCCTCCCCTAATGAAGAGTAGTGAGCAGCTGATTGGACCATGGAACAGGTGACCACGTTCAAAAAGCCGCTCTGACAGCTCCAGAGGGGAGAGAGGGAGAGAGTGTGTGCAACGAGCGAGTAGCCTGACAGCCGTCGCGGTCCTGACCATGGTTTTCCCAGCCTGTGCTTATCTTGTGTATTTGTGTTAGGGTGAATTGTAAAAGCCGCTCCTAGTGCATTAGCTGAGAGCTTAGGCACTCGTGGGCTGAAGCGGAAGGGGTGAGCTGCCTTTTCTTTTGGAATCGTTTTCTCCTGTTTTCTTGGTCAGGGAGCGAGGGATAGCTCTGTCATTTGTTTGTTCTTTTTCTTTTCTAGGGTTTAGTTAGTCTTTTCTGGTGGGTCTTAGTTGGTTTTGTTTATTATTTTGGCCTGGGCTCACCCTGGAGCTATGCTTCTTGTCCTTAAATAAAATCACCTTTTTTTACTCACAACTGGTTTGGATGTTTGGCTTGGGAACCAGGGCGGGGATTTGTATCTCTCTCCTCCAACCTTATGTGCATCCCTACACGCCTAGATTAGGGGCGTAACATAAATGGAGTTCTCACACGAAACAAAGTATAGCTTTTTATTTTGTGAATAACTTAAAAATCTTAGCTCACATAGCTTTAAAACTGTTTGCTCAATGGGGATATTGAATTCTATAAGATAAAGCCATAAATACGTATATCTGAGTTTCCTATCAAAAGTTACAGCTGTCTTCATGAAGTTGTAAACCCTTTATTTCGCCGAGACAGTGCGTTTCTGACTTTTACATGCATTTGAATGGAGTTCTCGCACGAAACAAAGTATAGGCTTTCATTTTTTCAATAACTGGAAGCTCTTGGCTCAAACAGCTGCAAAACCTGTTTCCCCAGCACGGAGATGCTGAATTGTATAAGGCAAAGCCATATTGATGTGTGTCTGAGCCTTCTATCAAAAGTTACAGGTAACTTCAAGCTGTACAAAAACACAAAAACACAAAAGTTACAGCTGTCTTGAATGAAAGCATTATAGCAGCTTACCTCGATCATGTGGTAGAACAGACACATGGGCCACCTACGTGTCCTTCTACGGCAGGAGTAGTTGCCACAAACCTGCAAAACAAAAAGAAATGATCAGGTGACATGAACAGATTTATACAGCCATAAGCAAGAGATTCTTCCTGCCTGTGGGCATCAAACTGGACCCCCCCCCCCCCCCCTCCTTACTGTAACTATCAAAACTATCATAGTCTAAAACTATCATCTCATATCAAAACTATTATAATCACATTATCTGACTTTATCAGTTATAACAATGAGAAACGGTAAACAATTTGGCAAATAAATTACTTATAATTGTGCTTACCTGGTCCAAATGATCCACAGTCCCTTTGCATTTGTTATAATCCAGGATGATGTGGGGCTTTCTCTTCCCAGAGTCCTGGACTTGTAGCTCACGGTGCCTGGTGCTCAATAAGACAACCTTTTTTCTTTGCTCAAATCTTTTTTTTTTTTTGACATGGTAGCATGAAACAGAAGAGCCCTGTCTCCCCATTTCACAGGCTTGTTGTCGTTTCATGTTGAGACCTGTACAGGCCAGCCAGCATCACAAGCCCCATGTAAGCCTGCAACTCCTCATCTATGTCCTTCCAGTCTTTTACTGACCTGTTGCCCCTGCAGGTTGGTGAAATGCAGGATTAACTGCATAATGTCCTCTGCAAAAAAAAGATGGAAAGTGCTCACAGGGCTGCTGATCCTATACGAATTGCATAATGGGTTGGTCCTGGGGTTAAAATGGGGGGAGGAAAAAATGGCAGGACCTCTTCGTGTGTGGGTTGCCACATGATTTCTCCATTTTTAGATCTCTACTGGCCATCCTCCAGTCTTGTCTCTTCCTCCTGCTCTTCTTCCTCCTTCTCCTTCTCCTCCTCCGCACATGAGCTGCAAAGCTCCTCGGTGCCTGGCAAAAATTCTTCTTCGCTGTCAGAAGTATCTCCACTGCTTGTGGAGAGTGCAAAACTGCAGCAACAGCCTCCTCTAAACTGAGTGCACGCTTCATTGTGTCTGTGCAGAAATGACCACTCAGACCAGGCTGCAAAGTATTCTCATAGACTTCAAAGGTGCACCTGAATAAACATGCTATACCATACATCCAATAAGAGAGAGGAGGCACACTTTTGATCAAGAAAAAACATAAGCGCACGCCTTTGATCTCTCTCTCTCTCTCTCTCTCTCTCTCTCTCTCTCTCTCTCACACACACACACACACACACACATAATACCATTTTATGGTGGTTAGCTGTTTTATTGTCATGCATTTTACAAGGTAAGATAACCATGTCCTGTATTCAAAACCACTGAAAATGTCTATGGTGGTGCTGTGCCTAATATTGTGCTGGTGTATGCTGGGTAATCGCACAGCTAGCGACTGGGTGACTTTATTCACCCGCTTCGGCTGTTATCAGTCCATATCCCCTAGATATGGACCATCTCCTGCTAGATTGTTCAGAAGGTTGTTATCATCCATCCAGATGGAGGATCACTAACAGGAGCGTGGGATGACTCCAGAATCCACTCTGGCTGCAATCCGGTGGATACAGCAGTGTTTACAGGTAAGACCGTTTAAACGGACAGCATTTATAGAATGACTATTAAAAGTCAGACCAGCGAGTGTCAATAATGTTAATGTGGTTATGTTAGTAATACACCGAGTGCTAATATAACAGCTTTAAGATGCATTTGTAGATGTTATTACGTGTTTTACCGTCTTTATGGTGCTAGCTTAAAGTTACGGTGTAAACGTTAGCTTATATTGGAGTAAAGCTGTTACTGTTTAAACGATGTTAGCACAGAAATATTAGCTTCTGTCATGACTGACGAAGTTACTAGTTAATAAAGTTTCCAGTAAAGTGTTTAATCGCAGCCACAGACTGACAGCAAATATCTCGATTAGCTTCAGTGCATCTGTAATAAATATGTGCAAGTTTCAGTGCTTCGTTTAAACTGTATGATACTTATACTGACCCAGGGTCAGTGTAAAATACAATCCTAGCTGTGTGAACAAAGCCTGGCTCCTTTAATCCTGCATGAAAAACCTCAGGATGCAGGCTATTATTATTCTTTCCTGCTGGCACACCTGTCACACCTGAGAGTCAGCTAGAAACTTACAGTGACGTGGACATCATGCAAAGACTGCCAGACTCTGTAATACTGCAAATGATCAGTGACTCAAGTTAACACTAAACTTTAAACGGTACCTCTGTGTCTCTGTGTGCTGAACATTTAGGATTGAGTCAGGCTGCATCTGTGTTAGTCCTCTGACAGACTGGTGACCTGTTCAGGTGTGCTCTACCTATGACTACTGGGACAGGCTCTAGCTCCTGTAATAGAAATTTTATGTTATTCTCATTTAAAGCATTTAAGTGCTTATGCATATGCTTAGTTGTGACACTGTTATAGACTGTTCAATGAAAGTTTCTAAAACTAGATGAACTTACTTCAGCAGTTTGAGAAAACAACTCCCTTTACAGGTGCTGATAACGTCAAGGGCACAAAACAGCATAACCATTGATCCGTTAGGTTTCATAGCGAGACACGTGAAGTGGCAGAGCTGACATGACTGAACTGTGATGTTTGATGTGTGTTTGCTCTCCTGTGCACAGTAATAAATAGCATGATCACAGCTCTTTCTGTGTTGCAGACTTTATTAAAAAAATTCCATGACATCTACTATAACTGAACCAACCTGGTGCTCTTCATTTATGGAGGCTGTTGAGTCTGAATGTTGGATGTTGTGTATCTCGTGTTCTCTGGGCTTTGTTGTCCTCAGTCTTTTTGCAGGATCAGAAAACAAAACCGGGAGGCGCGTAAATGTTTCTTCTCCATGATGTTTCTTCAAATGTTTCTTCTGGATGATGATATGACCGTGACACGGGATGCCACCTTTGGTCTTGTGACGAAGCAAAGCTCAGGAAGAAGTGTGATTAAATGGTACCCACATGTTGAGAAGGATGTACAGGGCACCTGCAGCCAAATCCAAGCTTCAGCTTAGTTGTAGTTGCAGAATGCTATAGGACTGAGACATCTAAGGCATCAAATGTTTGATTAAACGGATGAAAAAGAGAAGTTTTTTCCCTATAATTATCACTTCTTAAAATCTGTAGCAACTTCAAGTCTGTCAGCATGCTGAGCATGCTCAAAATGTGACATATTTTTGTTCAATATTTAATTTCTTTCAGTTGCAATTGTTAAATGAAAAAATATATATTCTTATAATTTTTTATTAATCCTTTATTTATCCAGGTAAAAAATCTCATTGAGATTAAAAATCTAATTTCCAAGAGAGACCTGGCATCATAGCAACAAAAGTCACACACCACATAGGTATACAACATTTAAATTTAGCAAACGAATTTATCAAAAAAACCCCCACATATATCTGTATTAGTTTTAGTAAATTAATTTGACACCTGTATTGAAAATACCATATTGTATTCATACAGAATCAGTATGGTATCATTGTTTGTCTGTTCACTGATTGTTGAAGCTAAGAGCTACTTTGATCTGTTTAGATCTAAAGTATCCAAAGTTGAGTTCTAATGTTTCTTCACCCCTGTGTGTGTGATATGTGATTTCCTACATGCTGGCAGGGCAGAGCAGCAGTTTGTGCTCACAGATGGTGACGGTGTGGAGAGACGGTGGTATTTCCTCAGAAGAACCAGCAGAGTCACAAAGGACACCAGTCCATCTCACCACCTTGACTTGCTGACTGATGTTCGTCTGCACTGCACAGAGGAAATCAACTGACCGAGGTTTGTCCAGTGACGTGTTATGAAATGTATATTTGTTTTATGCTTACAGATATGTTTTTCTTGACAGAGGCTCTGCAGAGGTTAGACAAAGCAGAGAAAACATGTGCTTTACATTTTACTGTGATTTATTGAGATATTTGTTGCCTGATGTTCAGCAGGAATGGAGAAATAGAATCAAAGGGAGATGTTTTTCCTGTTTTTGTAATGATGTAAGTAAATCTTCAATATTATTTATTTGCTTGGTTATATTAGGAGCGTTTCTGAGTGAGGGGGAGAGGAGTCATCATCCAGGTAAAGTGACGTGGATCAGTGGATACACTTGTCTCCCCTTTAAAGGAGACGATCCAAGTCATCCTTAAATGTTAGCGCTTTCAAATACACAAACATTTTTAAAGGACAAAAATGAACATCCAACTTTGACTGTAATACAAAATAAATCTTTGCATGTGTGTTTTCAAACTCTCAGATGGGCAGTATATCAGTCTTGGACTGTCTAACCTGCCGGAGCAGCACTGAATGACCACCGCACGAGCATGTTCCTGCAACATTCAGCATCTGATCCTTCATCTGTGTGCTTCTGCTTTTGGTAAGTAGAGTTACCCAACTCCAGTAACTCTAAACACATGCCATCCATTTCTAACGGCCTGGTTACTTCCTGTCAGTTACTTTAGAAACCATGTGGTCACCTGACCTAACACTGTTTCTTCTTCTTCCCCTTAATGTTGAAGTGTCAAATGTCAAACAGCTGGAGAGGAAACTACACCAGTGTACTGGGATGTTTCAGCAACACGTGCCAGATGCTGTTCCTTCATGGTGACATCACCAGAGGCAGTCCCGCCCACCTCAGGACCCATTGATTATGATGATCTGATCCATCAAACCCCCAGCAGGTGAACTTTATTCATGACATAACACCGCAACAATGTAAAAAATTAAACAGCAACAGTCTAAATGTAAAGTGCATTCTAAAGTCCTCTTCAATAAATTGTATGCAAAGAGTCATCCAGGTCACTACAGAACCCAGAGTCTTCATCATTAAATCTCTGGTTGCTTCAGTTTTTCTATCCTATATCAGATATTTTAAAGGTTAGCTTAGGTAAAGTTCCATTCTCATGGTGAGGCAAAGTGCTTTATGTGTGTGTGTGCGTGTCATGAACGGCTATAAAAGGCCTATAATTAAAGAACAAAGTGGGGTTTGAGTTCGAGTTGCGGCAGACTGTCACTACTTGTAAATGGAACGCAGCCTTCCTACGGCAGACAGCTAATAACAGGAATCGGACGCGGTCCAGCCAAGTCCACAGCAACCACCATAGCAACCGCCTAGCATGACCTTAAAAACATATTCTGTCTTCATAACTATCAAAATCGTGAAATGATTTGCAAAGTGTGAAAGTGTTACAGCTGCAGAGAGCTATGGCGGTATCTATGGAAGCTGTTTACATAGCTAATAATATACGATGTAACCATGGAGACAGTCAGTCACTTGAGCTAGCGGTGCATGTTTACTACAGTGAATAAGGTGATTGAGTGCACAGCGTCCACACTCTGCAGGGGGTAAAGACATTACTTCAATATTATTTTATATTGATATATATTAGCCTTCTGTTGACCATCACCTCAGGTTCACCATTACAGTTTCAGATTACAGATGCACACTGTCTAAACACATTCAAAAACTCATGTCTCAGAAATAAGCACAGCTGTTCATGTTTGTCATTAGAGTTTTATTTGTAAGAAAATTATGAACTTCATATTGTGCATTAAATAAAAGAACATTTCACAACTCTGAGTCAACAGAAACAGGTAACAGAAATGTCTCTAATGTGTACAGTGTAGTGTAAGCATTAAAAGATCATAAAGGAAAAACTAACATTTATGTGAAACTAATTGTAATAAAAAATGAGCAGGTGCTTTATAGATTTAAAAGAAAGAATCTGAAAACAACACTTTTTTGGTCTAAGTGATCAAAGTAGAAAACAGAACTGATGTTCAAGAACAAACCGTAGCTGCACTAATATTACACATCTCGATCGTTGTACTGAACAGACATGTTGCTTTTAAAACCACATGCAGTGTGTGACCATGACTGTTCACTGAGACCATGAACGCCACTTCGCTGAAGCATTCTTCTTCTTCTTCTTGCCATTAAATTGGAAGCAGAAGCAGCACGAGCTGATTTGATCTACTGAAAGGAAAAAGCAGAACATCTGAGTTGAAACCAGTCAGCTGAAATCATTAAGACAGGAACAAATTCAATGCAGTGTCTCAAGTGGCTTAGCCTGTTACAACTGTTGATACAAGCTAAATACGGTTAACACACAGTGTCAGGGAGCTCCAGTGTGGGAACTAGTGGCTTTAGGTTTGTAGTCATTTAACTTTCATCCATTCATTCATTTAATTCAGGAGGAAGAAATGCCAGGTTGGTGCAGGCTGGTTACATGCATTTGGTCCCATGCTGTCTTTAATTAAATGACTTGGTTCATTTTATGGCTGGGCTGTATGTGTTATTGTTATGTATGTATGTATGTGTATCATGTTATTTGGGCAGGAGTACCTGTCCCCTGTTAGACTTAGAAAGTTTCTCCATAAGTAGAGTTTCTAACTCTTCTAGCACATCTGTGGCTGACAGCTTTTTGGTGGCTCTTTTTACCCCACACTGGTTGTGAGTGTGTAAATAGCCCCACTAGTTATTTTGGGTTGCAGTTAACTAGGGAGGAAGGGGTGGGTATGCCATGATTAGGTGAATAACAATTATATGTGATACATAAATTTCACAATGCATGCATATATCTCTATCAATTAAACCTGGCCTGAGGGCTGCCATTTTTTACATTCAGTTATTTCTCTTAGAAATGTTGGAACTAAATAATGAATGTGTTACAGTTAAAGTGAAACACTGGTCAGTGTAAATGGCTCATTGGGACACAGAAACCTTTAAATTAAACCTGATATCTAGTGTCAAACAATATCAAAGCTGTAAAAGATGTTTACATTCAGAATTTATAAAACTATGATTGTAAATAAATTCAAACAAGTGAGCTTTTCTCTTTGTGCTGAATATCAACACTGTGGTTTCTTAGACTGTAAGCTTTACTTTAGTGCAACCAGTTGCAGAAGCTGCCACTCCAAATGTCTTTTGATAACAAGAAAAAAATACCTTTTCAGTACATGGCCTGAAGTTCTTCTCCGACATCTTCTGCAATCGGCTTTGTCTGCTGGTTTGAAGACAATAAACCACAAAAAAGATGATTTAGTCACTTTGTCTGTGTCATGCAGCTCGAATGTGTCGTGTAACGATGTTGAATAGCCGTCGTTATCCCTCTGCTTTGAGCCTTTTATCAAAAGTTACAGCTAACTTCATGAAGTTGGACAAAAAGGCTTCATTTCGCCGAGACAGTGCGTTTCTGACTATTACATGCATTTGAATGGAGTTCTTGCACGAAACAAAGTATAAGTTTTCATTATGTGAATAACTTGTATTTTACACTGACCCTGGGTCAGTATCAACTTCATGAAGACAGCTGTAACTTTTGATAGAGGACTCACACACACACATATTTATGGCTTTGCCTTATAGAATTCAGCATCTCCGTGCTGAGGAAATAGGTTTTGCAGCTGTTTGAGCTAAGATTTTCAAGTTATTCACAAATCCATTCAAATGCATGTAATAGCGAGAAACGCACTAACGTGGTGAAATAAAGCGTTTTTCCATAAACTTCATAAAGACAGCTGTAAATTTTGAGAGAAGACTCACACACACATTGGGGGGATATTGAAGTCTATAAGATAAAGCCATGAATATGTTTGTCTGAGTCTTCTATCAAAAGTTACAGCAAGCTCTATGAAGTTGATGAGAAACGCTTTACTTTGCCAAGACAGTGCGTTTCTCACTGTTACATGCATTTGAATTTAGTTCTTGCCCGACACAAAGTATAGGTTTTAATTTGTGAATAACTTGAAAATCTTAGCTCAAACAGCTGCAAAACCTATTTCCTGAGCACTGAGATGCTGAATTCTATAAGGCAAAGCCATAAATATGTGTGTGTGATTCTTTTATCAACAGTTACAGCTGTCTTCTTGAAGTTGATACTGACCCACGGTCAGTGTAAAATACAATCCTAGCTGTGTGAACAAAGCTTGGCTCCTTTAATCCTGCATGACAAACCTCAGGATGCAGGTTATTATTACTCTTTCCTGCTGGCAAACCTGAGAGTCAGCTAGAAACTTACAGTGACGTGGACATCATGCAAAGACTGCCAGACTCTGTAATACTGTGAATGATCAGTGACTCAAGTTAACACTAAACTTTAAACAGTACCTCTGTGTCTCTGTGTGCTGAACATTTAGGATTGAGTCTGTATTGACTTTATTTATTGAGACTTTAATGTGCTAAAAGCAGGTTGAAGACAGCTCAGAAACATTTGAAGATTAAAATTTAGCATTATGGCTGCTGGTGGTTTGTAAAGCCTATACTCAGCTGTAGTTTTTGTTACTAATTTATGTTTGTTGTTGTTTAACACAGATTTCAGAAGAGCAAATATGCTTAATAGTTTAACTAGATTTCATTTGTCAGTGTGTGACTGCTGAGTCACCTGAAGAACTCATTTCATTCATTCTCCACATGATGTTCATATACAGAAATGTTTCACAGGAACTGGTTCCTCCCAAACTGTGAACTAGTGTGTTTCCATAGATTATCTCTGTATGAATGTACTTTTAAATGAAGGCAAGTGTTTGTCCTTTTTTGTTCCTCAGTTACAGTACGTGATATCTTGATATCAGGCGGTCAACACTGGGGGAAGACAAGAAGCAGACGTACTTCCAAGAGGGAGCTGCAGTGAGGACACAGCCAGGTCACTGAGGTCAGAGGTCAGAATCTGAAACAGCTCAGGTTTATATTTTAGGGGTTATAAAAAATCAAAATGTATTTATGAAGAAACCTTTAAATAATAGTCATAATTATGATTATTATAAGAAATATCAAACATTTAAGTGGATTTTCTGTTACACATATTGTATTAGCCCTGCAATAAACTGGCAGCCTGTCTTTGTCCTGTATCAGCTGGGATAGGCTTCATCCTCCCGCAACCCTGAATTGGATACATTGTATTCCAATTATGTAATCTGATCATTTACAAACTCAAGGTATCTAATCAAAATGTAAGTAATAATTATAAAATGGGAAAGCAGAAATAAGTGTGACATAAATGTAAATGTGTTAGCTGACATAGAGGACAGCTACATGTAGTCTGAAAAACCTTTGTTGTCAAGTTTGCAGGTATATCAGCACGAGACATTCTTACATAGAAGAGTCTGTTAAAGTCTCTAACTCAGCGAAGCATTATTGGTCCCGTCTGTTTGGATAAATATAGTAAGTTGATGTTTGTCCATTTATTGACACATTTTCTTAAGTGCTTATCCAGTTCAGGATCACAGTGGAGCTGCAGCTGGATATGTTCATTAAATAAACCTTACAAAAGTTAACAATAAACCTGCATCCATGTACGTTGTTGTCCACAGGATAAGAAAATCAAACTGGAACACTGTGGAACATGTTAATAAATGTTTGTGTGTTTATGCCTGTGTCTTTCACAGGAGGCGCTGGAAGGTTTCCCTAATAGTTCCTGGTGAATCAAAGCAGAACCATAAAGGTTGCTGGATTGCATGATGGCCTTACCCCTGAGCAGTCATCCTGTTAAAGGAGGAACCAGTTAGAAGCTGTTTTCAAAGTAGCTGAGCAGATTTCATCTCAAGTAAGCGATTAACTGTTTGTTCATCTGTTCTGCCACTTAAAGAGCATTTAAGGACGTCTTTTGAGTGTCCAGCTGAATTAATTCTACTGGCTCTCATGGTCATTTGTTATTATAGACATATTTTTCATGTTCATCCAGCTATTTAGTAAATTCTATCTATTTAGTAAAATCCGTCAGCTATAAAATGTAATATAAATATAAAAAATATCTAAATATCTCCTGCACTTTATATTTTAATGATGTAAGTCTGTTATCGTGTTACATTAGCATTCCTCACATATCAATGAGATGCTGTACAGTACAATCCTACTGATGCAGCAGAGGGATAACGACGGCTATTCAACATCGTTACACGACACATTCGAGCTGCATGACACAGACAAAGTGACTAAATCATCTTTTTTGTGGTTTATTGTCTTCAAACCAGCAGACAAAGCCGATTGCAGAAGATGTCGGAGAAGAACTTCAGGCCATGTACTGAAAAGGTATTTTTTTCTTGTTATCAAAAGACATTTGGAGTGGCAGCTTCTGCAACTGGTTGCACTAAAGTAAAGCTTACAGTCTAAGAAACCACAGTGTTGATATTCAGCACAAAGAGAAAAGCTCACTTGTTTGAATTTATTTACAATCATAGTTTTATAAATTCTGAATGTAAACATCTTTTACAGCTTTGATATTGTTTGACACTAGATATCAGGTTTAATTTAAAGGTTTCTGTGTCCCAATGAGCCATTTACACTGACCAGTGTTTCACTTTAACTGTAACACATTCATTATTTAGTTCCAACATTTCTAAGAGAAATAACTGAATGTAAAAAATGGCAGCCCTCAGGCCAGGTTTAATTGATAGAGATATATGCATGCATTGTGAAATTTATGTATCACATATAATTGTTATTCACCTAATCATGGCATACCCACCCCTTCCTCCCTAGTTAACTGCAACCCAAAATAACTAGTGGGGCTATTTACACACTCACAACCAGTGTGGGGTAAAAAGAGCCACCAAAAAGCTGTCAGCCACAGATGTGCTAGAAGAGTTAGAAACTCTACTTATGGAGAAACTTTCTAAGTCTAACAGGGGACAGGTACTCCTGCCCAAATAACATGATACACATACATACATACATAACAATAACACATACAGCCCAGCCATAAAATGAACCAAGTCATTTAATTAAAGACAGCATGGGACCAAATGCATGTAACCAGCCTGCACCAACCTGGCATTTCTTCCTCCTGAATTAAATGAATGAATGGATGAAAGTTAAATGACTACAAACCTAAAGCCACTAGTTCCCACACTGGAGCTCCCTGACACTGTGTGTTAACCGTATTTAGCTTGTATCAACAGTTGTAACAGGCTAAGCCACTTGAGACACTGCATTGAATTTGTTCCTGTCTTAATGATTTCAGCTGACTGGTTTCAACTCAGATGTTCTGCTTTTTCCTTTCAGTAGATCAAATCAGCTCGTGCTGCTTCTGCTTCCAATTTAATGGCAAGAAGAAGAAGAAGAATGCTTCAGCGAAGTGGCGTTCATGGTCTCAGTGAACAGTCATGGTCACACACTGCATGTGGTTTTAAAAGCAACATGTCTGTTCAGTACAACGATCGAGATGTGTAATATTAGTGCAGCTACGGTTTGTTCTTGAACATCAGTTCTGTTTTCTACTTTGATCACTTAGACCAAAAAAGTGTTGTTTTCAGATTCTTTCTTTTAAATCTATAAAGCACCTGCTCATTTTTTATTACAATTAGTTTCACATAAATGTTAGTTTTTCCTTTATGATCTTTTAATGCTTACACTACACTGTACACATTAGAGACATTTCTGTTACCTGTTTCTGTTGACTCAGAGTTGTGAAATGTTCTTTTATTTAATGCACAATATGAAGTTCATAATTTTCTTACAAATAAAACTCTAATGACAAACATGAACAGCTGTGCTTATTTCTGAGACATGAGTTTTTGAATGTGTTTAGACAGTGTGCATCTGTAATCTGAAACTGTAATGGTGAACCTGAGGTGATGGTCAACAGAAGGCTAATATATATCAATATAAAATAATATTGAAGTAATGTCTTTACCCCCTGCAGAGTGTGGACGCTGTGCACTCAATCACCTTATTCACTGTAGTAAACATGCACCGCTAGCTCAAGTGACTGACTGTCTCCATGGTTACATCGTATATTATTAGCTATGTAAACAGCTTCCATAGATACCGCCATAGCTCTCTGCAGCTGTAACACTTTCACACTTTGCAAATCATTTCACGATTTTGATAGTTATGAAGACAGAATATGTTTTTAAGGTCATGCTAGGCGGTTGCTATGGTGGTTGCTGTGGACTTGGCTGGACCGCGTCCGATTCCTGTTATTAGCTGTCCGCCGTAGGAAGGCTGCGTTCCATTTACAAGTAGTGACAGTCTGCCGCAACTCGAACTCAAACCCCGCTTTGTTCTTTAATTATAGGCCTTTTATAGCCGTTCATGACAGGCGCACACACACACATAAAGCACTTTGCCTCACCATGAGAATGGAACTTTACCTAAGCTAACCTTTAAAATATCTGATATAGGATAGAAAAATGAAGCAACCAGAGATTTAATGATGAAGACTCTAAAACCCACTGTCTTGAAAAGCGTTTTTGTACAACTTCATATAAATCGCTGTAACTTTTGATAGAAGACTCAGACAAACATGTTTATGGCTTTATCTTATAGAACTCAATATCCCCGTGCTGGGCAAACAGGTTTTGCAGCCGTTTGAGCTAAGATTTTAAAATTATTCACATAATGAAAACCTATACTTTGTTTCAGGCGAGTTTCCCATTCTAATGCATGTAACAGTGAGAAACACACTGTCTTGGCGAAATAAAGCGTTTTTGTACAACTTCATATAAATCGCTGTAACTTTTGATAGAAGACTCAGACAAACATGTTTATGGCTTTATCTTATAGAACTCAATATCCCCGTGCTGGGCAAACAGGTTTTGCAGCCGTTTGAGCTAAGATTTTAAAATTATTCACATAATGAAAACCTATACTTTGTTTCAGGCGAGTTTCCCATTCAAATGCATGTAACAGTGAGAAACGCATTGTCTTGGCGAAATAAAGCGTTTTTGTACAACTTCATATAAATCGCTGTAACTTTTGATAGAAGACTCAGACAAACATGTTTATGGCTTTATCTTATAGAACTCAATATCCCCGTGCTGGGCAAACAGGTTTTGCAGCCGTTTGAGCTAAGATTTTAAAATTATTCACATAATGAAAACCTATACTTTGTTTCAGGCGAGTTTCCCATTCAAATGCATGTAACAGTGAGAAACGCATTGTCTTGGCGAAATAAAGCGTTTTTGAACAACTTCATATAAATCGCTGTAACTTTTGATAGAAGACTCAGACAAACATGTTTATGGCTTTATCTTATAGAACTCAATATCCCCGTACTGGGCAAACGGGTTTTGCAGCTGTTTGAACTAAGATTTCCAAGTTATTCACATAATGAAAACCTATACTTTGTCTCAGGCGAGTTTCCCATTCAAATGCATGTAACAGTGAGAAACGTATTGTCTTGGCGAAATAAAGCGTTTTTGTACAACTTCATATAAATCGCTGTAACTTTTGATAGAAGACTCAGACAAACATGTTTATGGCTTTATCTTATAGAACTCAATATCCCCGTGCTGGGCAAACAGGTTTTGCAGCTGTTTGAACTAAGATTTCCAAGTTATTCACATAATGAAAACCTATACTTTGTTTCGGTCGAGTTCCCCATTCTAATGCATGTAACAGTGAGAAACGCACTGTCTTGGCGAAAGAAAGCGTTTTTGTACAACTTCATATAAATCGCTGTAACTTTTGATAGAAGACTCAGACAAACATGTTTATGGCTTTATCTTATAGAACTCAATATCCCCGTGCTGGGCAAACAGGTTTTGCAGCCGTTTGAGCTAAGATTTTAAAATTATTCACATAATGAAAACCTATACTTTGTTTCAGGCGAGTTTCCCATTCAAATGCATGTAACAGTGAGAAACGCATTGTCTTGGCGAAATAAAGCGTTTTTGAACAACTTCATATAAATCGCTGTAACTTTTGATAGAAGACTCAGACAAACATGTTTATGGCTTTATCTTATAGAACTCAATATCCCCGTGCTGGGCAAACAGGTTTTGCAGCCGTTTGAGCTAAGATTTTAAAATTATTCACATAATGAAAACCTATACTTTGTTTCAGGCGAGTTTCCCATTCAAATGCATGTAACAGTGAGAAACACACTGTCTTGGCGAAATAAAGCGTTTTTGTACAACTTCATATAAATCGCTGTAACTTTTGATAGAAGACTGAGACAAACATGTTTATGGCTTTATCTTATAGAACTCAATATCCCCGTGCTGGGCAAACAGAACAGGTTTTCCAGCCGTTTGAGCTAAGATTTTAAAATTATTCACATAATGAAAACCTATACTTTGTTTCAGGCGAGTTTCCCATTCAAATGCATGTAACAGTGAGAAACGCATTGTCTTGGCGAAATAAAGCGTTTTTGTACAACTTCATATAAATCGCTGTAACTTTTGATAGAAGACTCAGACAAACATGTTTATGGCTTTATCTTATAGAACTCAATATCCCCGTGCTGGGCAAACAGGTTTTGCAGCCGTTTGAGCTAAGATTTTAAAATTATTCACATAATGAAAACCTATACTTTGTCTCAGGCGAGTTTCCCATTCAAATGCATGTAACAGTGAGAAACGCATTGTCTTGGCGAAATAAAGCGTTTTTGAACAACTTCATATAAATCGCTGTAACTTTTGATAGAAGACTCAGACAAACATGTTTATGGCTTTATCTTATAGAACTCAATATCCCCGTGCTGGGCAAACAGAACAGGTTTTGCAGCCGTTTGAGCTAAGATTTTAAAATTATTCACATAATGAAAACCTATACTTTGTTTCAGGCGAGTTTCCCATTCAAATGCATGTAACAGTGAGAAACGCATTGTCTTGGCGAAATAAAGCGTTTTTGAACAACTTCATATAAATCGCTGTAACTTTTGATAGAAGACTCAGACAAACATGTTTATGGCTTTATCTTATAGAACTCAATATCCCCGTGCTGGGCAAACAGGTTTTGCAGCCGTTTGAGCTAAGATTTTAAAATTATTCACATAATGAAAACCTATACTTTGTTTCAGGCGAGTTTCCCATTCAAATGCATGTAACAGTGAGAAACACACTGTATTGGCGAAATAAAGCGTTTTTGTACAACTTCATATAAATCGCTGTAACTTTTGATAGAAGACTCAGACAAACATGTTTATGGCTTTATCTTATAGAACTCAATATCCCCGTGCTGGGCAAACAGAACAGGTTTTCCAGCCGTTTGAGCTAAGATTTTAAAATTATTCACATAATGAAAACCTATACTTTGTTTCAGGCGAGTTTCCCATTCAAATGCATGTAACAGTGAGAAACGCATTGTCTTGGCGAAATAAAGCGTTTTTGTACAACTTCATATAAATCGCTGTAACTTTTGATAGAAGACTCAGACAAACATGTTTATGGCTTTATCTTATAGAACTCAATATCCCCGTGCTGGGCAAACAGGTTTTGCAGCCGTTTGAGCTAAGATTTTAAAATTATTCACATAATGAAAACCTATACTTTGTTTCGGTCGAGTTCCCCATTCTAATGCATGTAACAGTGAGAAACGCACTGTCTTGGCGAAATAAAGCGTTTTTGTACAACTTCATATAAATCGCTGTAACTTTTGATAGAAGACTCAGACAAACATGTTTATGGCTTTATCTTATAGAACTCAATATCCCCGTGCTGGGCAAACAGGTTTTGCAGCCGTTTGAGCTAAGATTTTAAAATTATTCACATAATGAAAACCTATACTTTGTTTCAGGCGAGTTTCCCATTCAAATGCATGTAACAGTGAGAAACGCATTGTCTTGGCGAAATAAAGCGTTTTTGAACAACTTCATATAAATCGCTATAACTTTTGATAGAAGACTCAGACAAACATGTTTATGGCTTTATCTTATAGAACTCAATATCCCCGTGCTGGGCAAACAGGTTTTGCAGCCGTTTGAGCTAAGATTTTAAAATTATTCACATAATGAAAACCTATACTTTGTTTCAGGCGAGTTTCCCATTCAAATGCATGTAACAGTGAGAAACACACTGTCTTGGCGAAATAAAGCGTTTTTGTACAACTTCATCTAAATCGCTGTAACTTTTGATAGAAGACTCAGACAAACATGTTTATGGCTTTATCTTATAGAACTCAATATCCCCGTGCTGGGCAAACAGAACAGGTTTTCCAGCCGTTTGAGCTAAGATTTTAAAATTATTCACATAATGAAAACCTATACTTTGTTTCAGGCGAGTTTCCCATTCAAATGCATGTAACAGTGAGAAACGCATTGTCTTGGCGAAATAAAGCGTTTTTGTACAACTTCATATAAATCGCTGTAACTTTTGATAGAAGACTCAGACAAACATGTTTATGGCTTTATCTTATAGAACTCAATATCCCCGTGCTGGGCAAACAGGTTTTGCAGCCGTTTGAGCTAAGATTTTAAAATTATTCACATAATGAAAACCTATACTTTGTCTCAGGCGAGTTTCCCATTCAAATGCATGTAACAGTGAGAAACGCATTGTCTTGGCGAAATAAAGCGTTTTTGAACAACTTCATATAAATCGCTGTAACTTTTGATAGAAGACTCAGACAAACATGTTTATGGCTTTATCTTATAGAACTCAATATCCCCGTGCTGGGCAAACAGGTTTTGCAGCTGTTTGAACTAAGATTTCCAAGTTATTCACATAATGAAAACCTATACTTTGTTTCGGTCGAGTTCCCCATTCTAATGCATGTAACAGTGAGAAACGCACTGTCTTGGCGAAAGAAAGCGTTTTTGTACAACTTCATATAAATCGCTGTAACTTTTGATAGAAGACTCAGACAAACATGTTTATGGCTTTATCTTATAGAACTCAATATCCCCGTGCTGGGCAAACAGGTTTTGCAGCCGTTTGAGCTAAGATTTTAAAATTATTCACATAATGAAAACCTATACTTTGTTTCAGGCGAGTTTCCCATTCAAATGCATGTAACAGTGAGAAACACACTGTCTTGGCGAAATAAAGCGTTTTTGTACAACTTCATATAAATCGCTGTAACTTTTGATAGAAGACTCAGACAAACATGTTTATGGCTTTATCTTATAGAACTCAATATCCCCGTGCTGGGCAAACAGGTTTTGCAGCCGTTTGAGCTAAGATTTTAAAATTATTCACATAATGAAAACCTATACTTTGTTTCAGGCGAGTTCCCCATTCAAATGCATGTAACAGTGAGAAACGCATTGTCTTGGCGAAATAAAGCGTTTTTGAACAACTTCATATAAATCGCTGTAACTTTTGATAGAAGACTCAGACAAACATGTTTATGGCTTTATCTTATAGAACTCAATATCCCCGTGCTGGGCAAACAGGTTTTGCAGCTGTTTGAACTAAGATTTCCAAGTTATTCACATAATGAAAACCTATACTTTGTTTCGGTCGAGTTCCCCATTCTAATGCATGTAACAGTGAGAAACGCACTGTCTTGGCGAAAGAAAGCGTTTTTGTACAACTTCATATAAATCGCTGTAACTTTTGATAGAAGACTCAGACAAACATGTTTATGGCTTTATCTTATAGAACTCAATATCCCCGTGCTGGGCAAACAGGTTTTGCAGCCGTTTGAGCTAAGATTTTAAAATTATTCACATAATGAAAACCTATACTTTGTTTCAGGCGAGTTTCCCATTCAAATGCATGTAACAGTGAGAAACACACTGTCTTGGCGAAATAAAGCGTTTTTGTACAACTTCATATAAATCGCTGTAACTTTTGATAGAAGACTCAGACAAACATGTTTATGGCTTTATCTTATAGAACTCAATATTCCTGTGCTGGGCAAACAGGTTTTGCAGCCGTTTGAGCTAAGATTTTAAAATTATTCACATAATGAAAACCTATACTTTGTTTCAGGCGAGTTCCCCATTCAAATGCATGTAACAGTGAGAAACGCATTGTCTTGGCGAAATAAAGCGTTTTTGAACAACTTCATATAAATCGCTGTAACTTTTGATAGAAGACTCAGACAAACATGTTTATGGCTTTATCTTATAGAACTCAATATCCCCGTGCTGGGCAAACAGGTTTTGCAGCTGTTTGAACTAAGATTTCCAAGTTATTCACATAATGAAAACCTATACTTTGTTTCGGTCGAGTTCCCCATTCTAATGCATGTAACAGTGAGAAACGCACTGTCTTGGCGAAAGAAAGCGTTTTTGTACAACTTCATATAAATCGCTGTAACTTTTGATAGAAGACTCAGACAAACATGTTTATGGCTTTATCTTATAGAACTCAATATCCCCGTGCTGGGCAAACAGGTTTTGCAGCCGTTTGAGCTAAGATTTTAAAATTATTCACATAATGAAAACCTATACTTTGTTTCAGGCGAGTTTCCCATTCAAATGCATGTAACAGTGAGAAACGCACTGTCTTGGCGAAATAAAGCGTTTTTGTACAACTTCATATAAATCGCTGTAACTTTTGATAGAAGACTCAGACAAACATGTTTATGGCTTTATCTTATAGAACTCAATATCCCCGTGCTGGGCAAACAGGTTTTGCAGCCGTTTGAGCTAAGATTTTAAAATTATTCACATAATGAAAACCTATACTTTGTTTCAGGCGATTTTCCCATTCAAATGCATGTAACAGTGAGAAACGCATTGTCTTGGCGAAATAAAGCGTTTTTGAACAACTTCATATAAATCGCTGTAACTTTTGATAGAAGACTCAGACAAACATGTTTATGGCTTTATCTTATAGAACTCAATATCCCCGTGCTGGGCAAACAGGTTTTGCAGCTGTTTGAACTAAGATTTCCAAGTTATTCACATAATGAAAACCTATACTTTGTTTCGGTCGAGTTCCCCATTCTAATGCATGTAACAGTGAGAAACGCACTGTCTTGGCGAAAGAAAGCGTTTTTGAACAACTTCATATAAATCGCTGTAACTTTTGATAGAAGACTCAGACAAACATGTTTATGGCTTTATCTTATAGAACTCAATATCCCCGTGCTGGGCAAACAGGTTTTGCAGCCGTTTGAGCTAAGATTTTAAAATTATTCACATAATGAAAACCTATACTTTGTTTCAGGCGAGTTTCCCATTCAAATGCATGTAACAGTGAGAAACGCACTGTCTTGGCGAAATAAAGCGTTTTTGTACAACTTCATATAAATCGCTGTAACTTTTGATAGAAGACTCAGACAAACATGTTTATGGCTTTATCTTATAGAACTCAAGGTCCCCGTGCTGGGAAAACAGGTTTTGCAGCCTATTTGAGCTAAGATTTCCAAGTTATTCACATAATGAAAACCTATACTTTGTTTTGGTCGAGTTCCCCATTCTAATGCATGTAACAGGGAGAAACGCACTGTCTTGGCGAAAGAAAGCGTTTTTGTACAACTTCATATAAATCGCTGTAACTTTTGATAGAAGACTCAGACAAACATGTTTATGGCTTTATCTTATAGAACTCAATATCCCCGTGCTGGGCAAACAGGTTTTGCAGCTGTTTGAACTAAGATTTCCAAGTTATTCACATAATGAAAACCTATACTTTGTTTCGGTCGAGTTCCCCATTCTAATGCATGTAACAGTGAGAAACGCACTGTCTTGGCGAAAGAAAGCGTTTTTGTACAACTTCATATAAATCGCTGTAACTTTTGATAGAAGACTCAGACAAACATGTTTATGGCTTTATCTTATAGAACTCAATATCCCCGTGCTGGGCAAACAGGTTTTGCAGCCGTTTGAGCTAAGATTTTAAAATTATTCACATAATGAAAACCTATACTTTGTTTCAGGCGAGTTTCCCATTCAAATGCATGTAACAGTGAGAAACACACTGTCTTGGCGAAATAAAGCGTTTTTGTACAACTTCATATAAATCGCTGTAACTTTTGATAGAAGACTCAGACAAACATGTTTATGGCTTTATCTTATAGAACTCAATATCCCCGTGCTGGGCAAACAGGTTTTGCAGCCGTTTGAGCTAAGATTTTAAAATTATTCACATAATGAAAACCTATACTTTGTTTCAGGCGAGTTCCCCATTCAAATGCATGTAACAGTGAGAAACGCATTGTCTTGGCGAAATAAAGCGTTTTTGAACAACTTCATATAAATCGCTGTAACTTTTGATAGAAGACTCAGACAAACATGTTTATGGCTTTATCTTATAGAACTCAATATCCCCGTGCTGGGCAAACAGGTTTTGCAGCTGTTTGAACTAAGATTTCCAAGTTATTCACATAATGAAAACCTATACTTTGTTTCGGTCGAGTTCCCCATTCTAATGCATGTAACAGTGAGAAACGCACTGTCTTGGCGAAAGAAAGCGTTTTTGTACAACTTCATATAAATCGCTGTAACTTTTGATAGAAGACTCAGACAAACATGTTTATGGCTTTATCTTATAGAACTCAATATCCCCGTGCTGGGCAAACAGGTTTTGCAGCCGTTTGAGCTAAGATTTTAAAATTATTCACATAATGAAAACCTATACTTTGTTTCAGGCGAGTTTCCCATTCAAATGCATGTAACAGTGAGAAACGCACTGTCTTGGCGAAATAAAGCGTTTTTGTACAACTTCATATAAATCGCTGTAACTTTTGATAGAAGACTCAGACAAACATGTTTATGGCTTTATCTTATAGAACTCAAGGTCCCCGTGCTGGGAAAACAGGTTTTGCAGCCTATTTGAGCTAAGATTTCCAAGTTATTCACATAATGAAAACCTATACTTTGTTTTGGTCGAGTTCCCCATTCTAATGCATGTAACAGGGAGAAACGCACTGTCTTGGCGAAAGAAAGCGTTTTTGTACAACTTCATATAAATCGCTGTAACTTTTGATAGAAGACTCAGACAAACATGTTTATGGCTTTATCTTATAGAACTCAATATCCCCGTGCTGGGCAAACAGGTTTTGCAGCCGTTTGAGCTAAGATTTTAAAATTATTCACATAATGAAAACCTATACTTTGTTTCAGGCGAGTTTCCCATTCAAATGCATGTAACAGTGAGAAACGCACTGTCTTGGCGAAATAAAGCGTTTTTGTACAACTTCATATAAATCGCTGTAACTTTTGATAGAAGACTCAGACAAACATGTTTATGGCTTTATCTTATAGAACTCAATATCCCCGTGCTGGGCAAACAGGTTTTGCAGCCGTTTGAGCTAAGATTTTAAAATTATTCACATAATGAAAACCTATACTTTGTTTCAGGCGATTTTCCCATTCAAATGCATGTAACAGTGAGAAACGCATTGTCTTGGCGAAATGAAGCGTTTTTGAACAACTTCATATAAATCGCTGTAACTTTTGATAGAAGACTCAGACAAACATGTTTATGGCTTTATCTTATAGAACTCAATATCCCCGTGCTGGGCAAACAGGTTTTGCAGCTGTTTGAACTAAGATTTCCAAGTTATTCACATAATGAAAACCTATACTTTGTTTCGGTCGAGTTCCCCATTCTAATGCATGTAACAGTGAGAAACGCACTGTCTTGGCGAAAGAAAGCGTTTTTGTACAACTTCATATAAATCGCTGTAACTTTTGATAGAAGACTCAGACAAACATGTTTATGGCTTTATCTTATAGAACTCAATATCCCTGTGCTGGGCAAACAGGTTTTGCAGCTGTTTGAGCTAAGATTTCCAAGTTATTCACATAATGAAAACCTATACTTTGTTTCAGGCGAGTTCCCCATTCAAATGCATGTAACAGTGAGAAACGCATTGTCTTGGCGAAATAAAGCGTTTTTGAACAACTTCATATAAATCGCTGTAACTTTTGATAGAAGACTCAGACAAACATGTTTATGGCTTTATCTTATAGAACTCAATATCCCCGTGCTGGGCAAACAGGTTTTGCAGCCGTTTGAGCTAAGATTTTAAAATTATTCACATAATGAAAACCTATACTTTGTTTCAGGCGAGTTTCCCATTCAAATGCATGTAACAGTGAGAAACACACTGTCTTGGCGAAAGAAAGCGTTTTTGTACAACTTCATATAAATCGCTGTAACTTTTGATAGAAGACTCAGACAAACGTGTTTATGGCTTTATCTTATAGAACTCAATATCCCCGTGCTGGGCAAACAGGTTTTGCAGCCGTTTGAGCTAAGATTTTAAAATTATTCACATAATGAAAACCTATACTTTGTTTCGGTCGAGTTCCCCATTCAAATGCATGTAACAGTGAGAAACGCATTGTCTTGGCGAAATAAAGCGTTTTTGAACAACTTCATATAAATCACTGTAACTTTTGATAGAAGACTCAGACAAACATGTTTATGGCTTTATCTTATAGAACTCAATATCCCCGTGCTGGGCAAACAGGTTTTGCAGCCGTTTGAGCTAAGATTTTAAAATTATTCACATAATGAAAACCTATACTTTGTTTCAGGCGAGTTTCCCATTCAAATGCATGTAACAGTGAGAAACGCATTGTCTTGGCGAAATAAAGCGTTTTTGAACAACTTCATATAAATCGCTGTAACTTTTGATAGAAGACTCAGACAAACATGTTTATGGCTTTATCTTATAGAACTCAATATCCCCGTGCTGGGCAAACAGGTTTTGCAGCCGTTTGAGCTAAGATTTTAAAATTATTCACATAATGAAAACCTATACTTTGTTTCAGGCGAGTTTCCCATTCAAATGCATGTAACAGTGAGAAACGCATTGTCTTGGCGAAATAAAGCGTTTTTGTACAACTTCATATAAATCGCTGTAACTTTTGATAGAAGACTCAGACAAACATGTTTATGGCTTTATCTTATAGAACTCAATATCCCTGTGCTGGGCAAACAGGTTTTGCAGCTGTTTGAGCTAAGATTTCCAAGTTATTCACATAATGAAAACCTATACTTTGTTTCAGGCGAGTTTCCCATTCAAATGCATGTAACAGTGAGAAACGCATTGTCTTGGCGAAATAAAGCGTTTTTGAACAACTTCATATAAATCGCTGTAACTTTTGATAGAAGACTCAGACAAACATGTTTATGGCTTTATCTTATAGAACTCAATATCCCCGTGCTGGGCAAACAGGTTTTGCAGCCGTTTGAGCTAAGATTTTAAAATTATTCACATAATGAAAACCTATACTTTGTTTCAGGCGAGTTTCCCATTCAAATGCATGTAACAGTGAGAAACACACTGTCTTGGCGAAAGAAAGCGTTTTTGTACAACTTCATATAAATCGCTGTAACTTTTGATAGAAGACTCAGACAAACGTGTTTATGGCTTTATCTTATAGAACTCAATATCCCCGTGCTGGGCAAACAGGTTTTGCAGCCGTTTGAGCTAAGATTTTAAAATTATTCACATAATGAAAACCTATACTTTGTTTCGGTCGAGTTCCCCATTCAAATGCATGTAACAGTGAGAAACGCATTGTCTTGGCGAAATAAAGCGTTTTTGAACAACTTCATATAAATCGCTGTAACTTTTGATAGAAGACTCAGACAAACATGTTTATGGCTTTATCTTATAGAACTCAATATCCCCGTGCTGGGCAAACAGGTTTTGCAGCCGTTTGAGCTAAGATTTTAAAATTATTCACATAATGAAAACCTATACTTTGTTTCAGGCGAGTTTCCCATTCAAATGCATGTAACAGTGAGAAACGCATTGTCTTGGCGAAATAAAGCGTTTTTGAACAACTTCATATAAATCGCTGTAACTTTTGATAGAAGACTCAGACAAACATGTTTATGGCTTTATCTTATAGAACTCAATATCCCCGTGCTGGGCAAACAGGTTTTGCAGCCGTTTGAGCTAAGATTTTAAAATTATTCACATAATGAAAACCTATACTTTGTTTCAGGCGAGTTTCCCATTCAAATGCATGTAACAGTGAGAAACACACTGTCTTGGCGAAAGAAAGCGTTTTTGTACAACTTCATATAAATCGCTGTAACTTTTGATAGAAGACTCAGACAAACGTGTTTATGGCTTTATCTTATAGAACTCAATATCCCCGTGCTGGGCAAACAGGTTTTGCAGCCGTTTGAGCTAAGATTTTAAAATTATTCACATAATGAAAACCTATACTTTGTTTCGGTCGAGTTCCCCATTCAAATGCATGTAACAGTGAGAAACGCATTGTCTTGGCGAAATAAAGCGTTTTTGAACAACTTCATATAAATCACTGTAACTTTTGATAGAAGACTCAGACAAACATGTTTATGGCTTTATCTTATAGAACTCAATATCCCCGTGCTGGGCAAACAGGTTTTGCAGCCGTTTGAGCTAAGATTTTAAAATTATTCACATAATGAAAACCTATACTTTGTTTCAGGCGAGTTTCCCATTCAAATGCATGTAACAGTGAGAAACGCATTGTCTTGGCGAAATAAAGCGTTTTTGAACAACTTCATATAAATCGCTGTAACTTTTGATAGAAGACTCAGACAAACATGTTTATGGCTTTATCTTATAGAACTCAATATCCCCGTGCTGGGCAAACAGGTTTTGCAGCCGTTTGAGCTAAGATTTTAAAATTATTCACATAATGAAAACCTATACTTTGTTTCAGGCGAGTTTCCCATTCAAATGCATGTAACAGTGAGAAACGCATTGTCTTGGCGAAATAAAGCGTTTTTGTACAACTTCATATAAATCGCTGTAACTTTTGATAGAAGACTCAGACAAACATGTTTATGGCTTTATCTTATAGAACTCAATATCCCTGTGCTGGGCAAACAGGTTTTGCAGCTGTTTGAGCTAAGATTTCCAAGTTATTCACATAATGAAAACCTATACTTTGTTTCAGGCGAGTTTCCCATTCAAATGCATGTAACAGTGAGAAACGCATTGTCTTGGCGAAATAAAGCGTTTTTGAACAACTTCATATAAATCGCTGTAACTTTTGATAGAAGACTCAGACAAACATGTTTATGGCTTTATCTTATAGAACTCAATATCCCCGTGCTGGGCAAACAGGTTTTGCAGCCGTTTGAGCTAAGATTTTAAAATTATTCACATAATGAAAACCTATACTTTGTTTCAGGCGAGTTTCCCATTCAAATGCATGTAACAGTGAGAAACGCATTGTCTTGGCGAAATAAAGCGTTTTTGAACAACTTCATATAAATCGCTGTAACTTTTGATAGAAGACTCAGACAAACATGTTTATGGCTTTATCTTATAGAACTCAATATCCCCGTGCTGGGCAAACAGGTTTTGCAGCCGTTTGAGCTAAGATTTTAAAATTATTCACATAATGAAAACCTATACTTTGTTTCAGGCGAGTTTCCCATTCAAATGCATGTAACAGTGAGAAACACACTGTATTGGCGAAATAAAGCGTTTTTGTACAACTTCATATAAATCGCTGTAACTTTTGATAGAAGACTCAGACAAACATGTTTATGGCTTTATCTTATAGAACTCAATATCCCCGTGCTGGGCAAACAGAACAGGTTTTCCAGCCGTTTGAGCTAAGATTTTAAAATTATTCACATAATGAAAACCTATACTTTGTTTCAGGCGAGTTTCCCATTCAAATGCATGTAACAGTGAGAAACGCATTGTCTTGGCGAAATAAAGCGTTTTTGTACAACTTCATATAAATCGCTGTAACTTTTGATAGAAGACTCAGACAAACATGTTTATGGCTTTATCTTATAGAACTCAATATCCCCGTGCTGGGCAAACAGGTTTTGCAGCCGTTTGAGCTAAGATTTTAAAATTATTCACATAATGAAAACCTATACTTTGTTTCGGTCGAGTTCCCCATTCTAATGCATGTAACAGTGAGAAACGCACTGTCTTGGCGAAATAAAGCGTTTTTGTACAACTTCATATAAATCGCTGTAACTTTTGATAGAAGACTCAGACAAACATGTTTATGGCTTTATCTTATAGAACTCAATATCCCCGTGCTGGGCAAACAGGTTTTGCAGCCGTTTGAGCTAAGATTTTAAAATTATTCACATAATGAAAACCTATACTTTGTTTCAGGCGAGTTTCCCATTCAAATGCATGTAACAGTGAGAAACGCATTGTCTTGGCGAAATAAAGCGTTTTTGAACAACTTCATATAAATCGCTGTAACTTTTGATAGAAGACTCAGACAAACATGTTTATGGCTTTATCTTATAGAACTCAATATCCCCGTGCTGGGCAAACAGGTTTTGCAGCCGTTTGAGCTAAGATTTTAAAATTATTCACATAATGAAAACCTATACTTTGTTTCAGGCGAGTTTCCCATTCAAATGCATGTAACAGTGAGAAACACACTGTCTTGGCGAAATAAAGCGTTTTTGTACAACTTCATATAAATCGCTGTAACTTTTGATAGAAGACTCAGACAAACATGTTTATGGCTTTATCTTATAGAACTCAATATCCCCGTGCTGGGCAAACAGAACAGGTTTTCCAGCCGTTTGAGCTAAGATTTTAAAATTATTCACATAATGAAAACCTATACTTTGTTTCAGGCGAGTTTCCCATTCAAATGCATGTAACAGTGAGAAACGCATTGTCTTGGCGAAATAAAGCGTTTTTGTACAACTTCATATAAATCGCTGTAACTTTTGATAGAAGACTCAGACAAACATGTTTATGGCTTTATCTTATAGAACTCAATATCCCCGTGCTGGGCAAACAGGTTTTGCAGCCGTTTGAGCTAAGATTTTAAAATTATTCACATAATGAAAACCTATACTTTGTCTCAGGCGAGTTTCCCATTCAAATGCATGTAACAGTGAGAAACGCATTGTCTTGGCGAAATAAAGCGTTTTTGAACAACTTCATATAAATCGCTGTAACTTTTGATAGAAGACTCAGACAAACATGTTTATGGCTTTATCTTATAGAACTCAATATCCCCGTGCTGGGCAAACAGGTTTTGCAGCTGTTTGAACTAAGATTTCCAAGTTATTCACATAATGAAAACCTATACTTTGTTTCGGTCGAGTTCCCCATTCTAATGCATGTAACAGTGAGAAACGCACTGTCTTGGCGAAAGAAAGCGTTTTTGTACAACTTCATATAAATCGCTGTAACTTTTGATAGAAGACTCAGACAAACATGTTTATGGCTTTATCTTATAGAACTCAATATCCCCGTGCTGGGCAAACAGGTTTTGCAGCCGTTTGAGCTAAGATTTTAAAATTATTCACATAATGAAAACCTATACTTTGTTTCAGGCGAGTTTCCCATTCAAATGCATGTAACAGTGAGAAACACACTGTCTTGGCGAAATAAAGCGTTTTTGTACAACTTCATATAAATCGCTGTAACTTTTGATAGAAGACTCAGACAAACATGTTTATGGCTTTATCTTATAGAACTCAATATCCCCGTGCTGGGCAAACAGGTTTTGCAGCCGTTTGAGCTAAGATTTTAAAATTATTCACATAATGAAAACCTATACTTTGTTTCAGGCGAGTTCCCCATTCAAATGCATGTAACAGTGAGAAACGCATTGTCTTGGCGAAATAAAGCGTTTTTGAACAACTTCATATAAATCGCTGTAACTTTTGATAGAAGACTCAGACAAACATGTTTATGGCTTTATCTTATAGAACTCAATATCCCCGTGCTGGGCAAACAGGTTTTGCAGCTGTTTGAACTAAGATTTCCAAGTTATTCACATAATGAAAACCTATACTTTGTTTCGGTCGAGTTCCCCATTCTAATGCATGTAACAGTGAGAAACGCACTGTCTTGGCGAAAGAAAGCGTTTTTGTACAACTTCATATAAATCGCTGTAACTTTTGATAGAAGACTCAGACAAACATGTTTATGGCTTTATCTTATAGAACTCAATATCCCCGTGCTGGGCAAACAGGTTTTGCAGCCGTTTGAGCTAAGATTTTAAAATTATTCACATAATGAAAACCTATACTTTGTTTCAGGCGAGTTTCCCATTCAAATGCATGTAACAGTGAGAAACACACTGTCTTGGCGAAATAAAGCGTTTTTGTACAACTTCATATAAATCGCTGTAACTTTTGATAGAAGACTCAGACAAACATGTTTATGGCTTTATCTTATAGAACTCAATATTCCTGTGCTGGGCAAACAGGTTTTGCAGCCGTTTGAGCTAAGATTTTAAAATTATTCACATAATGAAAACCTATACTTTGTTTCAGGCGAGTTCCCCATTCAAATGCATGTAACAGTGAGAAACGCATTGTCTTGGCGAAATAAAGCGTTTTTGAACAACTTCATATAAATCGCTGTAACTTTTGATAGAAGACTCAGACAAACATGTTTATGGCTTTATCTTATAGAACTCAATATCCCCGTGCTGGGCAAACAGGTTTTGCAGCTGTTTGAACTAAGATTTCCAAGTTATTCACATAATGAAAACCTATACTTTGTTTCGGTCGAGTTCCCCATTCTAATGCATGTAACAGTGAGAAACGCACTGTCTTGGCGAAAGAAAGCGTTTTTGTACAACTTCATATATATCGCTGTAACTTTTGATAGAAGACTCAGACAAACATGTTTATGGCTTTATCTTATAGAACTCAATATCCCCGTGCTGGGCAAACAGGTTTTGCAGCCGTTTGAGCTAAGATTTTAAAATTATTCACATAATGAAAACCTATACTTTGTTTCAGGCGAGTTTCCCATTCAAATGCATGTAACAGTGAGAAACGCACTGTCTTGGCGAAATAAAGCGTTTTTGTACAACTTCATATAAATCGCTGTAACTTTTGATAGAAGACTCAGACAAACATGTTTATGGCTTTATCTTATAGAACTCAATATCCCCGTGCTGGGCAAACAGGTTTTGCAGCCGTTTGAGCTAAGATTTTAAAATTATTCACATAATGAAAACCTATACTTTGTTTCAGGCGATTTTCCCATTCAAATGCATGTAACAGTGAGAAACGCATTGTCTTGGCGAAATAAAGCGTTTTTGAACAACTTCATATAAATCGCTGTAACTTTTGATAGAAGACTCAGACAAACATGTTTATGGCTTTATCTTATAGAACTCAATATCCCCGTGCTGGGCAAACAGGTTTTGCAGCCGTTTGAGCTAAGATTTTAAAATTATTCACATAATGAAAACCTATACTTTGTTTCAGGCGAGTTTCCCATTCAAATGCATGTAACAGTGAGAAACACACTGTCTTGGCGAAATAAAGCGTTTTTGTACAACTTCATATAAATCGCTGTAACTTTTGATAGAAGACTCAGACAAACATGTTTATGGCTTTATCTTATAGAACTCAATATCCCCGTGCTGGGCAAACAGGTTTTGCAGCCGTTTGAGCTAAGATTTTAAAATTATTCACATAATGAAAACCTATACTTTGTTTCAGGCGAGTTCCCCATTCAAATGCATGTAACAGTGAGAAACGCACTGTCTTGGCGAAATAAAGCGTTTTTGTACAACTTCATATAAATCGCTGTAACTTTTGATAGAAGACTCAGACAAACATGTTTATGGCTTTATCTTATAGAACTCAAGGTCCCCGTGCTGGGAAAACAGGTTTTGCAGCCTATTTGAGCTAAGATTTCCAAGTTATTCACATAATGAAAACCTATACTTTGTTTTGGTCGAGTTCCCCATTCTAATGCATGTAACAGGGAGAAACGCACTGTCTTGGCGAAAGAAAGCGTTTTTGTACAACTTCATATAAATCGCTGTAACTTTTGATAGAAGACTCAGACAAACATGTTTATGGCTTTATCTTATAGAACTCAATATCCCCGTGCTGGGCAAACAGGTTTTGCAGCTGTTTGAACTAAGATTTCCAAGTTATTCACATAATGAAAACCTATACTTTGTTTCGGTCGAGTTCCCCATTCTAATGCATGTAACAGTGAGAAACGCACTGTCTTGGCGAAAGAAAGCGTTTTTGTACAACTTCATATAAATCGCTGTAACTTTTGATAGAAGACTCAGACAAACATGTTTATGGCTTTATCTTATAGAACTCAATATCCCCGTGCTGGGCAAACAGGTTTTGCAGCCGTTTGAGCTAAGATTTTAAAATTATTCACATAATGAAAACCTATACTTTGTTTCAGGCGAGTTTCCCATTCAAATGCATGTAACAGTGAGAAACACACTGTCTTGGCGAAATAAAGCGTTTTTGTACAACTTCATATAAATCGCTGTAACTTTTGATAGAAGACTCAGACAAACATGTTTATGGCTTTATCTTATAGAACTCAATATCCCCGTGCTGGGCAAACAGGTTTTGCAGCCGTTTGAGCTAAGATTTTAAAATTATTCACATAATGAAAACCTATACTTTGTTTCAGGCGAGTTCCCCATTCAAATGCATGTAACAGTGAGAAACGCATTGTCTTGGCGAAATAAAGCGTTTTTGAACAACTTCATATAAATCGCTGTAACTTTTGATAGAAGACTCAGACAAACATGTTTATGGCTTTATCTTATAGAACTCAATATCCCCGTGCTGGGCAAACAGGTTTTGCAGCTGTTTGAACTAAGATTTCCAAGTTATTCACATAATGAAAACCTATACTTTGTTTCGGTCGAGTTCCCCATTCTAATGCATGTAACAGTGAGAAACGCACTGTCTTGGCGAAAGAAAGCGTTTTTGTACAACTTCATATAAATCGCTGTAACTTTTGATAGAAGACTCAGACAAACATGTTTATGGCTTTATCTTATAGAACTCAATATCCCCGTGCTGGGCAAACAGGTTTTGCAGCCGTTTGAGCTAAGATTTTAAAATTATTCACATAATGAAAACCTATACTTTGTTTCAGGCGAGTTTCCCATTCAAATGCATGTAACAGTGAGAAACGCACTGTCTTGGCGAAATAAAGCGTTTTTGTACAACTTCATATAAATCGCTGTAACTTTTGATAGAAGACTCAGACAAACATGTTTATGGCTTTATCTTATAGAACTCAAGGTCCCCGTGCTGGGAAAACAGGTTTTGCAGCCTATTTGAGCTAAGATTTCCAAGTTATTCACATAATGAAAACCTATACTTTGTTTTGGTCGAGTTCCCCATTCTAATGCATGTAACAGGGAGAAACGCACTGTCTTGGCGAAAGAAAGCGTTTTTGTACAACTTCATATAAATCGCTGTAACTTTTGATAGAAGACTCAGACAAACATGTTTATGGCTTTATCTTATAGAACTCAATATCCCCGTGCTGGGCAAACAGGTTTTGCAGCCGTTTGAGCTAAGATTTTAAAATTATTCACATAATGAAAACCTATACTTTGTTTCAGGCGAGTTTCCCATTCAAATGCATGTAACAGTGAGAAACGCACTGTCTTGGCGAAATAAAGCGTTTTTGTACAACTTCATATAAATCGCTGTAACTTTTGATAGAAGACTCAGACAAACATGTTTATGGCTTTATCTTATAGAACTCAATATCCCCGTGCTGGGCAAACAGGTTTTGCAGCCGTTTGAGCTAAGATTTTAAAATTATTCACATAATGAAAACCTATACTTTGTTTCAGGCGATTTTCCCATTCAAATGCATGTAACAGTGAGAAACGCATTGTCTTGGCGAAATAAAGCGTTTTTGAACAACTTCATATAAATCGCTGTAACTTTTGATAGAAGACTCAGACAAACATGTTTATGGCTTTATCTTATAGAACTCAATATCCCCGTGCTGGGCAAACAGGTTTTGCAGCTGTTTGAACTAAGATTTCCAAGTTATTCACATAATGAAAACCTATACTTTGTTTCGGTCGAGTTCCCCATTCTAATGCATGTAACAGTGAGAAACGCACTGTCTTGGCGAAAGAAAGCGTTTTTGTACAACTTCATATAAATCGCTGTAACTTTTGATAGAAGACTCAGACAAACATGTTTATGGCTTTATCTTATAGAACTCAATATCCCCGTGCTGGGCAAACAGGTTTTGCAGCCGTTTGAGCTAAGATTTTAAAATTATTCACATAATGAAAACCTATACTTTGTTTCAGGCGAGTTTCCCATTCAAATGCATGTAACAGTGAGAAACGCACTGTCTTGGCGAAATAAAGCGTTTTTGTACAACTTCATATAAATCGCTGTAACTTTTGATAGAAGACTCAGACAAACATGTTTATGGCTTTATCTTATAGAACTCAAGGTCCCCGTGCTGGGAAAACAGGTTTTGCAGCCTATTTGAGCTAAGATTTCCAAGTTATTCACATAATGAAAACCTATACTTTGTTTCAGGCGAGTTCCCCATTCAAATGCATGTAACAGTGAGAAACGCATTGTCTTGGCGAAATAAAGCGTTTTTGAACAACTTCATATAAATCGCTGTAACTTTTGATAGAAGACTCAGACAAACATGTTTATGGCTTTATCTTATAGAACTCAATATCCCCGTGCTGGGCAAACAGGTTTTGCAGCCGTTTGAGCTAAGATTTTAAAATTATTCACATAATGAAAACCTATACTTTGTTTCAGGCGAGTTTCCCATTCAAATGCATGTAACAGTGAGAAACACACTGTCTTGGCGAAAGAAAGCGTTTTTGTACAACTTCATATAAATCGCTGTAACTTTTGATAGAAGACTCAGACAAACGTGTTTATGGCTTTATCTTATAGAACTCAATATCCCCGTGCTGGGCAAACAGGTTTTGCAGCCGTTTGAGCTAAGATTTTAAAATTATTCACATAATGAAAACCTATACTTTGTTTCGGTCGAGTTCCCCATTCAAATGCATGTAACAGTGAGAAACGCATTGTCTTGGCGAAATAAAGCGTTTTTGAACAACTTCATATAAATCGCTGTAACTTTTGATAGAAGACTCAGACAAACATGTTTATGGCTTTATCTTATAGAACTCAATATCCCCGTGCTGGGCAAACAGGTTTTGCAGCCGTTTGAGCTAAGATTTTAAAATTATTCACATAATGAAAACCTATACTTTGTTTCAGGCGAGTTTCCCATTCAAATGCATGTAACAGTGAGAAACGCATTGTCTTGGCGAAATAAAGCGTTTTTGAACAACTTCATATAAATCGCTGTAACTTTTGATAGAAGACTCAGACAAACATGTTTATGGCTTTATCTTATAGAACTCAATATCCCCGTGCTGGGCAAACAGGTTTTGCAGCCGTTTGAGCTAAGATTTTAAAATTATTCACATAATGAAAACCTATACTTTGTTTCAGGCGAGTTTCCCATTCAAATGCATGTAACAGTGAGAAACGCATTGTCTTGGCGAAATAAAGCGTTTTTGTACAACTTCATATAAATCGCTGTAACTTTTGATAGAAGACTCAGACAAACATGTTTATGGCTTTATCTTATAGAACTCAATATCCCCGTGCTGGGCAAACAGGTTTTGCAGCTGTTTGAGCTAAGATTTCCAAGTTATTCACATAATGAAAACCTATACTTTGTTTCAGGCGAGTTTCCCATTCAAATGCATGTAACAGTGAGAAACGCATTGTCTTGGCGAAATAAAGCGTTTTTGAACAACTTCATATAAATCGCTGTAACTTTTGATAGAAGACTCAGACAAACATGTTTATGGCTTTATCTTATAGAACTCAATATCCCCGTGCTGGGCAAACAGGTTTTGCAGCCGTTTGAGCTAAGATTTTAAAATTATTCACATAATGAAAACCTATACTTTGTTTCAGGCGAGTTTCCCATTCAAATGCATGTAACAGTGAGAAACACACTGTCTTGGCGAAAGAAAGCGTTTTTGTACAACTTCATATAAATCGCTGTAACTTTTGATAGAAGACTCAGACAAACATGTTTATGGCTTTATCTTATAGAACTCAATATCCCCGTGCTGGGCAAACAGGTTTTGCAGCCGTTTGAGCTAAGATTTTAAAATTATTCACATAATGAAAACCTATACTTTGTTTCGGTCGAGTTCCCCATTCAAATGCATGTAACAGTGAGAAACGCATTGTCTTGGCGAAATAAAGCGTTTTTGAACAACTTCATATAAATCGCTGTAACTTTTGATAGAAGACTCAGACAAACATGTTTATGGCTTTATCTTATAGAACTCAATATCCCTGTGCTGGGCAAACAGGTTTTGCAGCCGTTTGAGCTAAGATTTTAAAATTATTCACATAATGAAAACCTATACTTTGTTTCAGGCGATTTTCCCATTCAAATGCATGTAACAGTGAGAAACGCATTGTCTTGGCGAAATAAAGCGTTTTTGAACAACTTCATATAAATCGCTGTAACTTTTGATAGAAGACTCAGACAAACATGTTTATGGCTTTATCTTATAGAACTCAATATCCCCGTGCTGGGCAAACAGGTTTTGCAGCTGTTTGAACTAAGATTTCCAAGTTATTCACATAATGAAAACCTATACTTTGTTTCGGTCGAGTTCCCCATTCTAATGCATGTAACAGTGAGAAACGCACTGTCTTGGCGAAAGAAAGCGTTTTTGTACAACTTCATATAAATCGCTGTAACTTTTGATAGAAGACTCAGACAAACATGTTTATGGCTTTATCTTATAGAACTCAATATCCCCGTGCTGGGCAAACAGGTTTTGCAGCCGTTTGAGCTAAGATTTTAAAATTATTCACATAATGAAAACCTATACTTTGTTTCAGGCGAGTTTCCCATTCAAATGCATGTAACAGTGAGAAACGCACTGTCTTGGCGAAATAAAGCGTTTTTGTACAACTTCATATAAATCGCTGTAACTTTTGATAGAAGACTCAGACAAACATGTTTATGGCTTTATCTTATAGAACTCAAGGTCCCCGTGCTGGGAAAACAGGTTTTGCAGCCTATCTGAGCTAAGATTTCCAAGTTATTCACATAATGAAAACCTATACTTTGTTTCAGGCGAGTTCCCCATTCAAATGCATGTAACAGTGAGAAACGCATTGTCTTGGCGAAATAAAGCGTTTTTGAACAACTTCATATAAATCGCTGTAACTTTTGATAGAAGACTCAGACAAACATGTTTATGGCTTTATCTTATAGAACTCAATATCCCCGTGCTGGGCAAACAGGTTTTGCAGCCGTTTGAGCTAAGATTTTAAAATTATTCACATAATGAAAACCTATACTTTGTTTCAGGCGAGTTTCCCATTCAAATGCATGTAACAGTGAGAAACACACTGTCTTGGCGAAAGAAAGCGTTTTTGTACAACTTCATATAAATCGCTGTAACTTTTGATAGAAGACTCAGACAAACATGTTTATGGCTTTATCTTATAGAACTCAATATCCCCGTGCTGGGCAAACAGGTTTTGCAGCCGTTTGAGCTAAGATTTTAAAATTATTCACATAATGAAAACCTATACTTTGTTTCGGTCGAGTTCCCCATTCAAATGCATGTAACAGTGAGAAACGCATTGTCTTGGCGAAATAAAGCGTTTTTGAACAACTTCATATAAATCGCTGTAACTTTTGATAGAAGACTCAGACAAACATGTTTATGGCTTTATCTTATAGAACTCAATATCCCTGTGCTGGGCAAACAGGTTTTGCAGCTGTTTGAGCTAAGATTTCCAAGTTATTCACATAATGAAAACCTATACTTTGTTTCAGGCGAGTTCCCCATTCAAATGCATGTAACAGTGAGAAACGCATTGTCTTGGCGAAATAAAGCGTTTTTGAACAACTTCATATAAATCGCTGTAACTTTTGATAGAAGACTCAGACAAACATGTTTATGGCTTTATCTTATAGAACTCAATATCCCCGTGCTGGGCAAACAGGTTTTGCAGCCGTTTGAGCTAAGATTTTAAAATTATTCACATAATGAAAACCTATACTTTGTTTCAGGCGAGTTTCCCATTCAAATGCATGTAACAGTGAGAAACACACTGTCTTGGCGAAAGAAAGCGTTTTTGTACAACTTCATATAAATCGCTGTAACTTTTGATAGAAGACTCAGACAAACGTGTTTATGGCTTTATCTTATAGAACTCAATATCCCCGTGCTGGGCAAACAGGTTTTGCAGCCGTTTGAGCTAAGATTTTAAAATTATTCACATAATGAAAACCTATACTTTGTTTCGGTCGAGTTCCCCATTCAAATGCATGTAACAGTGAGAAACGCATTGTCTTGGCGAAATAAAGCGTTTTTGAACAACTTCATATAAATCGCTGTAACTTTTGATAGAAGACTCAGACAAACATGTTTATGGCTTTATCTTATAGAACTCAATATCCCCGTGCTGGGCAAACAGGTTTTGCAGCCGTTTGAGCTAAGATTTTAAAATTATTCACATAATGAAAACCTATACTTTGTTTCAGGCGAGTTTCCCATTCAAATGCATGTAACAGTGAGAAACGCATTGTCTTGGCGAAATAAAGCGTTTTTGAACAACTTCATATAAATCGCTGTAACTTTTGATAGAAGACTCAGACAAACATGTTTATGGCTTTATCTTATAGAACTCAATATCCCCGTGCTGGGCAAACAGGTTTTGCAGCCGTTTGAGCTAAGATTTTAAAATTATTCACATAATGAAAACCTATACTTTGTTTCAGGCGAGTTTCCCATTCAAATGCATGTAACAGTGAGAAACGCATTGTCTTGGCGAAATAAAGCGTTTTTGTACAACTTCATATAAATCGCTGTAACTTTTGATAGAAGACTCAGACAAACATGTTTATGGCTTTATCTTATAGAACTCAATATCCCCGTGCTGGGCAAACAGGTTTTGCAGCTGTTTGAGCTAAGATTTCCAAGTTATTCACATAATGAAAACCTATACTTTGTTTCAGGCGAGTTTCCCATTCAAATGCATGTAACAGTGAGAAACGCATTGTCTTGGCGAAATAAAGCGTTTTTGAACAACTTCATATAAATCGCTGTAACTTTTGATAGAAGACTCAGACAAACATGTTTATGGCTTTATCTTATAGAACTCAATATCCCCGTGCTGGGCAAACAGGTTTTGCAGCCGTTTGAGCTAAGATTTTAAAATTATTCACATAATGAAAACCTATACTTTGTTTCAGGCGAGTTTCCCATTCAAATGCATGTAACAGTGAGAAACACACTGTCTTGGCGAAAGAAAGCGTTTTTGTACAACTTCATATAAATCGCTGTAACTTTTGATAGAAGACTCAGACAAACATGTTTATGGCTTTATCTTATAGAACTCAATATCCCTGTGCTGGGCAAACAGGTTTTGCAGCCGTTTGAGCTAAGATTTTAAAATTATTCACATAATGAAAACCTATACTTTGTTTCGGTCGAGTTCCCCATTCAAATGCATGTAACAGTGAGAAACGCATTGTCTTGGCGAAATAAAGCGTTTTTGAACAACTTCATATAAATCGCTGTAACTTTTGATAGAAGACTCAGACAAACGTGTTTATGGCTTTATCTTATAGAACTCAATATCCCCGTGCTGGGCAAACAGGTTTTGCAGCCGTTTGAGCTAAGATTTTAAAATTATTCACATAATGAAAACCTATACTTTGTTTCAGGCGAGTTTCCCATTCAAATGCATGTAACAGTGAGAAACACACTGTCTTGGCGAAAGAAAGCGTTTTTGTACAACTTCATATAAATCGCTGTAACTTTTGATAGAAGACTCAGACAAACATGTATATGGCTTTATCTTATAGAACTCAATATCCCCGTGCTGGGCAAACAGGTTTTGCAGCCGTTTGAGCTAAGATTTTAAAATTATTCACATAATGAAAACCTATACTTTGTTTCGGTCGAGTTCCCCATTCAAATGCATGTAACAGTGAGAAACGCATTGTCTTGGCGAAATAAAGCGTTTTTGAACAACTTCATATAAATCGCTGTAACTTTTGATAGAAGACTCAGACAAACATGTTTATGGCTTTATCTTATAGAACTCAATATCCCCGTGCTGGGCAAACAGGTTTTGCAGCCGTTTGAGCTAAGATTTTAAAATTATTCACATAATGAAAACCTATACTTTGTTTCAGGCGAGTTTCCCATTCAAATGCATGTAACAGTGAGAAACGCATTGTCTTGGCGAAATAAAGCGTTTTTGAACAACTTCATATAAATCGCTGTAACTTTTGATAGAAGACTCAGACAAACATGTTTATGGCTTTATCTTATAGAACTCAATATCCCCGTGCTGGGCAAACAGGTTTTGCAGCCGTTTGAGCTAAGATTTTAAAATTATTCACATAATGAAAACCTATACTTTGTTTCAGGCGAGTTTCCCATTCAAATGCATGTAACAGTGAGAAACACACTGTCTTGGCGAAAGAAAGCGTTTTTGTACAACTTCATATAAATCGCTGTAACTTTTGATAGAAGACTCAGACAAACGTGTTTATGGCTTTATCTTATAGAACTCAATATCCCCGTGCTGGGCAAACAGGTTTTGCAGCCGTTTGAGCTAAGATTTTAAAATTATTCACATAATGAAAACCTATACTTTGTTTCGGTCGAGTTCCCCATTCAAATGCATGTAACAGTGAGAAACGCATTGTCTTGGCGAAATAAAGCGTTTTTGAACAACTTCATATAAATCGCTGTAACTTTTGATAGAAGACTCAGACAAACATGTTTATGGCTTTATCTTATAGAACTCAATATCCCCGTGCTGGGCAAACAGGTTTTGCAGCCGTTTGAGCTAAGATTTTAAAATTATTCACATAATGAAAACCTATACTTTGTTTCAGGCGAGTTTCCCATTCAAATGCATGTAACAGTGAGAAACGCATTGTCTTGGCGAAATAAAGCGTTTTTGAACAACTTCATATAAATCGCTGTAACTTTTGATAGAAGACTCAGACAAACATGTTTATGGCTTTATCTTATAGAACTCAATATCCCCGTGCTGGGCAAACAGGTTTTGCAGCCGTTTGAGCTAAGATTTTAAAATTATTCACATAATGAAAACCTATACTTTGTTTCAGGCGAGTTTCCCATTCAAATGCATGTAACAGTGAGAAACGCATTGTCTTGGCGAAATAAAGCGTTTTTGTACAACTTCATATAAATCGCTGTAACTTTTGATAGAAGACTCAGACAAACATGTTTATGGCTTTATCTTATAGAACTCAATATCCCTGTGCTGGGCAAACAGGTTTTGCAGCTGTTTGAGCTAAGATTTCCAAGTTATTCACATAATGAAAACCTATACTTTGTTTCAGGCGAGTTTCCCATTCAAATGCATGTAACAGTGAGAAACGCATTGTCTTGGCGAAATAAAGCGTTTTTGAACAACTTCATATAAATCGCTGTAACTTTTGATAGAAGACTCAGACAAACATGTTTATGGCTTTATCTTATAGAACTCAATATCCCCGTGCTGGGCAAACAGGTTTTGCAGCCGTTTGAGCTAAGATTTTAAAATTATTCACATAATGAAAACCTATACTTTGTTTCAGGCGAGTTTCCCATTCAAATGCATGTAACAGTGAGAAACACACTGTCTTGGCGAAAGAAAGCGTTTTTGTACAACTTCATATAAATCGCTGTAACTTTTGATAGAAGACTCAGACAAACATGTTTATGGCTTTATCTTATAGAACTCAATATCCCCGTGCTGGGCAAACAGGTTTTGCAGCCGTTTGAGCTAAGATTTTAAAATTATTCACATAATGAAAACCTATACTTTGTTTCGGTCGAGTTCCCCATTCAAATGCATGTAACAGTGAGAAACGCATTGTCTTGGCGAAATAAAGCGTTTTTGAACAACTTCATATAAATCGCTGTAACTTTTGATAGAAGACTCAGACAAACGTGTTTATGGCTTTATCTTATAGAACTCAATATCCCCGTGCTGGGCAAACAGGTTTTGCAGCCGTTTGAGCTAAGATTTTAAAATTATTCACATAATGAAAACCTATACTTTGTTTCAGGCGAGTTTCCCATTCAAATGCATGTAACAGTGAGAAACACACTGTCTTGGCGAAAGAAAGCGTTTTTGTACAACTTCATATAAATCGCTGTAACTTTTGATAGAAGACTCAGACAAACATGTTTATGGCTTTATCTTATAGAACTCAATATCCCCGTGCTGGGCAAACAGGTTTTGCAGCCGTTTGAGCTAAGATTTTAAAATTATTCACATAATGAAAACCTATACTTTGTTTCGGTCGAGTTCCCCATTCAAATGCATGTAACAGTGAGAAACGCATTGTCTTGGCGAAATAAAGCGTTTTTGAACAACTTCATATAAATCGCTGTAACTTTTGATAGAAGACTCAGACAAACATGTTTATGGCTTTATCTTATAGAACTCAATATCCCCGTGCTGGGCAAACAGGTTTTGCAGCCGTTTGAGCTAAGATTTTAAAATTATTCACATAATGAAAACCTATACTTTGTCTCAGGCGAGTTTCCCATTCAAATGCATGTAACAGTGAGAAACGCATTGTCTTGGCGAAAGAAAGCGTTTTTGAACAACTTCATATAAATCGCTGTAACTTTTGATAGAAGACTCAGACAAACATGTTTATGGCTTTATCTTATAGAACTCAATATCCCCGTACTGGGCAAACGGGGTTTGCAGCTGTTTGAACTAAGATTTCCAAGTTATTCACATAATGAAAACCTATACTTTGCTTCGGTCGAGTTCCCCATTCAAATGCATGTAACAGTGAGAAACGCATTGTCTTGGCGAAATAAAGCGTTTTTGAACAACTTCATATAAATCGCTGTAACTTTTGATAGAAGACTCAGACAAACATGTTTATGGCTTTATCTTATAGAACTCAATATCCCCGTGCTGGGCAAACAGGTTTTGCAGCCGTTTGAGCTAAGATTTTAAAATTATTCACATAATGAAAACCTATACTTTGTTTCAGGCGAGTTTCCCATTCAAATGCATGTAACAGTGAGAAACGCATTGTCTTGGCGAAATAAAGCGTTTTTGTACAACTTCATATAAATCGCTGTAACTTTTGATAGAAGACTCAGACAAACATGTTTATGGCTTTATCTTATAGAACTCAATATCCCTGTGCTGGGCAAACAGGTTTTGCAGCTGTTTGAGCTAAGATTTCCAAGTTATTCACATAATGAAAACCTATACTTTGTTTCAGGCGAGTTTCCCATTCAAATGCATGTAACAGTGAGAAACGCATTGTCTTGGCGAAATAAAGCGTTTTTGAACAACTTCATATAAATCGCTGTAACTTTTGATAGAAGACTCAGACAAACATGTTTATGGCTTTATCTTATAGAACTCAATATCCCCGTGCTGGGCAAACAGGTTTTGCAGCCGTTTGAGCTAAGATTTTAAAATTATTCACATAATGAAAACCTATACTTTGTTTCAGGCGAGTTTCCCATTCAAATGCATGTAACAGTGAGAAACACACTGTCTTGGCGAAAGAAAGCGTTTTTGTACAACTTCATATAAATCGCTGTAACTTTTGATAGAAGACTCAGACAAACATGTTTATGGCTTTATCTTATAGAACTCAATATCCCCGTGCTGGGCAAACAGGTTTTGCAGCCGTTTGAGCTAAGATTTTAAAATTATTCACATAATGAAAACCTATACTTTGTTTCGGTCGAGTTCCCCATTCAAATGCATGTAACAGTGAGAAACGCATTGTCTTGGCGAAATAAAGCGTTTTTGAACAACTTCATATAAATCGCTGTAACTTTTGATAGAAGACTCAGACAAACGTGTTTATGGCTTTATCTTATAGAACTCAATATCCCCGTGCTGGGCAAACAGGTTTTGCAGCCGTTTGAGCTAAGATTTTAAAATTATTCACATAATGAAAACCTATACTTTGTTTCAGGCGAGTTTCCCATTCAAATGCATGTAACAGTGAGAAACACACTGTCTTGGCGAAAGAAAGCGTTTTTGTACAACTTCATATAAATCGCTGTAACTTTTGATAGAAGACTCAGACAAACATGTTTATGGCTTTATCTTATAGAACTCAATATCCCCGTGCTGGGCAAACAGGTTTTGCAGCCGTTTGAGCTAAGATTTTAAAATTATTCACATAATGAAAACCTATACTTTGTTTCGGTCGAGTTCCCCATTCAAATGCATGTAACAGTGAGAAACGCATTGTCTTGGCGAAATAAAGCGTTTTTGAACAACTTCATATAAATCGCTGTAACTTTTGATAGAAGACTCAGACAAACATGTTTATGGCTTTATCTTATAGAACTCAATATCCCCGTGCTGGGCAAACAGGTTTTGCAGCCGTTTGAGCTAAGATTTTAAAATTATTCACATAATGAAAACCTATACTTTGTCTCAGGCGAGTTTCCCATTCAAATGCATGTAACAGTGAGAAACGCATTGTCTTGGCGAAAGAAAGCGTTTTTGAACAACTTCATATAAATCGCTGTAACTTTTGATAGAAGACTCAGACAAACATGTTTATGGCTTTATCTTATAGAACTCAATATCCCCGTACTGGGCAAACGGGGTTTGCAGCTGTTTGAACTAAGATTTCCAAGTTATTCACATAATGAAAACCTATACTTTGCTTCGGTCGAGTTCCCCATTCAAATGCATGTAACAGTGAGAAACGCATTGTCTTGGCGAAATAAAGCGTTTTTGAACAACTTCATATAAATCACTGTAACTTTTGATAGAAGACTCAGACAAACATGTTTATGGCTTTATCTTATAGAACTCAATATCCCCGTGCTGGGCAAACAGGTTTTGCAGCCGTTTGAGCTAAGATTTTAAAATTATTCACATAATGAAAACCTATACTTTGTTTCAGGCGAGTTTCCCATTCAAATGCATGTAACAGTGAGAAACGCATTGTCTTGGTGAAAGAAAGCGTTTTTGTACAACTTCATATAAATCGCTGTAACCTTTGATAGAAGACTCAGACAAACATGTTTATGGCTTTATCTTATAGAACTCAATATCCCCGTGCTGGGCAAACAGAACAGGTTTTGCAGCCGTTTGAGCTAAGATTTTAAAATTATTCACATAATGAAAACCTATACTTTGTTTCAGGCGAGTTTCCCATTCAAATGCATGTAACAGTGAGAAACGCATTGTCTTGGCGAAATAAAGCGTTTTTGAACAACTTCATATAAATCGCTGTAACTTTTGATAGAAGACTCAGACAAACATGTTTATGGCTTTATCTTATAGAACTCAATATCCCCGTGCTGGGCAAACAGGTTTTGCAGCCGTTTGAGCTAAGATTTTAAAATTATTCACATAATGAAAACCTATACTTTGTTTCGGTCGAGTTCCCCATTCAAATGCATGTAACAGTGAGAAACGCATTGTCTTGGCGAAATAAAGCGTTTTTGAACAACTTCATATAAATCGCTGTAACTTTTGATAGAAGACTCAGACAAACATGTTTATGGCTTTATCTTATAGAACTCAATATCCCCGTGCTGGGCAAACAGGTTTTGCAGCCGTTTGAGCTAAGATTTTAAAATTATTCACATAATGAAAACCTATACTTTGTTTCAGGCGAGTTTCCCATTCAAATGCATGTAACAGTGAGAAACGCATTGTCTTGGCGAAATAAAGCGTTTTTGAACAACTTCATATAAATCGCTGTAACTTTTGATAGAAGACTCAGACAAACGTGTTTATGGCTTTATCTTATAGAACTCAATATCCCCGTGCTGGGCAAACAGGTTTTGCAGCCGTTTGAGCTAAGATTTTAAAATTATTCACATAATGAAAACCTATACTTTGTTTCAGGCGAGTTTCCCATTCAAATGCATGTAACAGTGAGAAACACACTGTCTTGGCGAAAGAAAGCGTTTTTGTACAACTTCATATAAATCGCTGTAACTTTTGATAGAAGACTCAGACAAACATGTTTATGGCTTTATCTTATAGAACTCAATATCCCCGTGCTGGGCAAACAGGTTTTGCAGCCGTTTGAGCTAAGATTTTAAAATTATTCACATAATGAAAACCTATACTTTGTTTCGGTCGAGTTCCCCATTCAAATGCATGTAACAGTGAGAAACGCATTGTCTTGGCGAAATAAAGCGTTTTTGAACAACTTCATATAAATCGCTGTAACTTTTGATAGAAGACTCAGACAAACATGTTTATGGCTTTATCTTATAGAACTCAATATCCCCGTGCTGGGCAAACAGGTTTTGCAGCCGTTTGAGCTAAGATTTTAAAATTATTCACATAATGAAAACCTATACTTTGTCTCAGGCGAGTTTCCCATTCAAATGCATGTAACAGTGAGAAACGCATTGTCTTGGCGAAAGAAAGCGTTTTTGAACAACTTCATATAAATCGCTGTAACTTTTGATAGAAGACTCAGACAAACATGTTTATGGCTTTATCTTATAGAACTCAATATCCCCGTACTGGGCAAACGGGGTTTGCAGCTGTTTGAACTAAGATTTCCAAGTTATTCACATAATGAAAACCTATACTTTGCTTCGGTCGAGTTCCCCATTCAAATGCATGTAACAGTGAGAAACGCATTGTCTTGGCGAAATAAAGCGTTTTTGAACAACTTCATATAAATCACTGTAACTTTTGATAGAAGACTCAGACAAACATGTTTATGGCTTTATCTTATAGAACTCAATATCCCCGTGCTGGGCAAACAGGTTTTGCAGCCGTTTGAGCTAAGATTTTAAAATTATTCACATAATGAAAACCTATACTTTGTTTCAGGCGAGTTTCCCATTCAAATGCATGTAACAGTGAGAAACGCATTGTCTTGGTGAAAGAAAGCGTTTTTGTACAACTTCATATAAATCGCTGTAACCTTTGATAGAAGACTCAGACAAACATGTTTATGGCTTTATCTTATAGAACTCAATATCCCCGTGCTGGGCAAACAGAACAGGTTTTGCAGCCGTTTGAGCTAAGATTTTAAAATTATTCACATAATGAAAACCTATACTTTGTTTCAGGCGAGTTTCCCATTCAAATGCATGTAACAGTGAGAAACGCATTGTCTTGGCGAAATAAAGCGTTTTTGAACAACTTCATATAAATCGCTGTAACTTTTGATAGAAGACTCAGACAAACATGTTTATGGCTTTATCTTATAGAACTCAATATCCCCGTGCTTGGCAAACAGGTTTTGCAGCCGTTTGAGCTAAGATTTTAAAATTATTCACATAATGAAAACCTATACTTTGTTTCAGGCGAGTTTCCCATTCAAATGCATGTAACAGTGAGAAACGCATTGTCTTGGTGAAATAAAGCGTTTTTGAACAACTTCATATAAATCGCTGTAACTTTTGATAGAAGACTCAGACAAACATGTTTATGGCTTTATCTTATAGAACTCAATATCCCCGTGCTGGGCAAACAGGTTTTGCAGCCGTTTGAGCTAAGATTTTAAAATTATTCACATAATGAAAACCTATACTTTGTTTCAGGCGAGTTTCCCATTCAAATGCATGTAACAGTGAGAAACGCATTGTCTTGGCGAAATAAAGCGTTTTTGAACAACTTCATATAAATCGCTGTAACTTTTGATAGAAGACTCAGACAAACGTGTTTATGGCTTTATCTTATAGAACTCAATATCCCCGTGCTGGGCAAACAGGTTTTGCAGCCGTTTGAGCTAAGATTTTAAAATTATTCACATAATGAAAACCTATACTTTGTTTCGGTCGAGTTCCCCATTCAAATGCATGTAACAGTGAGAAACGCATTGTCTTGGCGAAATAAAGCGTTTTTGAACAACTTCATATAAATCGCTGTAACTTTTGATAGAAGACTCAGACAAACATGTTTATGGCTTTATCTTATAGAACTCAATATCCCTGTGCTGGGCAAACAGGTTTTGCAGCCGTTTGAGCTAAGATTTTAAAATTATTCACATAATGAAAACCTATACTTTGTTTCAGGCGAGTTTCCCATTCAAATGCATGTAACAGTGAGAAACGCATTGTCTTGGCGAAATAAAGCGTTTTTGAACAACTTCATATAAATCGCTGTAACTTTTGATAGAAGACTCAGACAAACGTGTTTATGGCTTTATCTTATAGAACTCAATATCCCCGTGCTGGGCAAACAGGTTTTGCAGCCGTTTGAGCTAAGATTTTAAAATTATTCACATAAGGAAAACCTATACTTTGTTTCAGGCGAGTTTCCCATTCAAATGCATGTAACAGTGAGAAACACACTGTCTTGGCGAAAGAAAGCGTTTTTGTACAACTTCATATAAATCGCTGTAACTTTTGATAGAAGACTCAGACAAACATGTTTATGGCTTTATCTTATAGAACTCAATATCCCCGTGCTGGGCAAACAGGTTTTGCAGCCGTTTGAGCTAAGATTTTAAAATTATTCACATAATGAAAACCTATACTTTGTTTCAGGCGAGTTTCCCATTCAAATGCATGTAACAGTGAGAAACACACTGTCTTGGCGAAAGAAAGCGTTTTTGTACAACTTCATATAAATCGCTGTAACTTTTGATAGAAGACTCAGACAAACATGTTTATGGCTTTATCTTATAGAACTCAATATCCCCGTGCTGGGCAAACAGGTTTTGCAGCCGTTTGAGCTAAGATTTTAAAATTATTCACATAATGAAAACCTATACTTTGTTTCGGTCGAGTTCCCCATTCAAATGCATGTAACAGTGAGAAACGCATTGTCTTGGCGAAATAAAGCGTTTTTGAACAACTTCATATAAATCGCTGTAACTTTTGATAGAAGACTCAGACAAACATGTTTATGGCTTTATCTTATAGAACTCAATATCCCCGTGCTGGGCAAACAGGTTTTGCAGCCGTTTGAGCTAAGATTTTAAAATTATTCACATAATGAAAACCTATACTTTGTCTCAGGCGAGTTTCCCATTCAAATGCATGTAACAGTGAGAAACGCATTGTCTTGGCGAAAGAAAGCGTTTTTGAACAACTTCATATAAATCGCTGTAACTTTTGATAGAAGACTCAGACAAACATGTTTATGGCTTTATCTTATAGAACTCAATATCCCCGTACTGGGCAAACGGGGTTTGCAGCTGTTTGAACTAAGATTTCCAAGTTATTCACATAATGAAAACCTATACTTTGCTTCGGTCGAGTTCCCCATTCAAATGCATGTAACAGTGAGAAACGCATTGTCTTGGCGAAATAAAGCGTTTTTGAACAACTTCATATAAATCACTGTAACTTTTGATAGAAGACTCAGACAAACATGTTTATGGCTTTATCTTATAGAACTCAATATCCCCGTGCTGGGCAAACAGGTTTTGCAGCCGTTTGAGCTAAGATTTTAAAATTATTCACATAATGAAAACCTATACTTTGTTTCAGGCGAGTTTCCCATTCAAATGCATGTAACAGTGAGAAACGCATTGTCTTGGTGAAAGAAAGCGTTTTTGTACAACTTCATATAAATCGCTGTAACCTTTGATAGAAGACTCAGACAAACATGTTTATGGCTTTATCTTATAGAACTCAATATCCCCGTGCTGGGCAAACAGAACAGGTTTTGCAGCCGTTTGAGCTAAGATTTTAAAATTATTCACATAATGAAAACCTATACTTTGTTTCAGGCGAGTTTCCCATTCAAATGCATGTAACAGTGAGAAACGCATTGTCTTGGCGAAATAAAGCGTTTTTGAACAACTTCATATAAATCGCTGTAACTTTTGATAGAAGACTCAGACAAACATGTTTATGGCTTTATCTTATAGAACTCAATATCCCCGTGCTGGGCAAACAGGTTTTGCAGCCGTTTGAGCTAAGATTTTAAAATTATTCACATAATGAAAACCTATACTTTGTTTCAGGCGAGTTTCCCATTCAAATGCATGTAACAGTGAGAAACGCATTGTCTTGGCGAAATAAAGCGTTTTTGAACAACTTCATATAAATCGCTGTAACTTTTGATAGAAGACTCAGACAAACGTGTTTATGGCTTTATCTTATAGAACTCAATATCCCCGTGCTGGGCAAACAGGTTTTGCAGCCGTTTGAGCTAAGATTTTAAAATTATTCACATAATGAAAACCTATACTTTGTTTCAGGCGAGTTTCCCATTCAAATGCATGTAACAGTGAGAAACACACTGTCTTGGCGAAAGAAAGCGTTTTTGTACAACTTCATATAAATCGCTGTAACTTTTGATAGAAGACTCAGACAAACATGTTTATGGCTTTATCTTATAGAACTCAATATCCCCGTGCTGGGCAAACAGGTTTTGCAGCCGTTTGAGCTAAGATTTTAAAATTATTCACATAATGAAAACCTATACTTTGTTTCGGTCGAGTTCCCCATTCAAATGCATGTAACAGTGAGAAACGCATTGTCTTGGCGAAATAAAGCGTTTTTGAACAACTTCATATAAATCGCTGTAACTTTTGATAGAAGACTCAGACAAACATGTTTATGGCTTTATCTTATAGAACTCAATATCCCCGTGCTGGGCAAACAGGTTTTGCAGCCGTTTGAGCTAAGATTTTAAAATTATTCACATAATGAAAACCTATACTTTGTCTCAGGCGAGTTTCCCATTCAAATGCATGTAACAGTGAGAAACGCATTGTCTTGGCGAAAGAAAGCGTTTTTGAACAACTTCATATAAATCGCTGTAACTTTTGATAGAAGACTCAGACAAACATGTTTATGGCTTTATCTTATAGAACTCAATATCCCCGTACTGGGCAAACGGGGTTTGCAGCTGTTTGAACTAAGATTTCCAAGTTATTCACATAATGAAAACCTATACTTTGCTTCGGTCGAGTTCCCCATTCAAATGCATGTAACAGTGAGAAACGCATTGTCTTGGCGAAATAAAGCGTTTTTGAACAACTTCATATAAATCACTGTAACTTTTGATAGAAGACTCAGACAAACATGTTTATGGCTTTATCTTATAGAACTCAATATCCCCGTGCTGGGCAAACAGGTTTTGCAGCCGTTTGAGCTAAGATTTTAAAATTATTCACATAATGAAAACCTATACTTTGTTTCAGGCGAGTTTCCCATTCAAATGCATGTAACAGTGAGAAACGCATTGTCTTGGTGAAAGAAAGCGTTTTTGTACAACTTCATATAAATCGCTGTAACCTTTGATAGAAGACTCAGACAAACATGTTTATGGCTTTATCTTATAGAACTCAATATCCCCGTGCTGGGCAAACAGAACAGGTTTTGCAGCCGTTTGAGCTAAGATTTTAAAATTATTCACATAATGAAAACCTATACTTTGTTTCAGGCGAGTTTCCCATTCAAATGCATGTAACAGTGAGAAACGCATTGTCTTGGCGAAATAAAGCGTTTTTGAACAACTTCATATAAATCGCTGTAACTTTTGATAGAAGACTCAGACAAACATGTTTATGGCTTTATCTTATAGAACTCAATATCCCCCGTGCTGGGCAAACAGGTTTTGCAGCCGTTTGAGCTAAGATTTTAAAATTATTCACATAATGAAAACCTATACTTTGTTTCAGGCGAGTTTCCCATTCAAATGCATGTAACAGTGAGAAACGCATTGTCTTGGTGAAATAAAGCGTTTTTGAACAACTTCATATAAATCGCTGTAACTTTTGATAGAAGACTCAGACAAACATGTTTATGGCTTTATCTTATAGAACTCAATATCCCCGTGCTGGGCAAACAGGTTTTGCAGCCGTTTGAGCTAAGATTTTAAAATTATTCACATAATGAAAACCTATACTTTGTTTCAGGCGAGTTTCCCATTCAAATGCATGTAACAGTGAGAAACACACTGTCTTGGCGAAAGAAAGCGTTTTTGTACAACTTCATATAAATCGCTGTAACTTTTGATAGAAGACTCAGACAAACATGTTTATGGCTTTATCTTATAGAACTCAATATCCCCGTGCTGGGCAAACAGGTTTTGCAGCCGTTTGAGCTAAGATTTTAAAATTATTCACATAATGAAAACCTATACTTTGTTTCGGTCGAGTTCCCCATTCAAATGCATGTAACAGTGAGAAACGCATTGTCTTGGCGAAATAAAGCGTTTTTGAACAACTTCATATAAATCGCTGTAACTTTTGATAGAAGACTCAGACAAACATGTTTATGGCTTTATCTTATAGAACTCAATATCCCCGTGCTGGGCAAACAGGTTTTGCAGCCGTTTGAGCTAAGATTTTAAAATTATTCACATAATGAAAACCTATACTTTGTTTCAGGCGAGTTTCCCATTCAAATGCATGTAACAGTGAGAAACGCATTGTCTTGGCGAAATAAAGCGTTTTTGAACAACTTCATATAAATCGCTGTAACTTTTGATAGAAGACTCAGACAAACATGTTTATGGCTTTATCTTATAGAACTCAATATCCCCGTGCTGGGCAAACAGGTTTTGCAGCCGTTTGAGCTAAGATTTTAAAATTATTCACATAATGAAAACCTATACTTTGTCTCAGGCGAGTTTCCCATTCAAATGCATGTAACAGTGAGAAACGCATTGTCTTGGCGAAAGAAAGCGTTTTTGAACAACTTCATATAAATCGCTGTAACTTTTGATAGAAGACTCAGACAAACATGTTTATGGCTTTATCTTATAGAACTCAATATCCCCGTACTGGGCAAACAGGGGTCTGCAGCTGTTTGAACTAAGATTTCCAAGTTATTCACATAATGAAAACCTATACTTTGCTTCGGTCGAGTTCCCCATTCAAATGCATGTAACAGTGAGAAACGCATTGTCTTGGCGAAATAAAGCGTTTTTGAACAACTTCATATAAATCACTGTAACTTTTGATAGAAGACTCAGACAAACATGTTTATGGCTTTATCTTATAGAACTCAATATCCCCGTGCTGGGCAAACAGGTTTTGCAGCCGTTTGAGCTAAGATTTTAAAATTATTCACATAATGAAAACCTATACTTTGTTTCAGGCGAGTTTCCCATTCAAATGCATGTAACAGTGAGAAACGCATTGTCTTGGTGAAAGAAAGCGTTTTTGTACAACTTCATATAAATCGCTGTAACCTTTGATAGAAGACTCAGACAAACATGTTTATGGCTTTATCTTATAGAACTCAATATCCCCGTGCTGGGCAAACAGAACAGGTTTTGCAGCCGTTTGAGCTAAGATTTTAAAATTATTCACATAATGAAAACCTATACTTTGTTTCAGGCGAGTTTCCCATTCAAATGCATGTAACAGTGAGAAACGCATTGTCTTGGCGAAATAAAGCGTTTTTGAACAACTTCATATAAATCGCTGTAACTTTTGATAGAAGACTCAGACAAACATGTTTATGGCTTTATCTTATAGAACTCAATATCCCCGTGCTGGGCAAACAGGTTTTGCAGCCGTTTGAGCTAAGATTTTAAAATTATTCACATAATGAAAACCTATACTTTGTTTCAGGCGAGTTTCCCATTCAAATGCATGTAACAGTGAGAAACGCATTGTCTTGGCGAAATAAAGCGTTTTTGAACAACTTCATATAAATCGCTGTAACTTTTGATAGAAGACTGACAAACGTGTTTATGGCTTTATCTTATAGAACTCAATATCCCCGTGCTGGGCAAACAGGTTTTGCAGCCGTTTGAGCTAAGATTTTAAAATTATTCACATAATGAAAACCTATACTTTGTTTCAGGCGAGTTTCCCATTCAAATGCATGTAACAGTGAGAAACACACTGTCTTGGCGAAAGAAAGCGTTTTTGTACAACTTCATATAAATCGCTGTAACTTTTGATAGAAGACTCAGACAAACATGTTTATGGCTTTATCTTATAGAACTCAATATCCCCGTGCTGGGCAAACAGGTTTTGCAGCCGTTTGAGCTAAGATTTTAAAATTATTCACATAATGAAAACCTATACTTTGTTTCGGTCGAGTTCCCCATTCAAATGCATGTAACAGTGAGAAACGCATTGTCTTGGCGAAATAAAGCGTTTTTGAACAACTTCATATAAATCGCTGTAACTTTTGATAGAAGACTCAGACAAACATGTTTATGGCTTTATCTTATAGAACTCAATATCCCCGTGCTGGGCAAACAGGTTTTGCAGCCGTTTGAGCTAAGATTTTAAAATTATTCACATAATGAAAACCTATACTTTGTCTCAGGCGAGTTTCCCATTCAAATGCATGTAACAGTGAGAAACGCATTGTCTTGGCGAAAGAAAGCGTTTTTGAACAACTTCATATAAATCGCTGTAACTTTTGATAGAAGACTCAGACAAACATGTTTATGGCTTTATCTTATAGAACTCAATATCCCCGTACTGGGCAAACGGGGTTTGCAGCTGTTTGAACTAAGATTTCCAAGTTATTCACATAATGAAAACCTATACTTTGCTTCGGTCGAGTTCCCCATTCAAATGCATGTAACAGTGAGAAACGCATTGTCTTGGCGAAATAAAGCGTTTTTGAACAACTTCATATAAATCACTGTAACTTTTGATAGAAGACTCAGACAAACATGTTTATGGCTTTATCTTATAGAACTCAATATCCCCGTGCTGGGCAAACAGGTTTTGCAGCCGTTTGAGCTAAGATTTTAAAATTATTCACATAATGAAAACCTATACTTTGTTTCAGGCGAGTTTCCCATTCAAATGCATGTAACAGTGAGAAACGCATTGTCTTGGTGAAAGAAAGCGTTTTTGTACAACTTCATATAAATCGCTGTAACCTTTCAGAAGACTCAGACAAACATGTTTATGGCTTTATCTTATAGAACTCAATATCCCCGTGCTGGGCAAACAGAACAGGTTTTGCAGCCGTTTGAGCTAAGATTTTAAAATTATTCACATAATGAAAACCTATACTTTGTTTCAGGCGAGTTTCCCATTCAAATGCATGTAACAGTGAGAAACGCATTGTCTTGGCGAAATAAAGCGTTTTTGAACAACTTCATATAAATCGCTGTAACTTTTGATAGAAGACTCAGACAAACATGTTTATGGCTTTATCTTATAGAACTCAATATCCCCGTGCTGGGCAAACAGGTTTTGCAGCCGTTTGAGCTAAGATTTTAAAATTATTCACATAATGAAAACCTATACTTTGTTTCAGGCGAGTTTCCCATTCAAATGCATGTAACAGTGAGAAACGCATTGTCTTGGTGAAATAAAGCGTTTTTGAACAACTTCATATAAATCGCTGTAACTTTTGATAGAAGACTCAGACAAACATGTTTATGGCTTTATCTTATAGAACTCAATATCCCCGTGCTGGGCAAACAGGTTTTGCAGCCGTTTGAGCTAAGATTTTAAAATTATTCACATAATGAAAACCTATACTTTGTTTCAGGCGAGTTTCCCATTCAAATGCATGTAACAGTGAGAAACACACTGTCTTGGCGAAAGAAAGCGTTTTTGTACAACTTCATATAAATCGCTGTAACTTTTGATAGAAGACTCAGACAAACATGTTTATGGCTTTATCTTATAGAACTCAATATCCCCGTGCTGGGCAAACAGGTTTTGCAGCCGTTTGAGCTAAGATTTTAAAATTATTCACATAATGAAAACCTATACTTTGTTTCGGTCGAGTTCCCCATTCAAATGCATGTAACAGTGAGAAACGCATTGTCTTGGCGAAATAAAGCGTTTTTGAACAACTTCATATAAATCGCTGTAACTTTTGATAGAAGACTCAGACAAACATGTTTATGGCTTTATCTTATAGAACTCAATATCCCCGTGCTGGGCAAACAGGTTTTGCAGCCGTTTGAGCTAAGATTTTAAAATTATTCACATAATGAAAACCTATACTTTGTTTCAGGCGAGTTTCCCATTCAAATGCATGTAACAGTGAGAAACGCATTGTCTTGGCGAAATAAAGCGTTTTTGAACAACTTCATATAAATCGCTGTAACTTTTGATAGAAGACTCAGACAAACATGTTTATGGCTTTATCTTATAGAACTCAATATCCCCGTGCTGGGCAAACAGGTTTTGCAGCCGTTTGAGCTAAGATTTTAAAATTATTCACATAATGAAAACCTATACTTTGTCTCAGGCGAGTTTCCCATTCAAATGCATGTAACAGTGAGAAACGCATTGTCTTGGCGAAAGAAAGCGTTTTTGAACAACTTCATATAAATCGCTGTAACTTTTGATAGAAGACTCAGACAAACATGTTTATGGCTTTATCTTATAGAACTCAATATCCCCGTACTGGGCAAACGGGGTTTGCAGCTGTTTGAACTAAGATTTCCAAGTTATTCACATAATGAAAACCTATACTTTGCTTCGGTCGAGTTCCCCATTCAAATGCATGTAACAGTGAGAAACGCATTGTCTTGGCGAAATAAAGCGTTTTTGAACAACTTCATATAAATCACTGTAACTTTTGATAGAAGACTCAGACAAACATGTTTATGGCTTTATCTTATAGAACTCAATATCCCCGTGCTGGGCAAACAGGTTTTGCAGCCGTTTGAGCTAAGATTTTAAAATTATTCACATAATGAAAACCTATACTTTGTTTCAGGCGAGTTTCCCATTCAAATGCATGTAACAGTGAGAAACGCATTGTCTTGGTGAAAGAAAGCGTTTTTGTACAACTTCATATAAATCGCTGTAACCTTTGATAGAAGACTCAGACAAACATGTTTATGGCTTTATCTTATAGAACTCAATATCCCCGTGCTGGGCAAACAGAACAGGTTTTGCAGCCGTTTGAGCTAAGATTTTAAAATTATTCACATAATGAAAACCTATACTTTGTTTCAGGCGAGTTTCCCATTCAAATGCATGTAACAGTGAGAAACGCATTGTCTTGGCGAAATAAAGCGTTTTTGAACAACTTCATATAAATCGCTGTAACTTTTGATAGAAGACTCAGACAAACATGTTTATGGCTTTATCTTATAGAACTCAATATCCCCGTGCTGGGCAAACAGGTTTTGCAGCCGTTTGAGCTAAGATTTTAAAATTATTCACATAATGAAAACCTATACTTTGTTTCAGGCGAGTTTCCCATTCAAATGCATGTAACAGTGAGAAACGCATTGTCTTGGTGAAATAAAGCGTTTTTGAACAACTTCATATAAATCGCTGTAACTTTTGATAGAAGACTCAGACAAACATGTTTATGGCTTTATCTTATAGAACTCAATATCCCCGTGCTGGGCAAACAGGTTTTGCAGCCGTTTGAGCTAAGATTTTAAAATTATTCACATAATGAAAACCTATACTTTGTTTCAGGCGAGTTTCCCATTCAAATGCATGTAACAGTGAGAAACACACTGTCTTGGCGAAAGAAAGCGTTTTTGTACAACTTCATATAAATCGCTGTAACTTTTGATAGAAGACTCAGACAAACATGTTTATGGCTTTATCTTATAGAACTCAATATCCCCGTGCTGGGCAAACAGGTTTTGCAGCCGTTTGAGCTAAGATTTTAAAATTATTCACATAATGAAAACCTATACTTTGTTTCGGTCGAGTTCCCCATTCAAATGCATGTAACAGTGAGAAACGCATTGTCTTGGCGAAATAAAGCGTTTTTGAACAACTTCATATAAATCGCTGTAACTTTTGATAGAAGACTCAGACAAACATGTTTATGGCTTTATCTTATAGAACTCAATATCCCCGTGCTGGGCAAACAGGTTTTGCAGCCGTTTGAGCTAAGATTTTAAAATTATTCACATAATGAAAACCTATACTTTGTTTCAGGCGAGTTTCCCATTCAAATGCATGTAACAGTGAGAAACGCATTGTCTTGGCGAAATAAAGCGTTTTTGAACAACTTCATATAAATCGCTGTAACTTTTGATAGAAGACTCAGACAAACATGTTTATGGCTTTATCTTATAGAACTCAATATCCCCGTGCTGGGCAAACAGGTTTTGCAGCCGTTTGAGCTAAGATTTTAAAATTATTCACATAATGAAAACCTATACTTTGTCTCAGGCGAGTTTCCCATTCAAATGCATGTAACAGTGAGAAACGCATTGTCTTGGCGAAAGAAAGCGTTTTTGAACAACTTCATATAAATCGCTGTAACTTTTGATAGAAGACTCAGACAAACATGTTTATGGCTTTATCTTATAGAACTCAATATCCCCGTACTGGGCAAACGGGGTTTGCAGCTGTTTGAACTAAGATTTCCAAGTTATTCACATAATGAAAACCTATACTTTGCTTCGGTCGAGTTCCCCATTCAAATGCATGTAACAGTGAGAAACGCATTGTCTTGGCGAAATAAAGCGTTTTTGAACAACTTCATATAAATCACTGTAACTTTTGATAGAAGACTCAGACAAACATGTTTATGGCTTTATCTTATAGAACTCAATATCCCCGTGCTGGGCAAACAGGTTTTGCAGCCGTTTGAGCTAAGATTTTAAAATTATTCACATAATGAAAACCTATACTTTGTTTCAGGCGAGTTTCCCATTCAAATGCATGTAACAGTGAGAAACGCATTGTCTTGGCGAAATAAAGCGTTTTTGAACAACTTCATATAAATCGCTGTAACTTTTGATAGAAGACTCAGACAAACATGTTTATGGCTTTATCTTATAGAACTCAATATCCCCGTGCTGGGCAAACAGGTTTTGCAGCCGTTTGAGCTAAGATTTTAAAATTATTCACATAATGAAAACCTATACTTTGTTTCAGGCGAGTTTCCCATTCAAATGCATGTAACAGTGAGAAACGCATTGTCTTGGTGAAATAAAGCGTTTTTGAACAACTTCATATAAATCGCTGTAACTTTTGATAGAAGACTCAGACAAACATGTTTATGGCTTTATCTTATAGAACTCAATATCCCCGTGCTGGGCAAACAGGTTTTGCAGCCGTTTGAGCTAAGATTTTAAAATTATTCACATAATGAAAACCTATACTTTGTTTCAGGCGAGTTTCCCATTCAAATGCATGTAACAGTGAGAAACACACTGTCTTGGCGAAAGAAAGCGTTTTTGTACAACTTCATATAAATCGCTGTAACTTTTGATAGAAGACTCAGACAAACATGTTTATGGCTTTATCTTATAGAACTCAATATCCCCGTGCTGGGCAAACAGGTTTTGCAGCCGTTTGAGCTAAGATTTTAAAATTATTCACATAATTTCACATAATGAAAACCTATACTTTGTCTCAGGCGAGTTTCCCATTCAAATGCATGTAACAGTGAGAAACGCATTGTCTTGGCGAAATAAAGCGTTTTTGAACAACTTCATATAAATCGCTGTAACTTTTGATAGAAGACTCAGACAAACATGTTTATGGCTTTATCTTATAGAACTCAATATCCCCGTGCTGGGCAAACAGGTTTTGCAGCCGTTTGAGCTAAGATTTTAAAATTATTCACATAATGAAAACCTATACTTTGTCTCAGGCGAGTTTCCCATTCAAATGCATGTAACAGTGAGAAACACACTGTCTTGGCGAAATAAAGCGTTTTTGTACAACTTCATATAAATCGCTGTAACTTTTGATAGAAGACTCAGACAAACATGTTTATGGCTTTATCTTATAGAACTCAATATCCCCGTGCTGGGCAAACAGGTTTTGCAGCCGTTTGAGCTAAGATTTTAAAATTATTCACATAATGAAAACCTATACTTTGTCTCAGGCGAGTTTCCCATTCAAATGCATGTAACAGTGAGAAACGCATTGTCTTGGCGAAATAAAGCGTTTTTGAACAACTTCATATAAATCACTGTAACTTTTGATAGAAGACTCAGACAAACATGTTTATGGCTTTATCTTATAGAACTCAATATCCCCGTGCTGGGCAAACAGGTTTTGCAGCCGTTTGAGCTAAGATTTTAAAATTATTCACATAATGAAAACCTATACTTTGTTTCAGGCGAGTTTCCCATTCAAATGCATGTAACAGTGAGAAACATACTGTCTTGGGGAAATAAAGCGTTTTTGAACAACTTCATATAAATTGCTGTAACCTTTGATAGAAGACTCAGACAAACATGTTTATGGCTTTATCTTATAGAACTCAATATCCCCGTGCTGGGCAAACAGGTTTTGCAGCCGTTTGAGCTAAGATTTTAAAATTATTCACATAATGAAAACCTATACTTTGTTTCAGGCGAGTTTCCCATTCAAATGCATGTAACAGTGAGAAACGCATTGTCTTGGTGAAAGAAAGCGTTTTTGTACAACTTCATATAAATCGCTGTAACCTTTGATAGAAGACTCAGACAAACATGTTTATGGCTTTATCTTATAGAACTCAAGGTCCCAGTGCTGGGAAAACGGGTTTTGCAGCCGTTTGAGCTAAGATTTTAAAATTATTCACATAATGAAAACCTATACTTTGTCTCAGGCGAGTTTCCCATTCAAATGCATGTAACAGTGAGAAACGCATTGTCTTGGCGAAATAAAGCATTTTTGTACAACTTCATATAAATCGCTGTAACCTTTGATAGAAGACTCAGACAAACATGTTTATGGCTTTATCTTATAGAACTCAATATCCCCGTGCTGGGCAAACAGGTTTTGCAGCCGTTTGAGCTAAGATTTTAAAATTATTCACATAATGAAAACCTATACTTTGTTTCAGGCGAGTTTCCCATTCAAATGCATGTAACAGTGAGAAACATACTGTCTTGGGGAAATAAAGCGTTTTTGTACAACTTCATATAAATCGCTGTAACTTTTGATAGAAGACTCAGACAAACATGTTTATGGCTTTATCTTATAGAACTCAATATCCCCGTGCTGGGCAAACAGGTTTTGCAGCCGTTTGAGCTAAGATTTTAAAATTATTCACATAATGAAAACCTATACTTTGTTTCAGGCGAGTTTCCCATTCAAATGCATGTAACAGTGAGAAACGCATTGTCTTGGTGAAAGAAAGCGTTTTTGTACAACTTCATATAAATCGCTGTAACCTTTGATAGAAGACTCAGACAAACATGTTTATGGCTTTATCTTATAGAACTCAATATCCCCGTGCTGGGCAAACAGAACAGGTTTTGCAGCCGTTTGAGCTAAGATTTTAAAATTATTCACATAATGAAAACCTATACTTTGTCTCAGGCGAGTTTCCCATTCAAATGCATGTAACAGTGAGAAACGCATTGTCTTGGCGAAATAAAGCGTTTTTGAACAACTTCATATAAATCGCTGTAACTTTTGATAGAAGACTCAGACAAACATGTTTATGGCTTTAGCTTATAGAACTCAATATCCCCGTGCTGGGCAAACAGGTTTTGCAGCCGTTTGAGCTAAGATTTTAAAATTATTCACATAATGAAAACCTATACTTTGTTTCGGTCGAGTTTCCCATTCAAATGCATGTAACAGTGAGAAACGCATTGTCTTGGTGAAAGAAAGCTTTTTTGTACAACTTCATATAAATCGCTGTAACCTTTGATAGAAGACTCAGACAAACATGTTTATGGCTTTATCTTATAGAACTCAATATCCCCGTGCTGGGCAAACAGAACAGGTTTTGCAGCCGTTTGAGCTAAGATTTTAAAATTATTCACATAATGAAAACCTATACTTTGTCTCAGGCGAGTTTCCCATTCAAATGCATGTAACAGTGAGAAACACACTGTCTTGGCGAAATAAAGCGTTTTTGTACAACTTCATATAAATCGCTGTAACCTTTGATAGAAGACTCAGACAAACATGTTTATGGCTTTATCTTATAGAACTCAATATCCCCGTGCTGGGCAAACAGGTTTTGCAGCCGTTTGAGCTAAGATTTTAAAATTATTCACATAATGAAAACCTATACTTTGTTTCAGGCGAGTTCCCCATTCAAATGCATGTAACAGTGAGAAACGCATTGTCTTGGCGAAATAAAGCGTTTTTGAACAACTTCATATAAATCGCTGTAACTTTTGATAGAAGACTCAGACAAACATGTTTATGGCTTTATCTTATAGAACTCAAGGTCCCAGTGCTGGGAAAACAGGTTTTGCAGCTGTTTGAGCTAAGATATCCAAGTTATTTACATAATGAAAACCTATACTTTGTTTCAGGCGAGTTTCCCATTCAAATGCATGTAATAGTGAGAAACGCACTGTCTTGGTGAAAGAAAGCGTTTTTGTACAACTTCATATAAATAGCTGTAACTTTTGATAGAAGACTCAGACAAACATGGTTATGGCTTTATCTTATAGAACTCAATATCCCCGTGCTGGGCAAACAGGTTTTGCAGCCGTTTGAGCTAAGATTTTAAAATTATTCACATAATGAAAACCTATACTTTGTTTCAGGCGAGTTTCCCATTCAAATGCATGTAACAGTGAGAAACATACTGTCTTGGGGAAATAAAGCGTTTTTGTACAACTTCATATAAATCGCTGTAACCTTTGATAGAAGACTCAGACAAACATGTTTATGGCTTTATCTTATAGAACTCAATATCCCCGTGCTGGGCAAACAGGTTTTGCAGCCGTTTGAGCTAAGATTTTAAAATTATTCACATAATGAAAACCTATACTTTGTTTCAGGCGAGTTTCCCATTCAAATGCATGTAACAGTGAGAAACGCATTGTCTTGGTGAAAGAAAGCGTTTTTGTACAACTTCATATAAATCGCTGTAACCTTTGATAGAAGACTCAGACAAACATGTTTATGGCTTTATCTTATAGAACTCAAGGTCCCAGTGCTGGGAAAACAGGTTTTGCAGCTGTTTGAGCTAAGATATCCAAGTTATTTACATAATGAAAACCTATACTTTGTTTCAGGCGAGTTTCCCATTCAAATGCATGTAACAGTGAGAAACGCACTGTCTTGGTGAAAGAAAGCGTTTTTGAACAACTTCATATAAATCGCTGTAACTTTTGATAGAAGACTCAGACAAACATGTTTATGGCTTTAGCTTATAGAACTCAATATCCCCGTGCTGGGCAAACAGGTTTTGCAGCCGTTTGAGCTAAGATTTTAAAATTATTCACATAATGAAAACCTATACTTTGTTTCGGTCGAGTTTCCCATTCAAATGCATGTAACAGTGAGAAACGCATTGTCTTGGTGAAAGAAAGCTTTTTTGTACAACTTCATATAAATCGCTGTAACCTTTGATAGAAGACTCAGACAAACATGTTTATGGCTTTATCTTATAGAACTCAATATCCCCGTGCTGGGCAAACAGAACAGGTTTTGCAGCCGTTTGAGCTAAGATTTTAAAATTATTCACATAATGAAAACCTATACTTTGTCTCAGGCGAGTTTCCCATTCAAATGCATGTAACAGTGAGAAACACACTGTCTTGGCGAAATAAAGCATTTTTGTACAACTTCATATAAATCGCTGTAACTTTTGATAGAAGACTCAGACAAACATGTTTATGGCTTTATCTTATAGAACTCAATATCCCCGTGCTGGGCAAACGGGTTTTGCAGCTGTTTGAACTAAGATTTCCAAGTTATTAACATAAAGAAAACCTATACTTTGTTTCGGTCGAGTTCCCCATTCAAATGCATGTAACAGTGAGAAACGCATTGTCTTGGCGAAATAAAGCGTTTTTGAACAACTTCATATAAATCGCTGTAACTTTTGATAGAAGACTCAGACAAACATATTTATGGCTTTATCTTATAGAACTCAATATCCCCGTGCTGGGCAAACAGGTTTTGCAGCCGTTTGAGCTAAGATTTTAAAATTATTCACATAATGAAAACCTATACTTTGTTTCAGGCGAGTTTCCCATTCAAATGCATGTAACAGTGAGAAACATACTGTCTTGGGGAAATAAAGCGTTTTTGTACAACTTCATATAAATCGCTGTAACCTTTGATAGAAGACTCAGACAAACATGTTTATGGCTTTATCTTATAGAACTCAATATCCCCGTGCTGGGCAAACAGGTTTTGCAGCCGTGTGAGCTAAGATTTTAAAATTATTCACATAATGAAAACCTATACTTTGTTTCAGGCGAGTTTCCCATTCAAATGCATGTAACAGTGAGAAACGCATTGTCTTGGTGAAAGAAAGCGTTTTTGTACAACTTCATATAAATCGCTGTAACCTTTGATAGAAGACTCAGACAAACATGTTTATGGCTTTATCTTATAGAACTCAAGGTCCCAGTGCTGGGAAAACAGGTTTTGCAGCCGTTTGAGCTAAGATTTTAAAATTATTCACATAATGAAAACCTATACTTTGTTTCAGGCGAGTTTCCCATTCAAATGCATGTAACAGTGAGAAACGCATTGTCTTGGTGAAAGAAAGCGTTTTTGTACAACTTAATATAAATCGCTGTAACCTTTGATAGAAGACTCAGACAAACATGTTTATGGCTTTATCTTATAGAACTCAAGGTCCCAGTGCTGGGAAAACAGGTTTTGCAGCTGTTTGAGCTAAGATATCCAAGTTATTTACATAATGAAAACCTATACTTTGTTTCAGGCGAGTTTCCCATTCAAATGCATGTAATAGTGAGAAACGCATTGTCTTGGTGAAAGAAAGCGTTTTTGTACAACTTAATATAAATCGCTGTAACCTTTGATAGAAGACTCAGACAAACATGTTTATGGCTTTATCTTATAGAACTCAAGGTCCCAGTGCTGGGAAAACAGGTTTTGCAGCTGTTTGAGCTAAGATATCCAAGTTATTTACATAATGAAAACCTATACTTTGTTTCAGGCGAGTTTCCCATTCAAATGCATGTAACAGTGAGAAACGCACTGTCTTGGTGAAAGAAAGCGTTTTTGTACAACTTCATATAAATCGCTGTAACCTTTGATAGAAGACTCAGACAAACATGTTTATGGCTTTATCTTATAGAACTCAAGGTCCCCGTGCTGGGCAAACAGGTTTTGCAGCCGTGTGAGCTAAGATTTTAAAATTATTCACATAATGAAAACCTATACTTTGTTTCAGGCGAGTTTCCCATTCAAATGCATGTAACAGTGAGAAACGCATTGTCTTGGTGAAAGAAAGCGTTTTTGTACAACTTCATATAAATCGCTGTAACCTTTGATAGAAGACTCAGACAAACATGTTTATGGCTTTATCTTATAGAACTCAAGGTCCCAGTGCTGGGAAAACAGGTTTTGCAGCCGTTTGAGCTAAGATTTTAAAATTATTCACATAATGAAAACCTATACTTTGTTTCAGGCGAGTTTCCCATTCAAATGCATGTAACAGTGAGAAACGCATTGTCTTGGTGAAAGAAAGCGTTTTTGTACAACTTAATATAAATCGCTGTAACCTTTGATAGAAGACTCAGACAAACATGTTTATGGCTTTATCTTATAGAACTCAAGGTCCCAGTGCTGGGAAAACAGGTTTTGCAGCTGTTTGAGCTAAGATATCCAAGTTATTTACATAATGAAAACCTATACTTTGTTTCAGGCGAGTTTCCCATTCAAATGCATGTAATAGTGAGAAACGCATTGTCTTGGTGAAAGAAAGCGTTTTTGTACAACTTAATATAAATCGCTGTAACCTTTGATAGAAGACTCAGACAAACATGTTTATGGCTTTATCTTATAGAACTCAAGGTCCCAGTGCTGGGAAAACAGGTTTTGCAGCTGTTTGAGCTAAGATATCCAAGTTATTTACATAATGAAAACCTATACTTTGTTTCAGGCGAGTTTCCCATTCAAATGCATGTAACAGTGAGAAACGCACTGTCTTGGTGAAAGAAAGCGTTTTTGAACAACTTCATATAAATCGCTGTAACTTTTGATAGAAGACTCAGACAAACATGTTTATGGCTTTATCTTATAGAACTCAATATCCCCGTGCTGGGCAAACAGGTTTTGCAGCCGTTTGAGCTAAGATTTTAAAATTATTCACATAATGAAAACCTATACTTTGTTTCAGGCGAGTTTCCCATTCAAATGCATGTAACAGTGAGAAACGCATTGTCTTGGCGAAATAAAGCGTTTTTGAACAACTTCATATAAATCGCTGTAACTTTTGATAGAAGACTCAGACAAACATGTTTATGGCTTTATCTTATAGAACTCAATATCCCCGTGCTGGGCAAACAGGTTTTGCAGCCGTTTGAGCTAAGATTTTAAAATTATTCACATAATGAAAACCTATACTTTGTTTCAGGCGAGTTTCCCATTCAAATGCATGTAACAGTGAGAAACACACTGTCTTGGCGAAAGAAAGCGTTTTTGTACAACTTCATATAAATCGCTGTAACTTTTGATAGAAGACTCAGACAAACATGTTTATGGCTTTATCTTATAGAACTCAATATCCCCGTGCTGGGCAAACAGGTTTTGCAGCTGTTTGAGCTAAGATTTCCAAGTTATTCACATAATGAAAACCTATACTTTGTTTCAGGCGAGTTTCCCATTCAAATGCATGTAACAGTGAGAAACATACTGTCTTGGGGAAATAAAGCGTTTTTGTACAACTTCATATAAATCGCTGTAACCTTTGATAGAAGACTCAGACAAACATGTTTATGGCTTTATCTTATAGAACTCAATATCCCCGTGCTGGGCAAACAGGTTTTGCAGCCGTTTGAGCTAAGATTTTAAAATTATTCACATAATGAAAACCTATACTTTGTTTCAGGCGAGTTTCCCATTCAAATGCATGTAACAGTGAGAAACGCATTGTCTTGGTGAAAGAAAGCGTTTTTGTACAACTTCATATAAATCGCTGTAACCTTTGATAGAAGACTCAGACAAACATGTTTATGGCTTTATCTTATAGAACTCAATATCCCCGTGCTGGGCAAACAGAACAGGTTTTGCAGCCGTTTGAGCTAAGATTTTAAAATTATTCACATAATGAAAACCTATACTTTGTCTCAGGCGAGTTTCCCATTCAAATGCATGTAACAGTGAGAAACGCATTGTCTTGGCGAAATAAAGCGTTTTTGAACAACTTCATATAAATCGCTGTAACTTTTGATAGAAGACTCAGACAAACATGTTTATGGCTTTATCTTATAGAACTCAATATCCCCGTGCTGGGCAAACAGGTTTTGCAGCCGTTTGAGCTAAGATTTTAAAATTATTCACATAATGAAAACCTATACTTTGTCTCAGGCGAGTTTCCCATTCAAATGCATGTAACAGTGAGAAACACACTGTCTTGGCGAAATAAAGCGTTTTTGTACAACTTCATATAAATCGCTGTAACTTTTGATAGAAGACTCAGACAAACATGTTTATGGCTTTATCTTATAGAACTCAATATCCCCGTGCTGGGCAAACAGGTTTTGCAGCCGTTTGAGCTAAGATTTTAAAATTATTCACATAATGAAAACCTATACTTTGTCTCAGGCGAGTTTCCCATTCAAATGCATGTAACAGTGAGAAACGCATTGTCTTGGCGAAATAAAGCGTTTTTGAACAACTTCATATAAATCACTGTAACTTTTGATAGAAGACTCAGACAAACATGTTTATGGCTTTATCTTATAGAACTCAATATCCCCGTGCTGGGCAAACAGGTTTTGCAGCCGTTTGAGCTAAGATTTTAAAATTATTCACATAATGAAAACCTATACTTTGTTTCAGGCGAGTTTCCCATTCAAATGCATGTAACAGTGAGAAACATACTGTCTTGGGGAAATAAAGCGTTTTTGTACAACTTCATATAAATCGCTGTAACCTTTGATAGAAGACTCAGACAAACATGTTTATGGCTTTATCTTATAGAACTCAATATCCCCGTGCTGGGCAAACAGGTTTTGCAGCCGTTTGAGCTAAGATTTTAAAATTATTCACATAATGAAAACCTATACTTTGTCTCAGGCGAGTTTCCCATTCAAATGCATGTAACAGTGAGAAACACACTGTCTTGGCGAAATAAAGCGTTTTTGTACAACTTCATATAAATCGCTGTAACTTTTGATAGAAGACTCAGACAAACATGTTTATGGCTTTATCTTATAGAACTCAATATCCCCGTGCTGGGCAAACGGGTTTTGCAGCTGTTTGAACTAAGATTTCCAAGTTATTCACATAAAGAAAACCTATACTTTGTTTCGGTCGAGTTCCCCATTCAAATGCATGTAACAGTGAGAAACGCATTGTCTTGGCGAAATAAAGCGTTTTTGAACAACTTAATATAAATCGCTGTAACTTTTGATAGAAGACTCAGACAAACATGTTTATGGCTTTATCTTATAGAACTCAATATCCCCGTGCTGGGCAAACAGGTTTTGCAGCCGTTTGAGCTAAGATTTTAAAATTATTCACATAATGAAAACCTATACTTTGTTTCAGGCGAGTTTCCCATTCAAATGCATGTAACAGTGAGAAACACACTGTCTTGGCGAAATAAAGCGTTTTTGTACAACTTCATATAAATCGCTGTAACTTTTGATAGAAGACTCAGACAAACATGTGTATGGCTTTATCTTATAGAACTCAATATCCCCGTGCTGGGCAAACAGGTTTTGCAGCCGTTTGAGCTAAGATTTTAAAATTATTCACATAATGAAAACCTATACTTTGTTTCAGGCGAGTTCCCCATTCAAATGCATGTAACAGTGAGAAACGCATTGTCTTGGCGAAATAAAGCGTTTTTGAACAACTTCATATAAATCGCTGTAACTTTTGATAGAAGACTCAGACAAACATGTTTATGGCTTTATCTTATAGAACTCAATATCCCCGTGCTGGGCAAACAGGTTTTGCAGCCGTTTGAGCTAAGATTTTAAAATTATTCACATAATGAAAACCTATACTTTGTTTCAGGCGAGTTTCCCATTCAAATGCATGTAACAGTGAGAAACATACTGTCTTGGGGAAATAAAGCGTTTTTGAACAACTTCATATAAATTGCTGTAACCTTTGATAGAAGACTCAGACAAACATGTTTATGGCTTTATCTTATAGAACTCAATATCCCCGTGCTGGGCAAACAGGTTTTGCAGCCGTTTGAGCTAAGATTTTAAAATTATTCACATAATGAAAACCTATACTTTGTTTCAGGCGAGTTTCCCATTCAAATGCATGTAACAGTGAGAAACGCATTGTCTTGGTGAAAGAAAGCGTTTTTGTACAACTTCATATAAATCGCTGTAACCTTTGATAGAAGACTCAGACAAACATGTTTATGGCTTTATCTTATAGAACTCAAGGTCCCAGTGCTGGGAAAACGGGTTTTGCAGCCGTTTGAGCTAAGATTTTAAAATTATTCACATAATGAAAACCTATACTTTGTCTCAGGCGAGTTTCCCATTCAAATGCATGTAACAGTGAGAAACGCATTGTCTTGGCGAAATAAAGCATTTTTGTACAACTTCATATAAATCGCTGTAACCTTTGATAGAAGACTCAGACAAACATGTTTATGGCTTTATCTTATAGAACTCAATATCCCCGTGCTGGGCAAACAGGTTTTGCAGCCGTTTGAGCTAAGATTTTAAAATTATTCACATAATGAAAACCTATACTTTGTTTCAGGCGAGTTTCCCATTCAAATGCATGTAACAGTGAGAAACATACTGTCTTGGGGAAATAAAGCGTTTTTGTACAACTTCATATAAATCGCTGTAACTTTTGATAGAAGACTCAGACAAACATGTTTATGGCTTTATCTTATAGAACTCAATATCCCCGTGCTGGGCAAACAGGTTTTGCAGCCGTTTGAGCTAAGATTTTAAAATTATTCACATAATGAAAACCTATACTTTGTTTCAGGCGAGTTTCCCATTCAAATGCATGTAACAGTGAGAAACGCATTGTCTTGGTGAAAGAAAGCGTTTTTGTACAACTTCATATAAATCGCTGTAACCTTTGATAGAAGACTCAGACAAACATGTTTATGGCTTTATCTTATAGAACTCAATATCCCCGTGCTGGGCAAACAGAACAGGTTTTGCAGCCGTTTGAGCTAAGATTTTAAAATTATTCACATAATGAAAACCTATACTTTGTCTCAGGCGAGTTTCCCATTCAAATGCATGTAACAGTGAGAAACGCATTGTCTTGGCGAAATAAAGCGTTTTTGAACAACTTCATATAAATCGCTGTAACTTTTGATAGAAGACTCAGACAAACATGTTTATGGCTTTAGCTTATAGAACTCAATATCCCCGTGCTGGGCAAACAGGTTTTGCAGCCGTTTGAGCTAAGATTTTAAAATTATTCACATAATGAAAACCTATACTTTGTTTCGGTCGAGTTTCCCATTCAAATGCATGTAACAGTGAGAAACGCATTGTCTTGGTGAAAGAAAGCTTTTTTGTACAACTTCATATAAATCGCTGTAACCTTTGATAGAAGACTCAGACAAACATGTTTATGGCTTTATCTTATAGAACTCAATATCCCCGTGCTGGGCAAACAGAACAGGTTTTGCAGCCGTTTGAGCTAAGATTTTAAAATTATTCACATAATGAAAACCTATACTTTGTCTCAGGCGAGTTTCCCATTCAAATGCATGTAACAGTGAGAAACACACTGTCTTGGCGAAATAAAGCGTTTTTGTACAACTTCATATAAATCGCTGTAACCTTTGATAGAAGACTCAGACAAACATGTTTATGGCTTTATCTTATAGAACTCAATATCCCCGTGCTGGGCAAACAGGTTTTGCAGCCGTTTGAGCTAAGATTTTAAAATTATTCACATAATGAAAACCTATACTTTGTTTCAGGCGAGTTCCCCATTCAAATGCATGTAACAGTGAGAAACGCATTGTCTTGGCGAAACAAAGCGTTTTTGAACAACTTCATATAAATCGCTGTAACTTTTGATAGAAGACTCAGACAAACATGTTTATGGCTTTATCTTATAGAACTCAAGGTCCCAGTGCTGGGAAAACAGGTTTTGCAGCTGTTTGAGCTAAGATATCCAAGTTATTTACATAATGAAAACCTATACTTTGTTTCAGGCGAGTTTCCCATTCAAATGCATGTAATAGTGAGAAACGCACTGTCTTGGTGAAAGAAAGCGTTTTTGTACAACTTCATATAAATAGCTGTAACTTTTGATAGAAGACTCAGACAAACATGGTTATGGCTTTATCTTATAGAACTCAATATCCCCGTGCTGGGCAAACAGGTTTTGCAGCCGTTTGAGCTAAGATTTTAAAATTATTCACATAATGAAAACCTATACTTTGTTTCAGGCGAGTTTCCCATTCAAATGCATGTAACAGTGAGAAACATACTGTCTTGGGGAAATAAAGCGTTTTTGTACAACTTCATATAAATCGCTGTAACCTTTGATAGAAGACTCAGACAAACATGTTTATGGCTTTATCTTATAGAACTCAATATCCCCGTGCTGGGCAAACAGGTTTTGCAGCCGTTTGAGCTAAGATTTTAAAATTATTCACATAATGAAAACCTATACTTTGTTTCAGGCGAGTTTCCCATTCAAATGCATGTAACAGTGAGAAACGCATTGTCTTGGTGAAAGAAAGCGTTTTTGTACAACTTCATATAAATCGCTGTAACCTTTGATAGAAGACTCAGACAAACATGTTTATGGCTTTATCTTATAGAACTCAAGGTCCCAGTGCTGGGAAAACAGGTTTTGCAGCTGTTTGAGCTAAGATATCCAAGTTATTTACATAATGAAAACCTATACTTTGTTTCAGGCGAGTTTCCCATTCAAATGCATGTAACAGTGAGAAACGCACTGTCTTGGTGAAAGAAAGCGTTTTTGAACAACTTCATATAAATCGCTGTAACTTTTGATAGAAGACTCAGACAAACATGTTTATGGCTTTAGCTTATAGAACTCAATATCCCCGTGCTGGGCAAACAGGTTTTGCAGCCGTTTGAGCTAAGATTTTAAAATTATTCACATAATGAAAACCTATACTTTGTTTCGGTCGAGTTTCCCATTCAAATGCATGTAACAGTGAGAAACGCATTGTCTTGGTGAAAGAAAGCTTTTTTGTACAACTTCATATAAATCGCTGTAACCTTTGATAGAAGACTCAGACAAACATGTTTATGGCTTTATCTTATAGAACTCAATATCCCCGTGCTGGGCAAACAGAACAGGTTTTGCAGCCGTTTGAGCTAAGATTTTAAAATTATTCACATAATGAAAACCTATACTTTGTCTCAGGCGAGTTTCCCATTCAAATGCATGTAACAGTGAGAAACACACTGTCTTGGCGAAATAAAGCATTTTTGTACAACTTCATATAAATCGCTGTAACTTTTGATAGAAGACTCAGACAAACATGTTTATGGCTTTATCTTATAGAACTCAATATCCCCGTGCTGGGCAAACGGGTTTTGCAGCTGTTTGAACTAAGATTTCCAAGTTATTAACATAAAGAAAACCTATACTTTGTTTCGGTCGAGTTCCCCATTCAAATGCATGTAACAGTGAGAAACGCATTGTCTTGGCGAAATAAAGCGTTTTTGAACAACTTCATATAAATCGCTGTAACTTTTGATAGAAGACTCAGACAAACATATTTATGGCTTTATCTTATAGAACTCAATATCCCCGTGCTGGGCAAACAGGTTTTGCAGCCGTTTGAGCTAAGATTTTAAAATTATTCACATAATGAAAACCTATACTTTGTTTCAGGCGAGTTTCCCATTCAAATGCATGTAACAGTGAGAAACATACTGTCTTGGGGAAATAAAGCGTTTTTGTACAACTTCATATAAATCGCTGTAACCTTTGATAGAAGACTCAGACAAACATGTTTATGGCTTTATCTTATAGAACTCAATATCCCCGTGCTGGGCAAACAGGTTTTGCAGCCGTGTGAGCTAAGATTTTAAAATTATTCACATAATGAAAACCTATACTTTGTTTCAGGCGAGTTTCCCATTCAAATGCATGTAACAGTGAGAAACGCATTGTCTTGGTGAAAGAAAGCGTTTTTGTACAACTTCATATAAATCGCTGTAACCTTTGATAGAAGACTCAGACAAACATGTTTATGGCTTTATCTTATAGAACTCAAGGTCCCAGTGCTGGGAAAACAGGTTTTGAAGCCGTTTGAGCTAAGATTTTAAAATTATTCACATAATGAAAACCTATACTTTGTTTCAGGCGAGTTTCCCATTCAAATGCATGTAACAGTGAGAAACGCATTGTCTTGGTGAAAGAAAGCTTTTTTGTACAACTTCATATAAATCGCTGTAACCTTTGATAGAAGACTCAGACAAACATGTTTATGGCTTTATCTTATAGAACTCAATATCCCCGTGCTGGGCAAACAGAACAGGTTTTGCAGCCGTTTGAGCTAAGATTTTAAAATTATTCACATAATGAAAACCTATACTTTGTCTCAGGCGAGTTTCCCATTCAAATGCATGTAACAGTGAGAAACACACTGTCTTGGCGAAATAAAGCGTTTTTGAACAACTTCATATAAATCGCTGTAACTTTTGATAGAAGACTCAGACAAACATGTTTATGGCTTTATCTTATAGAACTCAATATCCCCGTGCTGGGCAAACAGGTTTTGCAGCCGTGTGAGCTAAGATTTTAAAATTATTCACATAATGAAAACCTATACTTTGTTTCAGGCGAGTTTCCCATTCAAATGCATGTAACAGTGAGAAACGCATTGTCTTGGTGAAAGAAAGCGTTTTTGTACAACTTCATATAAATCGCTGTAACCTTTGATAGAAGACTCAGACAAACATGTTTATGGCTTTATCTTATAGAACTCAAGGTCCAAGTGCTGGGAAAACAGGTTTTGCAGCCGTTTGAGCTAAGATTTTAAAATTATTCACATAATGAAAACCTATACTTTGTTTCAGGCGAGTTTCCCATTCAAATGCATGTAACAGTGAGAAACGCATTGTCTTGGTGAAAGAAAGCGTTTTTGTACAACTTAATATAAATCGCTGTAACCTTTGATAGAAGACTCAGACAAACATGTTTATGGCTTTATCTTATAGAACTCAAGGTCCCAGTGCTGGGAAAACAGGTTTTGCAGCTGTTTGAGCTAAGATATCCAAGTTATTTACATAATGAAAACCTATACTTTGTTTCAGGCGAGTTTCCCATTCAAATGCATGTAATAGTGAGAAACGCACTGTCTTGGTGAAAGAAAGCGTTTTTGTACAACTTCATATAAATAGCTGTAACTTTTGATAGAAGACTCAGACAAACATGGTTATGGCTTTATCTTATAGAACTCAATATCCCCGTGCTGGGCAAACAGGTTTTGCAGCCGTTTGAGCTAAGATTTTAAAATTATTCACATAATGAAAACCTATACTTTGTTTCAGGCGAGTTTCCCATTCAAATGCATGTAACAGTGAGAAACATACTGTCTTGGGGAAATAAAGCGTTTTTGTACAACTTCATATAAATCGCTGTAACCTTTGATAGAAGACTCAGACAAACATGTTTATGGCTTTATCTTATAGAACTCAATATCCCCGTGCTGGGCAAACAGGTTTTGCAGCCGTTTGAGCTAAGATTTTAAAATTATTCACATAATGAAAACCTATACTTTGTTTCAGGCGAGTTTCCCATTCAAATGCATGTAACAGTGAGAAACGCATTGTCTTGGTGAAAGAAAGCGTTTTTGTACAACTTCATATAAATCGCTGTAACCTTTGATAGAAGACTCAGACAAACATGTTTATGGCTTTATCTTATAGAACTCAAGGTCCCAGGGCTGGGAAAACAGGTTTTGCAGCCGTTTGAGCTAAGATTTTAAAATTATTCACATAATGAAAACCTATACTTTGTTTCAGGCGAGTTTCCCATTCAAATGCATGTAACAGTGAGAAACGCATTGTCTTGGTGAAAGAAAGCGTTTTTGTACAACTTAATATAAATCGCTGTAACCTTTGATAGAAGACTCAGACAAACATGTTTATGGCTTTATCTTATAGAACTCAAGGTCCCAGTGCTGGGAAAACAGGTTTTGCAGCTGTTTGAGCTAAGATATCCAAGTTATTTACATAATGAAAACCTATACTTTGTTTCAGGCGAGTTTCCCATTCAAATGCATGTAACAGTGAGAAACGCACTGTCTTGGTGAAAGAAAGCGTTTTTGTACAACTTCATACAAATAGCTGTAACTTTTGATAGAAGACTCAGACAAACATGTTTATGGCTTTATCTTATAGAACTCAAGGTCCCCGTGCTGGGAAAACAGGTTTTGCAGCTGTTTGAGCTAAGATTTCCAAGTTATTCACATAATGAAAACCTATACTTTGTTTCGGTCGAGTTCCCCATTCAAATGCATGTAACAGTGAGAAACGCACTGTCTTGGCGAAAGAAAGCGTTTTTGTACAACTTCATATAAATAGCTGTAACTTTTGATAGAAGACTCAGACAAACATGTTTATGGCTTTATCTTATAGAACTCAAGGTCCCCGTGCTGGGAAAACAGGTTTTGCAGCTTTTTGAACTAAGATTTCCAAGTTATTCACATAATGAAAACCTATACTTTGTTTCGGTCGAGTTCCCCATTCAAATGCATGTAACAGTGAGAAACGCACTGTCTTGGCGAAATAAAGAGTTTTTTTACAACTTCATATAAATAGCTGTAACTTTTGATAGAAGACTCGGATACACATGTTTATGGCTTTATCTTATAGAACTCAAGGTCCCCGTGCTGGGAAAACGGGTTTTGCCGCTGTTTGAACTAAGATTTCCAAGTTATTCACATAATGAAAACCTATACTTTGTTTCGGTCGAGTTCCCCATTCAAATGCATGTAACAGTGAGAAACGCATTGTCTTGGTGAAAGAAAGCTTTTTTGTACAACTTCATATAAATAGCTGTAACTTTTGATAGAAGACTCAGACACACATGTTTATGGCTTTATCTTATAGAACTCAAGGTCCCAGTGCTGGGAAAACAGGTTTTTTCAGCTGTTTGAGCTAAGATATCCAAGTTATTTACATAATGAAAACCTATACTTTGTTTCGGTCGAGTTTCCCATTCAAATGCATGTAAGAGTGAGAAACGCACTGTCTTGGTGAAAGAAAGCTTTTTTGTGCAACTTCATATAAATAGCTGTAACTTTTGATAGAAGACTCAGACAAACATGTTTATGGCTTTATCTTATAGAACTCAAGGTCCCCGTGCTGGGAAAACAGGTTTTGCAGCTGTTTGAGCTAAGATTTCCAAGTTATTCACATAATGAAAACCTATACTTTGTTTCGGTCGAGTTCCCCATTCAAATGCATGTAACAGTGAGAAACGCACTGTCTTGGCGAAATAAAGCGTTTTTGTACAACTTCATATAAATAGCTGTAACTTTTGATAGAAGACTCAGACAAACATGTTTATGGCTTTATCTTATAGAACTCAAGGTCCCCGTGCTGGGAAAACAGGTTTTGCAGCTTTTTGAACTAAGATTTCCAAGTTATTCACATAATGACAACCTATACTTTGTTTCGGTCGAGTTCCCCATTCAAATGCATGTAACAGTGAGAAACGCACTGTCTTGGCGAAAGAAAGCGTTTTTTTACAACTTCATATAAATAGCTGTAACTTTTGATAGAAGACTCGGATACACATGTTTATGGCTTTCTGTTATAGAACTCAAGGTCCCCGTGCTGGGAAAACGGGTTTTGCAGCTGTTTGAACTAAGATTTCCAAGTTATTCACATAATGAAAACCTATACTTTGTTTCGGTCGAGCTCCCCATTCAAATGCATGTAACAGTGAGAAACGCACTGTCTTGGTGAAAGAAAGCTTTTTTGTACAACTTCATATAAATAGCTGTAACTTTTGATACAAGACTCAGACAAACATGTTTATGGCTTTATCTTATAGAACTCAAGGTCCCCGTGCTGGGAAAACAGGTTTTGCAGCTGTTTGAGCTAAGATTTCCAAGTTATTTACATAATGAAAACTTATACTTTATTTCGGTCGAGTTCACCATTCAAATGCATGTAACAGTGAGAAACGCACTGTCTTGGCGAAATAAAGCGTTTTTGTACAACTTCATATAAATAGCTGTAACTTTTGATAAAAGACTCAGACACACATGTTTATGGCTTTATCTTATAGAACTCAAGGTCCCAGTGCTGGGAAAACAGGTTTTTTCAGCTGTTTGAGCTAAGATATCCAAGTTATTTACATAATGAAAACCTATACTTTGTTTCGGTCGAGTTTCCCATTCAAATGCATGTAAGAGTGAGAAACGCACTGTCTTGGTGAAAGAAAGCTTTTTTGTACAACTTCATATAAATAGCTGTAACTTTTGATAGAAGACTCAGACAAACATGTTTATGGCTTTATCTTATAGAACTCAAGGTCCCCGTGCTGGGAAAACAGGTTTTGCAGCTGTTTGAGCTAAGATATCCAAGTTATTTACATAATGAAAACCTATACTTTCTTTCGGTCGAGTTTCCCATTCAAATGCATGTAAGAGTGAGAAACGCACTGTCTTGGTGAAAGAAAGCTTTTTTGTACAACTTCATATAAATAGCTGTAACTTTTGATAGAAGACTCAGACAAACATGTTTATGGCTTTATCTTATAGAACTCAAGGTCCCCGTGCTGGGAAAACAGGTTTTGCAGCTGTTTGAGCTACGATTTCCAAGTTATTCACATAATGAAAACCTATACTTTGTTTCGGTCGAGTTCCCCATTCAAATGCATGTAACAGTGAGAAACGCACTGTCTTGGCGAAAGAAAGCTTTTTTGTACAACTTCATATAAATAGCTGTAACTTTTGATAGAAGACTCAGACAAACATGTTTATGGCTTTATGTTATAGAACTCAAGGTCCCCGTGCTGGGAAAACGGGTTTTGCAGCTGTTTGAACTAAGATTTCCAAGTTATTCACATAATGAAAACCTATACTTTGTTTCGGTCGAGTTCCCCATTCAAATGCATGTAACAGTGAGAAACGCACTGTCTTGGCGAAAGAAAGCGTTTTTGTAAAACTTCATATAAATAGCTGTAACTTTTGATAGAAGACTCAGACACACATGTTTATGGCTTTATCTTATAGAACTCAAGGTCCCAGTGCTGGGAAAACAGGTTTTGCAGCTGTTTGAGCTAAGATATCCAAGTTATTTACATAATGAAAACCTATACTTTCTTTCGGTCGAGTTTCCCATTCAAATGCATGTAACAGTGAGAAACGCACTGTCTTGGTGAAAGAAAGCGTTTTTGTACAACTTCATATAAATAGCTGTAACTTTTGATAGAAGACTCAGACAAACATGTTTATGGCTTTATCATATAGAACTCAAGGTCCCCGTGCTGGGAAAACAGGTTTTGCAGCTGTTTGAGCTAAGATTTCCAAGTTATTTACATAATGAAAACCTATACTTTGTTTCGGTCGAGTTCCCCATTCAAATGCATGTAACAGTGAGAAACGCACTGTCTTGGCGAAAGAAAACGTTTTTGTACAACTTCATATAAATAGCTGTAACTTTTGATAGAAGACTCAGACAAACATGTTTATGGCTTTATCTTATAGAACTCAAGGTCCCCGTGCTGGGAAAACAGGTTTTGCAGCTGTTTGAGCTAAGATATCCAAGTTATTTACATAATGAAAACCTATACTTTGTTTCGGTCGAGTTTCCCATTCAAATGCATGTAAGAGTGAGAAACGCACTGTCTTGGTGAAAGAAAGCTTTTTTGTACAACTTCATATAAATAGCTGTAACTTTTGATAGAAGACTCAGACAAACATGTTTATGGCTTTATCTTATAGAACTCAAGGTCCCCGTGCTGGGAAAACAGGTTTTGCAGCTGTTTGAGCTACGATTTCCAAGTTATTCACATAATGAAAACCTATACTTTGTTTCGGTCGAGTTCCCCATTCAAATGCATGTAACAGTGAGAAACGCATTGTCTTGGCGAAAGAAAGCTTTTTTGTACAACTTCATATAAATAGCTGTAACTTTTGATAGAAGACTCAGACAAACATGTTTATGGCTTTATGTTATAGAACTCAAGGTCCCCGTGCTGGGAAAACGGGTTTTGCAGCTGTTTGAACTAAGATTTCCAAGTTATTCACATAATGAAAACCTATACTTTGTTTCGGTCGAGTTCCCCATTCAAATGCATGTAACAGTGAGAAACGCACTATCTTGGCGAAAGAAAGCGTTTTTGTAAAACTTCATATAAATAGCTGTAACTTTTGATAGAAGACTCAGACACACATGTTTATGGCTTTATCTTATAGAACTCAAGGTCCCAGTGCTGGGAAAACAGGTTTTGCAGCTGTTTGAGCTAAGATATCCAAGTTATTTACATAATGAAAACCTATACTTTCTTTCGGTCGAGTTTCCCATTCAAATGCATGTAACAGTGAGAAACGCACTGTCTTGGTGAAAGAAAGCGTTTTTGTACAACTTCATATAAATAGCTGTAACTTTTGATAGAAGACTCAGACAAACATGTTTATGGCTTTATCATATAGAACTCAAGGTCCCCGTGCTGGGAAAACAGGTTTTGCAGCTGTTTGAGCTAAGATTTCCAAGTTATTTACATAATGAAAACCTATACTTTGTTTCGGTCGAGTTCCCCATTCAAATGCATGTAACAGTGAGAAACGCACTGTCTTGGCGAAAGAAAACGTTTTTGTACAACTTCATATAAATAGCTGTAACCTTTGATAGAAGACTCAGACAAACATGTTTATGGCTTTATCTTATAGAACTCAAGGTCCCCGTGCTGGGAAAACAGGTTTTGCAGCTGTTTGAGCTAAGATTTCCAAGTTATTTACATAATGAAAACCTATACTTTATTTCGGTCGAGTTCCCCATTCAAATGCATGTAACAGTGAGAAACGCACTGTCTTGGCGAAAGAAAGCTTTTTTGTACAACTTCATATAAATCGCTGTAACTTTTGATAGAAGACTCAGACACACATGTTTATGGCTTTATCTTATAGAACTCAAGGTCCCCGTGCTGGGCAAACAGGTTTTGCAGCTGTGTGAGCTAAGATGTTAAAGTTATTCACATAATGAAAACCTATACTTTGTGTCGGGCGAGAACTCCATTCAAATGCATGTAACAGTGAAGAACGCACTGTCTTGGCGAAATAAAGCGTTTTTGTACAACTTCATATGAATAGCTGTAACTTTTGATAGAAGATTCAGATATACGTATTCATGGCTTTATCTTATAGAATTCAATATCCCCGTGCTGGACAAACAGGTTTTGAAGCTGTGTGAGCTAAGATTTTGAAGTTATTCACAAAATGAAAACTACTTTATGTCCGGCGAGAACTCCATTCAAATGCATGTAATAGCGAGAAACGCACTAACGTGGTGAAATAAAGCGTTTCTCATGGTCTTCTTAAAGACAGCTGTAACTTTTGATAGAAGAATCAGAAATACATATTTATGGTTTTATCTTTTCTGACGCAACACAGGCCCTTGGGTAATGTGGAAGGCTAGCAGCACAGGCCCTTTTGTAATGTGGATAGTATCAGCCAGGACCACAGGCCCTGGTGTGGTGATGATGGCCTCACAGGAAGCACTGTCCCTGGTGTAATTTGGATGGCCTCAGCCAAGAACAGGCGAGATCTTGAACGCACACCTCCGGCAGAGCTTCAACAGCATTCTGAGGGAGACTGGGGACATTGAGTCCGAATGGTGAAATGTGGATTATATTGGCCAGCACCACAGGCTCTGGTGTAATGTGAATATCCTCAGCCAGTAGTAAAGGCCCTTGTGTTTTGTGGAACGCATCATCTAGCAACACAATCCCTGGTGAAATGTGGATGGCCTCATCCAGCACCACAGGCCAGGGTGTGTTGATGATGGCCTCAATCGAAGCACTGGCAGTGGTGTAAGGTGGATGGCCTCATCCAACAACACTGGCCCTGGTGAAATGTGGATGGTTTCGGACAGCACCACTTGCCCTGGTATAATGTGGATGGCATCAATGACTAGCACAGGCCCTGGTGAAATGTAGTTGGCCTAGGCCAGTAGTAGGCTCTGTTGTTATGTGGATGGTAGAAGCTGGCATCACAGGCCCTGGTGTAATGTGGATGGCCTCAACCAACAACACTGGCCCTGGTGAAATGTGGATGGTATTGGCCAGCACCACTGGCCCTGGTGTAATGTGGATGGCCTCAGCCAGTAGTACAGAAAGCTTGTATATTGTGGATCACATCAGAAAGCTACACAAGCCATGGTGTGGTGATGATGGCCTCACAGGAAGCACTGGAAGTGGTGTAATGTGGATGGCCTAAGCCAACAACACTGGCACTGGTGAAATGTGGATGGTATTGGCCAGCACCAAAGGCCCAGGTGTAATGTGAATGTCCTCAGCCAAAACCACTGGCCCTGGTTTAATGTGGATGGAATCAACCAGTATCACAGGTCCTGGTGTGGTGAAGATGGCCTCACAGGGAACATTAGCCCTGGTGCAATGTGAATGGCCTCAGCCAGCAACGCAGGCCCTGGTGTGGTGATGATGGCCTCACAGGAAGCACTGGAAGTGGTGTAATGTGGATGGTCTCATCCAGCAACACTGGCCCTGGTGTAAAGTGGATGGCATCAGCCAGTAGCACAGGCCTTTGCATATTGTGGATGGGATCAGCCACCAATACAGGCCTGGTGAAATGTACTTGGCCTCAGCCAAGACCACACACCCTGGTGTAATGTAAATGTCCTAAGCCAGTAGCAAAGGCCCTAGTGTAATGTGCATGACCTTAGCCAACACCACTGGCCCTGGTGAAATGTGCATGATATCGGTCAGCACCACAGGTCCAAGTGTAATGTGGATGGCATCAACGAGCAGCAGAGGCCCTGGTCGGGTGAAGATGGCCTCACAGGAAGCACTGTCCTTGGTGTAATGTGGATGGTAGAAGCCTGCATCACAGGCAGTGATGTAATGTGGATGGCCTCAGCCAAAAGCACAGACCCTGGTGTGGTGAAGATGGCCTCACAGGAAGCACTGTCCCTGGTGTAAAGTGTATGGCCTAAGCCAACAAGAGTGGCCCTGGTGAAATGTGGATGGCATCAGCCAGTATCACAGGCCCTTGTGTTTTGTGGATGTCATCAGCCAGCAACACAAGCCCTGGGGAAATGTGGATGGTTTCGGACATCACCACAGGCCCAGGGGTAATGTGGATGGCATCAACGAGCAGCACAGGCCCTGATGTAATGTGGATGGCATCAGCCAGCAACGCTGGCCCTGGTGAAATGAGGATGGTATCAGCCATTATCACAGGCCCTTGTGTTTTGTGGATGTCATCAGCCAGCAACACAAGCCCTGGGGAAATGTGGATGGTTTTGGACATCATCACAGGCCCAGGGGTAATGTGGATGGCATCAACGAGCCTTGAGGTGAAGATGCCCTCACAGGAAGCACTGTCCCTGATGTAAAGTTTATGGCCTCAGCCAACAACAGTGGCCCTGGTGAAATATCGATGGTATTGGCCAGCACTACAGGCCCTGGTGTAATGTGAATGTCTTCAGCCAGTAGCAGAGGCCCTTCTGTATTGTGGATCGCATCAGCCAGCAACACAAGCCCTGGTGAAATGTGGATGGTATCAAAGAGCAGCACAGGCCCTGATGTGGTGATGATGGCATCACAGGAAGCATTGGCAGTGGTGTAATCTGGATGGCCTGAGCCAACAACACTGGCCCTGGTGAAATGTGGATGGTATTGGCCAGCACCACAGGCCCTGGTGTAATGTGAATGGAATCAACGAGTAGCACAGGCACTGGTGTAATGTGGATGGCCTCATCCAACAACACTGGCCCTGGTGAAATGTGGATGGTCTTGGCACAGGCCCTGGTGTAATGTGAATGTCCTCAGCCAACACCACTGGCCCTGGTGTAATGTGGATGGCATCAGCCAGTATCAAAGGCCCTTGTGTTTTGTGAATGTCATCAGCCAGCAACACAAGCCCTGGTGAAATGTGGATGGTTTCGGACAGCAAAACAGGCCCGGGTGTAATGTGGATGCAATCAATGAGTAGCACAGTCCCTGGTCAAATGTAGTTGTCCTCATCCAGAAACGCAGGCCCTGGTGAAAGGAGGATGGTATAAGCCAGCAGCACAGGCCCTTGTGTGGTGAATATGGTCTCACAGGGAGCACTGGCCCAGGCTTAATGTGGATGGGATCAGCCAGTAGCACAGGCCTTTGTATATTGTGGATGGGATCAGCCACCAAGACAGGCACTGGTGAAATGTAGTTGGCCTCATCTAACAACACTGTCCTTTGTGAAATATGGATGGTTTTGGTCAGCATCACACACCCTGGTGTAGTGTGAATGGCCTTTGCCAACACCACTGGCCGTGGTGAAATGTGTATGATATCCAGCACCACACGCCCAGGTTTAATGTGGTTGGCATCACCGAGAAGGAGAGGCCCTGGTGGCGTGAAGATTGCCTCAAGGGAAGCACTGTCCCTGGTGTAACTTATCCACATTACACCAGGATACATTACACCAGGCTTCTACCGGCCTGTGATACCGGTAGAAGCTGGCATCAAAGGCCCAGGTGTAATGTGGGTGGCATCAACGAGCAGCAGAGGCCCTGGTTGGGTGAAGATGGCCTCACAGGAAGCACTGTCCCTGGTGTAATGTGGATGGCCTCATCAAAAAACACTGGCCCTGGTGAAATATGGATGGTATTGGCCAGCACCACAGGCCCTGGTGTAATGTGAATCTCCTCGGCCAACACCACTGTTGGATGGCCCTGGTGAAATGTGGATGGTATCAACAAGTAGCACAGGCCCTGGTGTAATGTGGATGGCCTCATCCAGCACCACAGGCCCTGGTGTGTTGATGATGGCCTCAATGGAAGCACTGGCAGTGGTGTAATGTGGATGGCCTCAGCCAACAACACTGGCCCTGGTGAAATGTGAATGGAATCAACGAGTAGCACAGGCACTGGTGTAATGTGGATGGCCTCATCCAACAACACTGGCACTGGTGAAATGTGGATGGCATCAGCCAGTATCAAAGACCCTGTTGTAATGTTGATGGCCTCATCTAACAACACTGTCCTTGGTGAAATATGGATGGTATTGGTCAGCATCACACACCCTGGTGTAGTGTGAATGGCCTTTGCCAACACCACTGGCCCTGGTGAAATGTGCATGATATCCAGCACCACACGCCCAGGTTTAATGTGGTTGGCATCAACGAGAAGGAGAGGCCCTGGTGGAGTGAAGATTGCCTCAAGGGAAGCACTGTCCCTGGTGTAACTTATCCACATTACACCAGGATACATTACGCCAGGCTTCTACCGGCCTGTGATACCGGTAGAAGCCGGCATCAAAGGCCCAGGTGTAATGTGGATGGCATCAACGAGCAGCAGAGGCCCTGGTTGGGTGAAGATGGCCTCACAGGAAGCACTGTCCCTCGTGTAATGCGGATGGTAGATGCCGGGATCACAAGCCCTGGTGTAATGTGGATGGCCTTACCCACAGCAAAGGCCCTGGTTTGGTGAAGATGGCCTCACTGTCCCTGGTGTAATGTGGATGGTAGAAGCCGGCATCACAGGCCCTGGTGTAATGTGGATGGCCTCATCCAACAACACTGGCCCTGGTGAAATGTGGATGGTATTTGCCGGCACCACAGGCCCTGGTGTAATGTGAATGTCCTCGGCCAACACCACTGTTGGATGGCCCTGGTGAAATGTGGATGGTATCAACAAGTAGCACAGGCCCTGGTGTAATGCGGATGGTAGAAGCCTGGATCACAAGCCCTGGTGTAATGTGGATGGCCTCAGTCCACAGCAAAGGCCCTGGTGTGGTGAAGATGGCCTCACTGTCCCTGGTGTGATGTGAATGGTAGAAGCCGGCATCACAGGCCCTGGTGTAATGTGGATGGCCTCATCCAACAACACTGGCCCTGGTGAAATGTGGATGGTATTGGCCAGCACCACAGACCCTGGTGTAATGTGAATGTCCTCGGCAAACACCACTGTTGGATGGCCCTGGTGAAATGTGGATGGTATCAACAAGTACCACAGGCCCTGGTGTAATGTGGATTGCCTCATCCAGCACCACAGGCCCTGGTGTGTTGATGATGGCCTCAATGGAAGCACTGGCAGTGGTGTAATGTGGATGGCCTCATTCAACAACACAACCCCTGTGAAATGTGGATGGTTTCGGACATCACCACAGGCCCGGGGGTAATGTGGATGGCATCAACGAGCAGCAAAGGCCCTGATGTAATGTGGATGGCATGAGCCAGCAAGGCAGGGCCTGGTGAAATGAGAATGGCATCAGCCAGCAGCACAGGCCCTGGTGTGATGAATATGGCCTCACAGGGAGCACTGGCCCAGGTGTAATGTGGATGGGATCAGCCAATAGCACTAGCCTTTGTATATTGTGGATGGGATCAGCCACCAAGACAGGCACTGGTGAAATGTATTTGGCCTCAGCCAGTAGAAAAGGCCCTGTTGTAATGTTGATGGCCTCATCTAACAACACTGTCCTTGGTGAAATATGGATGATATTGGTCAGCATCACACACCCTGGTGTACTGTGAATGGCCTTTGCCAACACCACTGGCCCTGGTGAAATGTGCATGATATCCAGCACCACACGCCCAGGTTTAATGTGGTTGGCATCAACGAGAAGGAGAGGCCCTGGTGGCGTGAAGATTGCCTGAAGGGAAGCACTGTCCCTGGTGTAACTTATCCACATTACACCAGGATACATTACACCAGGCTTCTACCGGCCTGTGATACCGGTAGAAGCCGGCATCAAAGGCCCAGGTGTAATGTGGATGACATCAACGAGCAGCAGAGGCCCTGGTTGGGTGAAGATGGCCTCACAGGAAGCACTGTCCCTGGTGTAATGTGGATTTTAGAAGCCGGGATCACAAGCCCTGGTGTAATGTGGATTGCCTCATCCAACAACACTGGCCCTGGTGAAATGTGGATGGTATTTGCCGGCACCACAGGCGCTGGTGTAATGTGAATGTCCTCGGCCAACACCACTGTTGGATGGCCCTGGTGAAATGTGGATGGTATCAACAAGTAGCACAGGCCCTGGTGTAATGCGGATGGAAGAAGCCTGGATCACAAGCCCTGGTGTAATGTGGATGGCCTCAGTCCACAGCAAAGGCCCTGGTGTGGTGAAGATGGCCTCACTGTCCCTGGTGTGATGTGGATGGTAGAAGCCGGCATCAAAGGCCCTGGTGTAATGTGGATGGCCTCATTCAACAACACTGGCACTGGTGAAATGTGGATGGCATCAGCCAGTATCAAAGACCCTGTTGTAATGTTGATGGCCTCATCTAACAACACTGTCCTTGGTGAAATATGGATGGTATTGGTCAGCATCACACACCCTGGTGTAGTGTGAATGGCCTTTGCCAACACCACTGGCCCTGGTGAAATGTGCATGATATCCAGCATCACACACCCTGGTGTAGTGTGAATGGCCTTTGCCAACACCACTGGCCCTGGTGAAATGTGCATGATATCCAGCACCACACGCCCAGGTTTAATGTGGTTGGCATCAACGAGAAGGAGAGGCCCTGGTGGAGTGAAGATTGCCTCAAGGGAAGCACTGTCCCTGGTGTAACTTATCCACATTACACCAGGATACATTACGCCAGGCTTCTACCGGCCTGTGATACCGGTAGAAGCCGGCATCAAAGGCCCAGGTATAATGTGGATGGCATCAACGAGCAGCAGAGGCCCTGGTTGGGTGAAGATGGCCTCACAGGAAGCACTGTCCCTCGTGTAATGCGGATGGTAGATGCCGGGATCACAAGCCCTGGTGTAATGTGGATGGCCTTACCCACAGCAAAGGCCCTGGTTTGGTGAAGATGGCCTCACTGTCCCTGGTGTAATGTGGATGGTAGAAGCCGGCATCACAGGCCCTGGTGTAATGTGGATGGCCTCATCCAACAACACTGGCCCTGGTGAAATGTGGATGGTATTTGCCGGCACCACAGGCCCTGGTGTAATGTGAATGTCCTCGGCCAACACCACTGTTGGATGGCCCTGGTGAAATGTGGATGGTATCAACAAGTAGCACAGGCCCTGGTGTAATGCGGATGGTAGAAGCCTGGATCACAAGCCCTGGTGTAATGTGGATGGCCTCAGTCCACAGCAAAGGCCCTGGTGTGGTGAAGATGGCCTCACTGTCCCTGGTGTGATGTGAATGGTAGAAGCCGGCATCACAGGCCCTGGTGTAATGTGGATGGCCTCATCCAACAACACTGGCCCTGGTGAAATGTGGATGGTATTGGCCAGCACCACAGACCCTGGTGTAATGTGAATGTCCTCGGCAAACACCACTGTTGGATGGCCCTGGTGAAATGTGGATGGTATCAACAAGTACCACAGGCCCTGGTGTAATGTGGATTGCCTCATCCAGCACCACAGGCCCTGGTGTGTTGATGATGGCCTCAATGGAAGCACTGGCAGTGGTGTAATGTGGATGGCCTCATTCAACAACACAACCCCTGTGAAATGTGGATGGTTTCGGACATCACCACAGGCCCGGGGGTAATGTGGATGGCATCAACGAGCAGCAAAGGCCCTGATGTAATGTGGATGGCATGAGCCAGCAAGGCAGGGCCTGGTGAAATGAGAATGGCATCAGCCAGCAGCACAGGCCCTGGTGTGGTGAATATGGCCTCACAGGGAGCACTGGCCCAGGTGTAATGTGGATGGGATCAGCCAATAGCACTAGCCTTTGTATATTGTGGATGGGATCAGCCACCAAGACAGGCACTGGTGAAATGTATTTGGCCTCAGCCAGTAGAAAAGGCCCTGTTGTAATGTTGATGGCCTCATCTAACAACACTGTCCTTGGTGAAATATGGATGATATTGGTCAGCATCACACACCCTGGTGTACTGTGAATGGCCTTTGCCAACACCACTGGCCCTGGTGAAATGTGCATGATATCCAGCACCACACGCCCAGGTTTAATGTGGTTGGCATCAACGAGAAGGAGAGGCCCTGGTGGCGAGAAGATTGCCTCAAGGGAAGCACTGTCCCTGGTGTAATGTGGATTTTAGAAGCCGGGATCACAAGCCCTGGTGTAATGTGGATTGCCTCATCCAACAACACTGGCCCTGGTGAAATGTGGATGGTATTTGCCGGCACCACAGGCGCTGGTGTAATGTGAATGTCCTCGGCCAACACCACTGTTGGATGGCCCTGGTGAAATGTGGATGGTATCAACAAGTAGCACAGGCCCTGGTGTAATGCGGATGGTAGAAGCCTGGATCACAAGCCCTGGTGTAATGTGGATGGCCTCAGTCCACAGCAAAGGCCCTGGTGTGGTGAAGATGGCCTCACTGTCCCTGGTGTGATGTGGATGGTAGAAGCCGGCATCAAAGGCCCTGGTGTAATGTGGATGGCCTCATTCAACAACACTGGCCCTGGTGAAATGTGGATGGTTTCGGACATCACCACAGGCCCGGGGGTAATGTGGATTGCATCAACGAGCAGCACAGGGCCTGATATAATGTGGATGGCAATGGGCCAGCAACGCGGGGCCTGGTGAAATGAGGATGGTATCAGCCAGCAGCATAGGCCCTGGTGTGGTGAATATGGCCTCACAGGAAGCCCTGTCCCTGGTGTAATGTGTATGGCCTCAGCCAACAACAGTGGCCCTGGTGAAATATGGATGGTACTGGTCAGCACCACACTCCCTGGTGTAATGTGAATGGCCTTAGCCAGTAGCACAGGCCCTTGTGTATTGTGGATCGCATCAGCCAGCAAGGCAGGCCCTGGTGAAATGAGGATGGCCTCAGCCAGCAACGCAGGCCCTGGTGTGGTGAGTATGGCCTCACAGGGAGCACTGGCCCTGGTGTAATGTGGATGGCATCAGCCAGTAGCACATGATCTGGAGTAATGTGGATGGCATGAGACAGCAACGCAGGCCCTGTTGCAATGTGGATGGCATCATCCAGTAGAACAGGCCTTTTTATATTGTGGATGAGATCAGCCACCAACACAGGCCCTGGTGAAATGTAGTTGACCTCAGCCATCACCACAGGCCGTGGTGAAATGTAAATGTCCTCACCCAGTAGGACAGGCCCTGTTGTAATATGGATGGCCTCAGCGAACAGCAAAGAACCTTGTGTGGTGAAGATCGCCTCACAGGAAGCACTCTCCCTGGTGTAGAATGTACGGCCTCAGCCAACAACAGTGGCCCTGGTGAAATGTGGATGGTATTGGCCAGCACCAAAGGCCCTGGTGTAATGTGAATGTCTTCAGCCAGTAGCAGAGGCCCTTGTGTATTGTGGATCGCATCAGCCAGCAACACAAGCCCTGATGAAATGTGAATGGTATCAACGATCAGCACAGGCCCTGATGTGGTGATGATGGCATCACAGGAAGCACTGGCAGTGGTGTAATGTGGATGGCCTCAGCCAACAGCACTGGCCCTGGTGAAATGTGGATTGTATTGGTGAGCACCACGGGCCCTGGTGTAATGTGAATGGAATCAACAAGTAGCACAGGCACTGGTGTAATGTGGATGGCCTCATCCAACAACACTGGCCCTGGTGAAATGTGGATGGTATTGGCACAGGCCCTGGTTAAATGTACTTGGCCTCAGCCAAGACCACACACCCTGGTGTAATGTAAATGTCCTAAGCCAGTAGCAAAGGACCTGGTGTAATGTGAACGGCCTTAGCCAACACCACTTGCCCTTTTGAAATGTGCATGATATCGGTCAGAACCACAGGCCCTGGTGTAATGTGGATGGCATCAACGAGCAGCAGAGGCCCTGGTCTTGTGAAGATGGCCTCACAGGAAGCACTGTCCCTGGTGTAACGTGTATGGCCTAAGCCAACAACAGTGGCCCTGGTGAAATGTGGATGGCATCAGCCAGTATCACAGGCCCGTGTGTTTTGCGGATGTCATCAGCCAGCAACACAAGCCCTGGGGAAATGTGGATGGTTTCGGACATCACCACAGGCCCGGGGATAATGTGGATGGCATCAATGAGCAGCACAGGCCCTGATGTAATGTGGATGGCATGAGCCAGCAATGCAGGGCCTGGTGAAACGAGGATGGTATCAGCCAGCAACACAGGCCCTGGTGTGGTGAATATGGCCTCACGGGGAGCAATGTCCCTGGTGTAATTTCCATGGCCTCATCCTACAGTACAGTCCCTGGTGTGGTGAAGATGGCCTCACAGGAAGCCCTGTGCCTGGTGTAATGTGTATGGACTCAGCCACCAACACAGGCCCTAGTGAAATGTAAATGTCCTCACCCAGTAGGATAGGCCCTGTTGTAATATGGATGGCCTCAGCGAACAGCAAAGAACCTTGTGTGGTGAAGATCGCCTCACAGGAAGCACTCTCCCTGGTGTAAAATGTACGGCCTCAGCCAACAACAGTGGCCCTGGTGAAATGTGGATGGTATTGGCCAGCACCAAAGGCCCTGGTGAAATGTGGATGGTATTGGCACAGCAAAACAGGCCCGGGTGTAATGTGGATGCAATCAACGAGTTGCACAGTCACTGGTCAAATGTAGTTTGCCTCAGCCAGCAATGCAGGCCTTGGTGAAAGGAGAATGTTATAAGCCAGCAGCACAGGCCCTGGTGTGGTGAATATGGTCTTACAGGGAGCACTGGCCCAGGTGGAATGTGGATTGGATCAGCCAGAAGCACAGGCCTTTGTATATTGTCGATGGGATCAGCCACCAAGACAGGGACTGGTGAAATGTAGTTGGCCTCAGCTAGTAGAAAAGGCCCTGTTGTAATGTTGATGCCCTCATCTAACAACACTATCCTTGGTGAAATATGGATGGTTTTGGTCAGCATCACACACCCTGGTGTAGTGTGAATGGCCTTTGCCAACACCACTGGCCCTGGTGAAATGTGCAAGATATCCAGCACCACACGCCCAGGTTTAATGTGGTTGGCATCAACGAGAAGGAGAGGCCCTGGTGGCGTGAAGATTGCCTCAAGGGAAGCACTGTCCCTGGTGTAACTTATCCACATTACACCAGGATACATTACAAAAGGCTTCTACCGGCCTGTGATACCGGTAGAAGCCGGCATCAAAGGCCCAGGTGTAATGTGGATGGTAGAAGCCGGGATCACAAGCCCTGGTGTAATGTGGATGGCCTCAGCCCACAGCAAAGGCCCTGGTGTGGTGAAGATGGCCTCACTGTCCCTGGTGTAATGTGGATGGCCTCATCCAACAACACTGGCCCTGGTGAAATGTGGATGGTATCAACAAGTAGCACAGGCCCTGGTATAATGTGGATGGCCTCATCCAGCACCACAGGCCCTGGTGTGTTGATGATGGCCTCAATGGAAGCACTGGCAGTGGTGTAATGTGGATGGCCTCATCCAACAACACAAGCCTTGGGGAAATGTGGATGGTTTCGGACATAACCACAGGCCCGGGGGTAATGTGGATGGCATCAATGAGCAGCAAAGGCCTTGATGTAATGTGGATGGCATGAGCCAGCAACACAAGCCCTGGTGAAATGTGGATGGTATCAACGAGCAGCACAGGCCCTGATGTGGTGATGATGGCCTCACAGGGAGCACTGGCCCAGGTGTAATGTGGATGGCATGAGCCAGCAACGCAGGCCCTGGTGAAATGAGGATGGTATCAGCAAGCAGCACAGGCCCTGGTGTTGTGAATATGGCCTAACAGGGAGCCGTGGCCCTGTTGCAATGTGGATGGCATCATCCAGTAGCACAGGCCTTTTTATATTGTGGATGGGATCAGCCACCAACACAGGCCCTGGTGAAATGTAAATGTCCTCACCCAATAGGATAGGCCCTGTTGTAATATGGATGGCCTCAGCAAACAGCAAAGAACCTTGTGTGGTGAAGATCGCCTCACAGGAAGCACTCTCCCTGGTGTAAAATGTACGGCCTTAGCCAACAACAGTGGCCCTGGTGAAATGTGGATGGTATTGGCCAGCACCAAAGGCCCTGGTGTGATGTGGATGGCCTCAGCCAACAGTACAGGCCCTGGTGTGGTGAAGATGCCCTCACAGGAAGCACTGTCCCTGATGTAAAGTTTATGGCCTCAGCCAACGACAGTGGCCCTGGTGAAATATCGATGGTATTGGCCAGCACCACAGGCCCTGGTGTAATGTGAATGTCTTCAGCCAGTAGCAGAGGCCCTTGTGTATTGTGGATCGCATCAGCCAGCAACACAAGCCCTGGTGAAATGTGGATGGTATCAACGAGCAGCACAGGCCCTGATGTGGTGATGATGGCATCACAGGAAGCACTGGCAGTGGTGTAATCTGGATGGCCTCATCCAACAACACTGTCCCTGGTGAAATGTGGATGGTATTGGCACAGGCCCTGTTGTAATGTGAATGTGCTCAACCAACACCACTGGCCCTGGTGTAATGTGGATGGCATCAGCCAGTATCAAAGGCCCTTGTGTTTTGTGAATGTCATCAGCCAGCAACACAAGCCCTGGTGAAATGTGAATGGTTTCGGACAGCAAAACAGGCCCGGGTGTAATGTGGATGGAATCAACGAGTTGCAGAGTCCCTGGTCAAATGTAGTTGGCCTCAGCCGGCAACGCAGGCCCTGGTGAAAGGAGGATGGTATAAGCCAGCAGCACAGGCCCTGGTGTGGTGAATATGGTCTCACAAGGAGCACTGGCCCAGGTGTAATGTGGATGGGATCAGCCAGTAGCACAAGCCTTTGTATATTGTGGATGGGATCAGCCACCAAGACAGGCACTGGTGAAATGTAGTTGGCCTCATCTAACAACACTGTCCTTGGTGAAATATGGATGGTATTGGTCAGCATCACACACCCTGGTGTAGTGTGAATGGCCTTTGCCAACACCACTGTCCCTGGTGTAATGTGGATGGTAGAAGCCGGGATCACAAGCCCTGGTGTAATGTGGATGGCCTCAGCCCACAGCAAAGGCCCTGGTGTGGTGAAGATGGCCTCACTGTCCCTGGTGTAATGTGGATGTTAGAAGCCGGCATCACAGGCCCTGGTGTAATGTGGATGGCCTCATCCAACAACACTGGCCCTGGTGAAATGTGGATGGTATTGGCCAGCACCACAGGCCCTGGTGTAATGTGAATGTCCTCGGCCAACACCACTGTTGGATGGCCCTGGTGAAATGTGGATGGTATCAACAAGTAGCACAGGCCCTAGTGTAATGTTGATGGCCTCATCCAGCACCACAGGCCCTGGTGTGTTGATGATGGCCTCAATGGAAGCACTGGCAGTGGTGTAATGTGGATGGCCTCATCCAACAACACAAGCCCTAGGGAAATGTGGATGGTTTCGGACATCACCACAGGCCCGGGGTTAATGTGGATGGCAACAACGAGCAGCAGAGGCCCTGATGTAATGTGGATGGCATGAGCCAGCAACGCAGGGCCTGGTGAAATGTAGTTGACCTCAGCCATCACCACAGGCCGTGGTGAAATGTAAATGTCCTCACCCAGTAGGACAGGCCCTGTTGTAATATGGATGGCCTCAGCGAACAGCAAAGAACCTTGTGTGGTGAAGATCGACGGGCGACCGTGGCTCAGGGGGTTTGGAATTGCATCTGTAACCGGAAGGTCGCCGGTTCAATCCCTGGGCTCTCTGTCCTGGTCGTTGTGTCCCTGGGCAGGACACTTTACCCTACTTGCCTACTGGTGTTGGCCAGAGGGGCCGATGGCGCGATATGGCAGTCTCGCTTCTGTCAGTCTGCCCCAGGGCAGCTGTGGCTACAACCGTAGCTTGCCTCCACCAGTGTGTGAATGTGAGAGTGAATGAATAGTGGCATTGTAAAGCGCTTTGGGTGCCTTGAAAAGCGCTATATAAATCCAATCCATTATTATTATTATTATCGCCTCACAGGAAGCACTGTCCCTGATGTAAAGTTTATGGCCTCAGCCAACAACAGTGGCCCTGGTGAAATATCAATGATATTGGCCAGCACCACAGGCCCTGGTGTAATGTGAATGTCTTCAGCCAGTAGCAGAGGCCCTTGTGTATTGTGGATCGCATCAGCCAGCAACACAAGCCCTGGTGAAATGTGGATGGTATCATCGAGTAGCACAGGCCCAGTTGTAATCTGGATGGCATCAACGAGCAGCAGAGGCCCTGGTGTGGTGAAGATGGCCTCACAGGAAGCACTGTCCCTTGTGTAATGTGTATGGCCTTTGCCAAAAACAGTGGCCCTGGTGAAATGTGGATTATATTGGCCAGCACCACAGGCCCTGGTGTAATGTGAATATCCTCCGCCAGTAGTAAAGGCCCTTGTGTTTTGTGGAACGCATCAGCCAGCAACACAATCCCTGGTGAAATGTGGATGGCCTCATCCAGCACGACAGGCCCTGGTTTGGTGATGATTGCCACACAGGAAGAACTGTACCTGGTGTAATGTGGATGGCCTCATCCAACAGTACAGGCCCTGGTGTGGTGAAGATGGCGTCACAGGAAGCACAGGCCATGGTGTAATGTGAATGGCCTCAGACAGCAGCCAGGCCCTGGTGAAATGTAGATGGCCTCAGCCGGCAACATGCGCTCTGGTGAAAGGTAGTCTGCCTCAGCCAGTGGCACAGGCCCTGTTGTGGTGAAGCCAGTAGTAAAGGCCCTTGTTTTTTGTGGAACGCATCAGCCGGCAACACAATCCCTGGTGAAATGTGGATGGTATCATCGAGTAGCACAGGCCCTAGTGTAATGTGGATGGCCTCATCCAACAGTACAGTCCCTGGTGTGGTGAAGATCGCCTCACAGGAAGCACTCTCCCTGGTGTAAAGTGTACGGCCTAAGCCAACAACAGTGGCCCTGATGAAATATGGATGGTATTGGCCAGCACCACAGGCCCTGGTGTAATGTGAATGTCCTCAGCCAGAAGCACAGGCTCTTGTGTATTGTGGATCGCATCAGCCAGCAAAACAAGCCCTGGTGAAATGTGGTTGGTATCAACGAGTAGCACAGGCCCTGGTGTAATGTGGATGGCCTCAGCAAGCACCACAGGCCCTGATGTGGTGATGATGGCATCACAGGAAGCACTGGCAGTGGTGTGATCTGGATGGCCTCAGCCAACAACACTGGCCCTGGTGAAATGTGGATGGTATTGGCCAGCACCACAGGCCCTGGTGTAATGTGAATGTCTTCAGCCAGTAGCAGAGGCCCTTGTGTATTGTGGATTGCATCAGCCAGCAATACAAGCCCTAGTCTAATGTGGATTGCCTCATCCAACAACACTGTTGGATGGCCCTGGTGAAATGTAGATGGTATCAACAAGTAGCACAGGCCCTGGTGTAATGTGGATGGCCTCATCCAGCAACACCACAGGCCCTGGTGAAATGTGGTTGTTTTCGGCCAGCAACACAGGCCTTTGGGTAATTTGGATGGCTAGCAGCACAGGCCCTGGTCTAGTGAAGATGGCCTCACAGGAATCACTGGCCTTGCTGTATTTTCGATGTCATCAGCCATCAATAAAGGCCCTCGTGAAATATAGGTGGCCTCAGCCAGCAACACAGTCCCTGCTCCAATGTTAATGTCCTCAGCCAACACCATTGGAACTGGTGTAATGTGGATGGTATTGGCCAACACCACAGGCCCTTGTATAATGTGAATGGCCTCATCCAAAAACACTGGCCCTGGTGAAATGTGGATGGTATCGGCCAGCACCACAGGCCCTGGTGTAATGTGAATGTCCTCAGCCAGTAGCACAGGCCCTGGTGTAATGTGGATGGCCTCATCTAACAACTCTGTCGCTGGTGAAATATGGATGTTATTGGTCACCACCACACACCCTGGTGAAATGTGCATGATATCGGTCAGCACCACAGGCCCAGTTGTAATCTGGATGGCATCAACGAGCAGCAGAGGCCCTGGTGTGGTGAAGATGGCCTCACAGGAAGCACTGTCCCTTGTGTAATGTGTATGGCCTTTGCCAAAAACAGTGGCCCTGGTGAAATGTGGATTATATTGGCCAGCACCACAGGCCCTGGTGTAATGTGAATATCCTCCGCCAGTAGTAAAGGCCCTTGTGTTTTGTGGAACGCATCAGCCAGCAACACAATCCCTGGTGAAATGTGGATGGCCTCATCCAGCACGACAGGCCCTGGTTTGGTGATGATTGCCACACAGGAAGAACTGTACCTGGTGTAATGTGGATGGCCTCATCCAACAGTACAGGCCCTGGTGTGGTGAAGATGGCGTCACAGGAAGCACAGGCCATGGTGTAATGTGAATGGCCTCAGACAGCAGCCAGGCCCTGGTGAAATGTAGATGGCCTCAGCCGGCAACATGCGCTCTGGTGAAAGGTAGTCTGCCTCAGCCAGTGGCACAGGCCCTGTTGTGGTGAAGCCAGTAGTAAAGGCCCTTGTTTTTTGTGGAACGCATCAGCCGGCAACACAATCCCTGGTGAAATGTGGATGGTATCATCGAGTAGCACAGGCCCTAGTGTAATGTGGATGGCCTCATCCAACAGTACAGTCCCTGGTGTGGTGAAGATCGCCTCACAGGAAGCACTCTCCCTGGTGTAAAGTGTACGGCCTAAGCCAACAACAGTGGCCCTGATGAAATGTGGATGGCCTCAGCAAGCACCACAGGCCCTGGTTTGGTGATGATGGCATCACAGGAAGCACTGGCAGTGGTGTAATGTGGATGGCCTGAGCCAACAACACTGGCCCTGTTGAAATGTGGATGGTATTGGCCAGCACCAAAGGCCCTGGTGTAATGTGGATGGCATCAACGAGTAGCACAGGCCCTGGTGTAATGTTGATGGCATCATCCAGCACCACAGGCCCTGGTGTGCTGATGATGGCCTTACAGGAAGCACTGTCCTTGATGTTGTTACGGCCCTAGCTGGGCCTCCTCCTGAAGGTGCCTGTGTGGGCGTGTCCCACCACCTCTTCTGCCTGAGGTGCCACCTTACCCTCCTGTACAGCTGACTCCCATCAGCAATTAAAGGTATTTAAGCCCAGAGCAGGGTGAGCTCTGGGCCTGAGTGCCATGAGTGTGGTTACAGCTAGTGAGCTGTGTAGTGTGTTGTCCAGCTAGTGAGCTGTGTAGTGTGTTGTCCAGCTAGTGAGCTGTGTAGTGTGTTGTCCAGCTAGTGAGCTGCGCTTTCCTTTTGACTTTTTGCTTTATTTTGACCAACGCCTGAGTTTTGTTTGTGTTTTATGGTGATAACGGCTTGTCCGTCTCTTTTAGTTGAATTACTTCAATAAAACTGTTTTTTTAACTGTTTTGCCTCCCTGACTTCTTTTTCTGACCTGGTCACTTTTGTTGCTTCCCCCTTAACGCCTAGACCCCCCCCCCCCCCCCCCCCAGGGGAACGTAACAGATGTAAAGTGTATGGCCTCAGCGTAATGTGTAATGTGGATGGTATTGGCTAGCACCACAGGCCCTTGTGTAATGTGAATGGCCCCATCCAACAACACTGGCTCTGGTGTAATGTGGATGGTATTGGCCAGTACCACAGGCCCATTGATACCATCCACATTAAACCAGGGCCTGTGGTGCAGGCCCAAACCATCCACATTTCATCAGGGCTTGTGTTGCTGGCTGATGCCATCCCCATTACACCAGGGCCAGTGTTGTTGGCTGAGGAAATACACATTACACAAGGGACAGTGCTTCCTGTGAGGCCATCTTCACCACAACAGGGCCTGTGCTACTGGCTGAGGCAGACTACCTTTCACCAGAGCGCATGTTGCCGGCTGAGGCCATCTACATTTCACCAGGGCCTGTACTGTTGGATGAGGCCAATTACATTACACCAGGTACGGTTCTTCCTGTGTGGCAATCATCACCAAACCAGGACCTGTGGTGCTGGATGAGGCCATCCACATTTCACCAGGGAATGTGTTGCTGGCTGATGCGTTCCACAAAACACAAGGGCCTTTACTACTGGCTGAGGATATTCACATTACACCAGGGCCTGTGGTGCTGGCCAATATAATCCACATTTCACCAGGGCCACTGTTTTTGGCAAAGGCCATACACATTATGGACAGTGCTTCCTGTGAGGCCATCTTCACCACACCAGGGCCTCTGTTGCTCGTTGATGCCATCCACATTACACCAGGGTGTGTGGTGCTGACCAATACCATCCATATTTCACCAGGGCCACTGTTGTTGGCTTCTACCTTCCACATTACACCAGGGACAGTGCTTCCTGTGAGGCCATCTTCACCACACCACTGCCTGTGTTACTGTCAGGGGTAATCCACATTACACGCGGGCCTGTGGTGTTGTCCGAAACCATCCACATTTCACCAGGGCTTGTGTTTCTGTCTGATGACATCCACAAAACACGGGGGCCTGTGGTGCTGGATGAGGCCATCCACATTACACCAGGGCCTGTGGTGCTGGCCAATACCATCCACATTTCACCAGGGCCAGTATTGTTGGCTGAGGCCATCCACATTACACCACTGCCAGTGCTTCCTTTGATTCATTCATCACCACACCAGGGCCTGTGGTGCTGGCCAATACCATCCACATTTCACCAGGGCCACTGTTGTTGGCTGAGGCCATACACTTTACACCAGCCACAGTGCTTCCTGTGAGGCCATCTTCACCACACCGGGGCCTGTACTGTTGGATGAGGACATCCACATTACACCAGGGACAGTTCTTCTTGTGCGGCCATCATCACCACACCAGGGCCTGTGCTACCTACTGATGCCATCCACAATACACCTGGGCCTGTGGTGCTGACCAATATCATGCACAATTCACCAGGGCCAGTGTTGTTGGCTAAGGCATTCACATTACACCAGGGTGTGTGGTGCTGACCAATACCATCCACATTTCACCAGGGCCAGTGTTTTTGGCTGGGGCCATCCACATTACACCAGGGACAGTGCTTCCTGTGATTCCATCATCACCACACCACGGCCTGTGGTGCTGGCCAATACCATCCACATTTCACCAGGGCCACTGTGTTCTGTTATTTTACAGTCAGCCATAATGCTTTAATTTAGACATTGCTGGTGTAACTTCTCTTAGCACACAATATCCCGGGTTTTGTTTGTGGTAACAGTAGTTACATTCTTTACATCCATGCATGTGTTTTAAAGCAAACACTACTAACCATCAGATCATCTGAATTCTCTTCTGTTTACAGGCACATGTCTAGTAAATTATGTTTCTTTATGTTGCTTTGGTTATACTTACCATGGTGTCCATGTTGTGCTTGCAGGTCCTATATGTGAGACAGGTGTATGGGAAGGGCCGCCCACTACTTCCTGTTTATATAGGGTCATGAGGTCAATGATTGGATCACTGGGTGTAACCAAATGGAGGGTTTTTCATTTTGTATAGTATCGTTTGTTTTCTTTAAAGTAGCCTTTTGAGTTATATTGTATGCAGTGTTTTACTTTACAAACTATTTAGTTGAGTAAATGAGTTTGTCAGTTTCATGCATGACTTTATTCCTGTTCTTTGTTTAGAATTGTATTATTTGGTTTGACCTATTTTGTTCAATGGTAGGGACTAACGAGGTCAGGTGTGGGCAAAGTCTTGTATAAAGCCAGTGGGATTTTTGCATGCCTGATTGATTGTTTTATGGTAAAAGGGAGATGCTAGCAATAAAGTATGCTTAAAAAGAACTTCAATTGTCTGCTAATGCTATTTACTTATCACCTTCCTTGCTGCTTAAGCTATGCTACATCACAAATGGTGGCAGCAGTGGCTCCAGGCCAATAGGTTATAGCAATGCAGAAATCAGCCAAGTCAAGGAAACCTCAAGGGCCAACAGATTTTCCCCCAGAGGAGGCCCAAGATGATGGCAACCTGCCAGAAGCTACGGGTGAGCACAGCACGGAAGCACAAAGTCTCTCAGAGCTCTCAACTTTATTAAAAGGCCTGATGCAACAGCATGCTGACCGTGAGGCAAAATGGGAGCAGGACAGACAACGCCAGGATGAACGGTGGCATAGAATGCAACACCAGTTCAGCCAACTGCAGCAGGAGGTCCAGTCGGAGCGCCGGGAGCATCAGATGCTGTGGGAAGGTGCAGTAGCTGATTCCGGAGTGCCTCTGAGTTCCTCAGTGCGGCAAAAGGTGCAGCAACCTGTTCAACAGCGAGGAAACCCCCCCTGAATCTTCCACAGCACCACATTCATCCAATCTGGGCAGAGTAAGCGGTTGGAAAGGCCCGAAGATGCAGCCCTATGGTGAGGATGAAGATATTGAACATTATTTAACCACTTTTGAGAGGATTGCAACAGGATGTCAGTGGCCACAAGAAGAATGGGCACTGCATCTGGCTCCACTTCTTAGTGGTAAAGCACGTGCGGCATATGTTGCTATGGACACTGAAGAAACAATGGACTATGATAAGGTAAAAACCGCCGTTCTTGAAAAATTTGAAATAAGTGCTGAGACTTACCGAACCAGATTCCGCAACATGACGGTGAAGGACGATGAGACACCCAAAGAGCTGCGAACCCGCCTTAAAGACCTATATGAAAAGTGGATGCTTCCAAAGGAGAAGACAAAGGACCAAATAGGAGATGTCATAGTGATGGAACAGTTTCTCAGAGTTCTTAACCCAGAGCTGAGGACCTGGGTGAAAGAGCGCAACCCCATCACTTCAAAAGAAGCTGCAGAGATGGCAGAGGCTTTTCTTGCAGCCCGACGCCCACAAAAAGGGTACATGGTAGGAAAACCCAGTTCAGCCAATGTTTTTGTGGGTAGGTCAGGGGGTGGGAATGGGTACAAAGCTAAAAGCCCTAAACAAAGTTCCTCAATCACTAGCAGTAGCCGCGCTAGAGAAGTAAAGCAGAGAGGCCCGTTGGTGTGTCATGCCTGTGGTCAAGCAGGTCACTTTAAGGCAGATTGCCCAGGTCAGCAAGTCAGTAAGACTTACATGTGTCTTTCACCACAGTATTTTGACTTGCTAGAGGAAGAAACAGAGTCTCTAGTACCCTCCAGTGATCAGGAGCACACCATCTGTGTTTTCATTGAGGGAAAACCGTGTGTTGCCCTCTTGGATTCAGGCAGTAGCCGCACACTTGTCAGGCAAGATTGCCTCCCTAGCGACACCACATTTTGTGGTAAAGTTAAAGTCTGGTGTGTTCATGGTGATAATGTTGATTATCCTATTGCCAATGTTTGCCTGCAAGTTAATGAAAAGGAGTACGTACTTACAGTTGGAGTAATGGATAAACTTCCCTACCAGATTGTGTTGGGCCGGGACATGCCAATTCTTGGGGAGTTATTAGCAAGGACAGAGAAGGACAGAGAAGAGAAGAATCTGCATGTTGCATGTGAAGGTCTGCTAGTAGTCACTAGGTCTGGTAATAAAGCTTCTCAGTCAGAGCCAGGTTTGAGTGAGTTGCCCTATGCAGACAGTGAAATTCCAGATATTGACAGACCAAGTAGGCCGCATATAAAGAAAAGTAAAATGCAGAGAAGACAGGAAAAAGTGAGGGGGACAGAAATTGCTGAGTCACTTCCTGAACCAGAGATCGATGAGCTCCTGGTTGGCCCGAGCAATATTGTCCAACTCCAAAGGGAGGACCCCTCTTTAGCACCCCTGTTTGCTAAGAGCACCCAAGAATCAGCACAGATTACAGACAGAGTACGGGAAGTATTCATTGTTAAGAATGAACGACTATATCGTCGTAGCAAAGTTGGTGACCAGTTGGTTGTTCCCAAAAGCTTAAGGCCTGTAGTCTTGCAGTTGGCTCATTCAGTTCCTTGGGCAGGCCACTTAGGACATCTTAAAACCTTTTCCAGAATGGTAACTCGTTTTTTTTGGCCACAGCAATTTTCAGACACTGCCCAGTTTTGCAAATCATGTCCACAGTGTCAGTTGACAGCCCCAAGTAGGAAAGGAGACAGAGCCCCACTCATTCCTATGCCTGTAATAGATGTCCCCTTTTCTCGTGTTGCCATGGATATTGTTGGCCCATTGGAGAGAAGTGGTTCAGGGCATAGGTACATTCTAGTGATTTGTGACTATGCAACAAGGTATCCTGAAGCTTTCCCATTGAGAAGGGTCAAAGCCCGCCAAATAACTAATTGTCTGATACAGATGTTTTCAAGGGTGGGTATTCCCAAAGAAATCTTGACAGACCAAGGCTCAAACTTCACTTCCAACCTGTTGAAAGAAGTCTACAAACTTCTGGGAATTACCGGAATCAAAACGAGCCCTTATCATCCACAAACTGATGGACTTGTTGAGAGGTTTAATAAAACCCTGAAATCAATGCTGAAGAGGTTCGTAAGAGAATCGGGAAAAGACTTGGACCAATGGCTTCCATTTTTGCTTTTCGCCTATAGAGAGGTACCACAAGCATCAACTGGATTTTCTCAGTTTCAGCTCTTGTACGGCCATAATGTCAGAGGTCCACTGGATGTACTTCTGGAAGCTTGGGAGGAAGCTAGCCCTGAAAAACAGTGCTCTTCCCTTTCTTATGTGTTGAAAATGAGGGACAAGCTTGAACAGTTTCAGGAACTGGCTCATTGTCACCTAGTAAGTGCCCAGCGACGTCAAAAACAGAACTATGATAAGACAGCTCGCAGGAGGACCTTTAAAGAAGGACAAAAAGTGTTGCTCCTTTTGCCAACCACTGAAAGCAGTCTCTTAGCCAAATGGCAGGGGCCATTTGTGATAAACAGGAAAGCAGGTCCTGTCACTTATGAGCTCAACATGCCGAATCGTCGGAAAAAGCAACAGGTGTTTCATGTCAACATGTTGAGGGAGTGGATTGAGAAGCCAGAGCAATCACTTCAGTTGTGAGCTCGTGTTGTACTGCAGGAAGAAGAGCCTCAAGAGCAATTCTTTCCCACCAGTACTGAAGAAAAGCTATTTCCGGATTTGAGCCATCTATCACCAGAACAGCAGGAGGAGCTCGCGGCCATAATGCCACAGGAGCTTTTCAGCACAAAGCCAGGCTACACCCATCTTATTCAGCATGACATACACCTGCGTTGTTCGAATCAACCACCCATCAGGGATACCACCTCCAGAGTTCCAGCAAAGCTAATGCCAGCATTGAAACAGGAGGTGGAAGAAATGCTTGCAACAGGGATTATAGAGCCATCTAGAGGTGAGTGGTGTAGCCCTGTGGTACTCGTCCCCAAGAAAAATGATGCAAGACAGAGATTTTGTGTTGACTTCTCAAAACTTAATGCTGTCTCTGTTTTTGATGCATATCCTATGCCAAGAGTGGATGAATTGATTGAGCGCTTGGGTAATGCCAAGTACCTCACAACACTTGACCTTTGTAAAGGTTATTGGCAAGTCCCCCTAACAGAGTCCTCAAGGGATTTAACTACATTCAGGGTTCCCAGCGGACTTTATCGTTTCAGAACTATGCCTTTCGGACTACATGGAGCTCCAGCCACGTTCCAGAGGCTGGTGGACTTGGTTCTGAAAGGAGCTGATGGCTATGCAGCAGCGCATATTGACGACATTGTGGTGTTCAGCGAGACATGGTAGGACCATGTGAAACATCTGGCTGATGTCCTGCAACGCATCAGAACAGCTGGACTAGTCATCAACCCTGGGAAGTGCCACATTGCACAGACCGAGGTGGAGTACCTGGGTTACGTCATTGGGGGTGGGGTCATCCGCCCTCAGGTGAGTAAGGTCGAGAACCTTGTCTCTTGTCCTCCTCCAGCTACAAAGAAAAAGTTGAGATCCTTCCTGGGTTTAGCTGGCTGGTATCGTCGTTTCATCCCTAATTTCTCTACCAGATCAGCTATTCTTAGTGATTTAACTCGTAAATCATGCCCCAACAAAATTAAATGGACTCCAGAGTGTGAGGCTGCATTCGTGGATTTGAAAAACTGTTTGTGTAATGAGCCTGTGTTGCAGTGTCCAGACTTTACGTGCCCGTTTATTGTACAGACTGATGCTTCAGGAGTTGGGCTGGGAGCTGTGTTGCTGCAAGGTGATGGAGAGGACCAAAGACCTGTGCCGTAAGCTCTTCCCCAGAGAAATGAAGTATTCCACAATTGAAAAAGAAGCTTTGGCAATAAAATGGGCTTTGGACACTCTGAGATACTATCTACTGGGAGGTGAATTTGTGCTTGAAACCGATCATTGAGCTTTACAGTGGATGAGCAGAATGAGAGACACCAACGCAAGAATCACGAGGTGGTATCTTTCACTGCAGCCATATTGTTTTAAGATTCTGTATAGAGCAGGGAAAAAGAATGTTGTGGCAGACTTTCTTTCCCGTTCCTATGAAGAGTAACGGACTTAAGGGGGGGGGGAGAATGTGACAAAGTGGCTAGGACAGAATTCATTTGCCATTTGTCACTTGCGTATATTGTTATTCTGTGTTCTGTTATTTTACAGTCAGCCATAATGCTTTAATTTAGACATTGCTGGTGTAACTTCTCTTAACACACAATATCCCGGGTTTTGTTTGTGGTAGCAGTAGTTACATTCTTTACATCCATGCATGTGTTTTAAAGCAAACACTACTAACCAACAGAATTCTCTTCTGTTTACAGGCACATGTCTAGTAAATTATGTTTCTTTATGTTGCTTTGGTTATACTTACCATGGTGTCCATGTTGTGCTTGCAGGTCCTATATGTGAGACAGGTGTATGGGACGGGCCGCCCACTACTTCCTGTTTATATAGGGTCATGAGGTCAATGATTGGATCACTGGGTGTAACCAAATGGAGGGTTTTTCATTTTGTATAGTATTGTTTGTTTTCTTTAAAGTAGCCATTTGAGTTATATTGTATGCAGTGTTTTACTTTACAAACTATTTAGTTGAGTTGATTTTAGTTTAGTTGCATGCCTGATTGATTGTTTTATGGTAAAAGGGAGATGCTAGCAATAAAGTATGCTTAAAAAGAACTTCAATTGTCTGCTAATGCTATTTACTTATCACCTTCCTTGCTGCTTAAGTTATGCTACATCACAAGGCCATACACATTACACCAGGGACAGTGCTTCCTGTGAGGCTGTCAGGGTCCTGGGTCTCCTGACCCAGCGTTTTAGTTCTTTGTGATTTTTGTATCATTGTACTTGGTGTGAGTTATTCTATAGTTTCTAGTTTCGATCCCTTGCCCTTCTCGTTTCTCTGTGTACCCTCTGCTCTGTAAGTCTGTGTCTGCATGTTTGAGTTCCCCTCCGTGTCTATCGGTTCTTAGAGTCCTCTGCCTTATGGTTTATGTCTCTATGTTTCTTAGTTGCTGTCTCCACGGTGTCAAGTTCGCGTCTCTGTGTGATCCTTCCTGTTTTACTTTGAAGGTCCGTGACTTATGTGAATGTGTCCTGCTTTGCTTGTCTCGTCAGTTCTAATTTCCCCCAGCTGTGCTCTCCTTCTGTGTCTCATTCTCCTCATTACTTCCCAGTGTATTTAGACCCTGTGTTTCTCTGAGTCAGTGTTGCGTCGTACCCTCAACAAGCTGTGTGTGTTTTGCCTCCGTGTTGCCAGTGTTTTGTTTCCAGTTCCAGTTCAGTGTTTTGTTTCCAGTTCAGTGTTTTCTGCTTCAGTGTTTTAGTCCACCAGCGTTTTTGTTTGTCTTTTGATGCCTTTAGTTAGTAAGAGGGTTTCCAGCAATAAAGCTGCGCTTTAAGTTGAACTTCTGTGTCTGAGTCCTGCATTTTGGATCCACCACTCCTGCTTGCCCGCCTGCCACACAGCCAACCATGACAGAACGACGCAACCATCAAATGGATCCTGCGGACTCACAGTCTCAGTATCTCGCGCAGTTGTGGAATTACTGCCGGGGCGTAATCCACGCTGAGGACACCCCCAAGAGACTCATTCAGGTGGTCTTTTTCGACAACTTTTTGTCTTCCACCCTCTGCACAGCTGGTTTTTTGGACATTAACAGATTAAAACAACTAATAACAGCTCTGAGGGCCAGGATTTGCTTCGAACTGTTTGGCATGGGTGGTCCAGGCAAGGAAGGGTCAGCTACCCTCCTGGAAGCCCTCGCTGCTTGGTATTCTCAGCATCAGCATCCTTTCCCATCAAGATTTATCACTAAATCATTCGATCCTCCCTTAAGAGAGAAACTGCATCCTCGCTGCCTTCACCCCAGTACACCTGTGTCTCCAGTAGCTCAGCTCCCAGTGTCACCTGCCCCGCAGCCTCTCTCAGCTCGGTTAGCCGCCCCGCAGCCACTCTCAGCTCGGTTAGCTACCCCGCAGCCACTCTCAGCTCGGTTAGCTACCCCGCAGCCACTCTCAGCTCAGTCTCCAGAGTCACCAGTGTCACTGTCAGTTCAGTCACCAGAGTCACCAGTATCACTGTCAGCTCAGTCTCCAGAGTCACCCTCAGTTCAGTCTCCAGTGTCACCCTCAGTTCAGCCTCATGACAGAGGCCATCTTCACCACACCAGGGAGTGTGCTTTTGGATGAGGCCATACACATTACACCAGGGCCTGTGGTGCTGGCCAATACCATCCACATCTAACCAGGGCCACTGTTCTTAGCTGAGGCCATCCACATTACACCAGGGACAGTGCTTCCCTTGAGGCCATCTTCACCCAACCAGGGCCTCTGCTGCTCATTGATGCCATCCACAATACACAAGGGCCTGTGGTGCTGACCAATATCATGCACATTTCACCAGGGCCAGTCGTGTTGGCTGAGGACATCCACATTACACCAGGGACAGTGCTTCCTGTGAGGCCATCTTCACCACACCACTGCCTGTGTTACTGGCACAGGCCATCCACATTACACCCGGGCCTGTGGTGTTGTCTGAAACCATTCACTTTTCACCAGAGCTTGTTTTTCTGCCTGATGACATCCACAAAACACAGGGGCCTGTGATACTGGCTGATGCCATCCACATTACACCAGGGACAGTGTTGTTGGCTGAGGCCATCCATTTTACACCAGGGACAGTGCTTCCTGTGAGGCCATCTTCACCACACCAGTGCCTGTACTGTTGGATGAGGACATCCACATTACACCAGGGACAGTTCTTCCTGTGAGGCCATCATCACCACACCAGGGCCTGTGCTACTTGCTGATACCATCCACATTACACCTGGGCCTATGGTGCTGACCAATACCATCCACATTTCACCAGGGCCAGTGTTGTTGGCTGAGGCCATCCACATTACACCAGGGACAGTGCTTCCTGTGATTCCATCATCACCACACCAGGGCCTGTGGTGCTGGCCAATACCATCCACATTTCACCAGGGCCACTGTTGTTGGCTGAGGCCATACACATAACACCAGGGACAGTGCTTTTGGCTGGGGTCATCATCACCACACCAGGGCGTGTGGTGCTGGATGAGGACATCCACATTACACCAGGGACAGTGCTACTCGTTGTTGCCATCCACATTACACCAGGGCCTGTGGTGCTGGCCAATACCATCCACATTTCACCAGGGCCACTGTTGTTGGCTGAGTCCATCCACATTACACCATGGACAGTGCTTCCTGTGAGGCCATCTTCACCACACCACTGCCTGTGTTAGTGGCAGAGGCCATCCACATTACACGCGGGCCTGTGGTGTTGTCCGAAACCATTCACATTTAACCAGGGCTTGTGTTTCTGCCTGATGACATGCACAAAACACAGGGGCCTGTGATACTGGCTGATGCCATCCACATTACACCACTACCAGTGCTTCCTGTGAGGCCATCATCAGCACACCAGGGCCTGTGGTGCTGGATAAGGCTATCCACATTACACCAGGGCCTGTGGTGCTGGCTGAGGCCATCCACATTACACAGGGGCCACTGTTGTTGGCTGAGGCCATACACTTTATACCAGCGACAGTGCTTCCTGTGAGGCCATCTTCACCACACCAGGGCCTGTACTGTTGGATGAGGACATTACACCAGGGACAGTTCTTCCTGTGAGGCCATCATCACCACACCAGGGCCTGTGCTACTTGCTGATGCCATCCACATTACACCTGGGCCTGTGGTGCTGACCAATATCATGCACAATTCACCAGGGCCAGTGGTGTTGGCTAAGGCTATTCACATTACACCTGGGCCTGTGGTCCTGACCAATACCATCCACATTTCACCAGGGCCAGTGTTGTTGGCTGAGGCCATCCACATTACACCAGGGACAGTGCTTCCTGTGATTCCATCATCACCACACCACGGCCTGTGGTGCTAGCCAATACCATCCACATTTCACCAGGGCCACTGTTGTTGGCTTAGCCATAAACTTTACACCAGGGACAGTGCTTCCCTTGAGGCCATCTTCACCCAACCAGGGCCTCTACTGCTCGTTGATGCCATCCACATTACACCTGGGCCTGTGGTGCTGACCAATATCATGCACATTTCATCAGAGCCAGTGGTGTTGGCTAAGGTTATTCACATTAGACCAGGGTGTGTGGTGCTGGCCAATACCATCCACATTTCACCAGGGCCACTGTTGTTGGCTGAGGCCATACACATAACACCAGGGACAGTGCTTCCTGTGAGGCCATCTTCAACACAAAAGGGGCCTGTACTGTTGGCTGAGGCCATCCACATAACACCAGGGACGGTGCTTCCTGTGAGGCCATCTTCACCCGACCAGGGCCTCTGCTGCTTGTTGATGCCATCCACATTACACCAGGGCCTGTGCTACTGGCTGATGCCATCCACAATACACAAGGGCTGGTGCTACTGGCTGATGCCATCCATATTTCACCAGGGACAGTGTTGTTTGATCAGGCCATCCACATTACAACAGGGCCTGTGATACTGGCTGAGGACATTTACATTTCACCAGGGCCTGTGTTGTTGGCTGATCCCATCCAAAATATACAAAGGCCTGTGCTACTGGCTGATGCCATCCACATTACACCAGGGCCAGTGCTGCCTGTGAGGCCATCTTCACCACATCAGGGCCTGCGTTGCTGGCTGATGTGATCCACAATTCAAAAGGCCTGTGCTACTGGCTAAGGCCATTCACATTAAACCAGGGTGTGTGATGGTGACCAATACGATCAATATTTCACCAGGGCCACTGTTGTTGGCTGAGTCCATACACATAACACCAGGGACAGTGCTTTTTGCTGAGGCCATCATCACTACATCATGGCGTGTGGTGCTGGATGATGCCATCCACAATACACAAGGGCCTGTGCTACTGGCTGATGCCATCCACATTACAAAAAGGCCAGTGGTGTTGACTGAGGACATTCACATTACACCTGGGCCTGTGGTGCTGAACGATATCATCCACATTTCACCAGATCAAGTGGTGTTGGCTATGGCCATTCACATTACACCAGGGCCAGTGCTCCCTGTGAAGCCATCTTCACCACACCACTGTCTGTGTTGCTGGCAGAGGGCATACACATTGCAACAGGGCCAATGCTCCCTGCGAGGCCATATTCACCACACCAGGGCCTGTGCTGCTGGCTGATACCATCCACATTTTACCAGGGCCTGTGCTTTTGGCTGATGCCATTCACATTACACCAGGGCCAGTGGTGTTGGTTGAGGACATTCACATTACACCTGGGCCTGTGGTACTGAACCATTTCATGCACATTTCACTAGATCAAGTAGTGTTGGCTAGGGACAGTGCTCCCTGTGAGGCAATATTCACCACACCAGGGCCTGTACTGTTGGCTGAGGCCATCCACATTACACCAGGGCCTTTGGTGCTGGCCAATACCATCCACATTTCACCAAGGCCTGCGTTGCTGGGTCATGCCATCCACATTACACCAGGGCCTGTGCTACTGGCTGAGGCCAATCACATTTCACCAGGGCCTGTGCTACCCGTTGATGCGATCCACATTTCACCAGGGCCAATGTTGTTGGCTGAGGCCATCCACATTACACCAGGGCCAGTGCTCCCTGTGAAGCCATCTTCACCACACCACTGCCTGTGTTGCTGGCAGAGGCCATACACATTGCACCAGGGCCAATGCTCCCTGTCAGGCTATATTCACCACACCAGGGCCCGCGTTGCTGGCTTATGTGATCCACAATTCACAATGGCCTGTGCTACTGGCTAAGTCCATTCACATTACACCAGGGCCAGTGGTGTTGGCTGAGGACATTCACATTACACCTGGGCCTCTGGTGCTGAACGATATCATGCACATTTCACCAGATCAAGTGGTGTTGGCTATGGCCATTCACATTACACCAGGGTGTGTGGTGCTGACCAATACCATCCATATTTCACCAGGGACTGTCTTGTTAGATCAGGCCATCCACATTACAACAGGGCCTGTGATACTGGCTGAGGACATTTACAGTTCACCAGGGCCTGTGGTCATGGCTGAGGCCAACTACATTTCACCAGGGCCTGTGTTGGTGGCTGATCCCATCCACAATATACAAAGGCCTGTGCTACTGGCTGATGCCATCCACATTACACCAGGGCCAGTGCTCCCTATGAGGCCATCTTTACCACACCACTACCTGCGTTGCTGGCTGATGTGATCCACAAGTCACAAGGGCCTGTGCTACTGGCTAAGGCCATTCACATTAAACCAGGGCTTGTGTTACTCGTTGATGCCATCCACATTACACCAGGGCCTTTTATGCTGGCCAATACCATCCACATTTCACCAGGGCCAATGTTGTTGGCAGACGCCATACACTTTACACCAGGGACGGTGCTACTGGCTGATGCCATCCACAATACACAAGGGCCTGTGCTACTGGCTGATGCCATCCACATTACACCAGGGGCAGTGGTTTCGGCTGAGGACATTCACATTACACCTGGGCCTGTGGTGCTGAACGATATCATCCATATTTCACCAGATCAAGTGGTGTTGGATGAGGCCATTCACATTACACCAGGGTGTGTGCTACTCGTTGATACCATCCACATTTCACCAGGGTTTGTGTTGCTGGCTGATGCGATCCACATTTCACCAGGGCCAGTGTTGTTGGCTGAGGCCATCCACATTACACCAGGGCCAGTGCTCCCTGTGAGGCCATCTTCACCACACCAGGAACTGTGCTGTTGGCTGAAACCATCCACATTACATCAGGGCCATTGGTCCTTCCCGATGTCATCCACATTTCACCAGGGCCAGTGGTGTTGGCTAAGGCCATCCACATTACACCAAGGTCTGTGGTGCTGGCCATTACCATCGACATTTCATCTGGGACAGTGTTGGTAGATAAGGCCATTCACATTACAACAGGGCCTGTGCTACTGAATGAGACCACCCACATTATACCACAGCTAGTGCTCCCTCTGAGGCCCACTTCACGACAGCAGGGCCTGCGCAGGGCCTCACGAGGGCTTGTGTTGTTGGCTGATGCCATCCCCATTACACCAGGGCGAGTGGTGTTGGCTGAGGACATTCACATTACGCCAGGGCCTGTGGTGTTGGCCAATACCATCCACATTTCACCAGGGCCAGTGTTGTTGCCTGAGGATATACACATTACACCAGGGACAGTGCTTCCTGTGAGGCAATCTTCACCACAACAGGGCCTGTGCTACTGGCTGAGGCAGACTACATTTCACCAGAGCGCATGTTGCCGGCTGTGGCCATCTACATTTCACCAGGGCCTGGCTGCTGTCTGAGGCCATCCACATTGCACCATGACCTGTGCTTCCTGTGAGGCCATCTTCACAACACTAGGGCCTGTACTGTTGGATGAGGCCATCCTCATTACACCAGGTACTGTTCTTCCTGTGTGGCAATCATCACCAAAACAGGGCCTGTGGTGCTGGATTAGGCCATCCACATTTCACCAGGAATTGTGTTGCCAGCTGATGCGTTCCAGAAAACGCAAGGGCCTTTACTACTGGCTGAGGATATTCACATTACACCAGGGCCTGTGGTGCTGGCCAATATAATCCACATTTCACCAGGGCCACTGTTGTTGGCTGAGGCCATACACATTACACAAGGGACAGTGCTTCCTGTGAGGCTAATCTTCACGACACAAGGGCCTGTGCTTCTGGCTGAGGCGATCCACATTACATCACGGCCTGTGATGTCGGTTTCTACCATCCACATTACACCAGCGACAGTGATTGCTGTGAGGCCAACTTCACCCCACCAGGGCCTCTGCTGCTCATTGATGCGGTCCACATTACACCAAGGTCTGTGGTTCTGGCCATTACCATCCACATTTCACCTAGGCCAGTGTTGGTAGATGAGGCCTACCACAGAGGCCTAGGCCTCTGCTACTCGATGATACCATCCACATTTCACCAGGGATTGTGTTGCCGGCTGATGCGTTCCAGAAAACGCAAGGGCCTTTACTACTGGCTGAGGATATTCACATTACACCAGGGCCTCTGGTGCTGGCCAATATAATCCACATTTCACCAGGGCCACTATTCGTGGCTGAGGCCATACACATTACACAAGGGACAGTGCTTCCTGTGAGGGCATCTTCACCACACCAGTTCCTGTACTGTTGGCTGAGGCCATCCACATCACACCAGGGCCTTTGGTGCTGGCCAATACCATCCACATTTCACCAGGGCCACTGTTGTTGGCTGAGGCCGTACATTTTACACCAGGGAGAGTGCTTCCTGTGAGGCGATCTTCACCACACAAGGTTCTTTGCTGTTCGCTGAGGCCATCCATATTACAAAAGGGCCTGTCCTACTGGGTGAGGACATTTACATTTCACCAGGGCCTGTGGTGATGGCTGAGGTCAACTACATTTCACCAGGGCCTGTGTTGGTGGCTGATCCCATCCACAATATAAAAAGGCCTGTGCTACTGGATGATGCCATCTACATTAAACCGGGGCCTGTACTGTTGGATGAGGCCATCCACATTACACCAGGTACAGGTCTTCCTGTGTGGCAATCATCACCAAACCAGGGCCCGTGGTGCTGGATGAGGCCATCCACATTTCACCAGTGATTGTGTTGCTGGCTGATGCGTTCCACAAAACACAAGGGCCTTTACAACTGGCTGAGGATATTCACATTCCGCCAGGGCCTGTGGTGCTGGCCAATATAATCCACATTTCACCAAGGCCACTGTTGTTGGCTGAGGCCATACACATTACACAAGGGACAGTGCTTCCTATGAGGCCATCTTCACCACACAAGGGCCTGTGCTTTTGGCTGAGGCAGACTACATTTCACCAGGGCCTGGCTGCTGTCTGAGGCCATCCACATTACACCATGGCCTGTGCTTCCTGTGAGGCCATCTTCACCACACCAAGGCCTGTACTGTTGGATGAGGCCATCCTCATTACACCAGGTACAGTTCTTCCTGTGTGGCAATCATCACCAAACCAGGGCGTGTGGTGCTGGATTAGGCCATCCACATTTCACCAGGGATTGTGTTGCTGGCTGATGCGTTCCACAAAACACAAGGGCCTTTACTACTGGCTGAGGATATTCACATTACACCAGGGCCTGTGGTGCTGGCCAATATAATCCACATTTCACCAGGGCCACTATTCGTGGCTGAGGCCATACACATTACACAAGGGACAGTGCTTCCTGTGAGGGCATCTTCACCACACCAGTTCCTGTACTGTTGGCTGAGGCCATCCACATCACACCAGGGCCTTTGGTGCTGGCCAATACCATCCACATTTCACCAGGGCCACTGTTGTTGGCTGAGGCCGTACATTTTACACCAGGGAGAGTGCTTCCTGTGAGGCGATCTTCACCACACAAGGTTCTTTGCTGTTCGCTGAGGCCATCCATATTACAAAAGGGCCTGTCCTACTGGGTGAGGACATTTACATTTCACCAGGGCCTGTGGTGATGGCTGAGGTCAACTACATTTCACCAGGGCCTGTGTTGGTGGCTGATCCCATCCACAATATAAAAAGGCCTGTGCTACTGGATGATGCCATCTACATTAAACCGGGGCCTGTACTGTTGGATGAGGCCATCCACATTACACCAGGTACAGGTCTTCCTGTGTGGCAATCATCACCAAACCAGGGCCCGTGGTGCTGGATGAGGCCATCCACATTTCACCAGTGATTGTGTTGCTGGCTGATGCGTTCCACAAAACACAAGGGCCTTTACAACTGGCTGAGGATATTCACATTCCGCCAGGGCCTGTGGTGCTGGCCAATATAATCCACATTTCACCAAGGCCACTGTTGTTGGCTGAGGCCATACACATTACACAAGGGACAGTGCTTCCTATGAGGCCATCTTCACCACACAAGGGCCTGTGCTTTTGGCTGAGGCAGACTACATTTCACCAGGGCCTGGCTGCTGTCTGAGGCCATCCACATTACACCATGGCCTGTGCTTCCTGTGAGGCCATCTTCACCACACCAGGGCCTGTACTGTTGGATGAGGCCATCCTCATTACACCAGGTACAGTTCTTCCTGTGTGGCAATCATCACCAAACCAGGGCGTGTGGTGCTGGATTAGGCCATCCACATTTCACCAGGGATTGTGTTGCTGGCTGATGCGTTCCACAAAACACAAGGGCCTTTACTACTGGCTGAGGATATTCACATTACACCAGGGCCTGTGGTGCTGGCCAATATAATCCACATTTCACCAGGGCCACTGTTGTTGGCTGAGTCCATCCAAATTACACCAGGGACAGTGCTTCTTGTGAGGCCATCATCACCACACCAGTGCCTGTGCTGCTGGGTGATACATCCTCATTTCACAAGGCCCAGTGGTGTGTCTGGCTGATGCCATTCACAATACTCAAGGGCCTGTGCTACTGGCTGATGCCATCTACATTAAACCAGGGCCTTTACTGTTGGATGAGGCCATCCACATTACACCAGGTACAGGTCTTCCTGTGAGGCCATCATCACCAAACCAGGGCCCGTGGTGCTGGATGAGGCCATCCACATTTCACCAGGGATTTTGTTGCTGGCTGATGCATTCCACAAAACACAAGGGCCTTTACAACTGGCTGAGGATATTCACATTCCACCAGGGCCTGTGGTGCTGGCCAATATAATCCACATTTCACCAAGGCCACTGTTGTTGGCTGAGGCCATACACATTACACAAGGGACAGTGCTTCCTGTGAGGCCATCTTCACCACACAAGGGCCTGTGCTTTTGGCTGAGGCAGACTACATTTCACCAGAGCCTGGCTGCTGTCTGAGGCCATCCACATTACACCATGGCCTGTGCTTCCTGTGAGGCCATCTTCACCACACCAGGGCCTGTACTGTTGGATGAGGCCATCCTCATTACACCAGGTACAGTTCTTCCTGTGTGGCAATCATCACCAAACCAGGGCGTGTGGTGCTGGATGAGGCCATCCACATTTCACCAGGGATTGTGTTGCTGGCTGATGCGTTCCACAAAACACAAGGGCCTTTACTACTGGCTGAGGATATTCACATTACACCAGGGCCTGTGGTGCTGGCCAATATAATCCACATTTCACCAGGGCCACTGTTGTTGGCTGAGGCCATACACATTACACAAGGGACAGTGCTTCCTGTGAGGCCATCTTCACCACACCAGGTCCTCTGCTGCTCGTTGATGCCATCCAGATTACACCTGGGCCTGTGGTGCTGACCGATATCATGCACATTTCACCAGGGTGTGTGGTGCTGACCAATCCCATACATATTTCACCAGCGACAGAGTTGTTAGTTGAGGCCTTCCACATTAACACAGGGCCTGTGCTACTGGCTGAGGACATTTACATTTCACCAGGGCCTGTGGTCATGGCTGTGGCCAACTACATTTCATCAGGGCACGTGGTCATGGCTGAGGACATTCACATTACACCATGGCTTGTGGTGCTGGCCAATACCATCCACATTTCACCAGGGCTAATGGTGTTGGCTGAGGACATTCACATTACACCAGGGCCTGTGGTGCTGGCTAATACCATCCACATTTCACCAGGGCCAGTGTTGTTGGATGAGGCCATCCAAATTACACCAGGGACAGTGCTTCCTGTGAGGCTATCATCACCACACCAGGGCCTGTGGTGCTGGCTGATACCATCCACATTACACAAGGGCCAGTGCTGCTAGCCTTCCACATTACACAAGGGCCGTATTGCTGTCCGAAACAATCCACATTTCACATGGGCCAGTGGTATTGCTGGCTGATGCCTTTCAAAATACACAAGGGCCTGTGCTGCTGGCTGATGCCATCTACATTAAACCAGGGCCTGTGGTGCTGGCCAATACCACCGACATTTCACCAGGGCCAGTGTTGTTTGCTGAGGCCATCCACATTACACCAGTGACAGTGCTTCCTGTGAGGCCATCTTCACCACACCAGGGACTGTGCTGTTGGCTGAAACCATCCACATTACATCAGGGCCATTGGTCCTTGCCGATGTCATCCACATTTCACCAGGGCCAGTGGTGTTGGCTAAGGCCATCCACATTACACCAAGGTCTGTGGTACTGGCCATTACCATCCACATTTCACCTGGGCCAGTGTTGGTAGATGAGGCCATCCAAATTACAACAGGGCCTGTGCTACTGGCTGAGGCCATCCACATTATACCACGGCATGTGCTCCTTGTGAGGCTATCGTCAACACACCAGGGCCTGTATTGCTGGCTTAGGCCATCCACATTGCACCAGGGCTAGTGCTCCCTCTGAGGCCAACTTCACGACAGCAGGGCCTGCGCTGCTGTCTGAGGTCATCTACATTTCACAAGAGCCTGTGTTGCTGGCTGATGCGTTCCACAAAACACAAGGGCCTTTACAACTGGCTGAGGATATTCACATTCCACCAGGGCCTGTGGTGCTGGCCAATATAATCCACATTTCACCAAGGCCACTGTTGCTGGCTGAGGCCATACACATTACACAAGGGACAGTGCTTCCTGTGAGGCCATCTTCACCACACAAGGACCTGTGCTTTTGGCTGAGGCAGACTACATTTCACCAGAGCCTGGCTGCTGTCTGAGGCCATCCACATTACACCATGGCCTGTGCTTCCTGTGAGGCCATCTTCACCACACCAGGGCCTGTACTGTTGGATGAGGCCATCCTCATTACACCAGGTACAGTTCTTCCTGTGTGGCAATCATCACCAAACCAGGGCGTGTGGTGCTGGATGAGGCCATCCACATTTCACCAGGGATTGTGTTGCTGGCTGATGCGTTCCACAAAACACAAGGGCCTTTACTACTGGCTGATGATATTCACATTACACCAGGGCCTGTGGTGCTGGCCAATATAATCCACATTTCACCAGGGCCACTGTTGTTGGCTGAGGCCATACACATTACACAAGGGACAGTGCTTCCTGTGAGGCCATCTTCACCACACCAGGTCCTCTGCTGCTCGTTGATGCCATCCAGATTACACCTGGGCCTGTGGTGCTGACCGATATCATGCACATTTCACCAGGGTGTGTGGTGCTGACCAATCCCATACATATTTCACCAGCGACAGAGTTGTTAGTTGAGGCCTTCCACATTAACACAGGGCCTGTGCTACTGGCTGAGGACATTTACATTTCACCAGGGCCTGTGGTCATGGCTGTGGCCAACTACATTTCATCAGGGCACGTGGTCATGGCTGAGGACATTCACATTACACCAGGGCTTGTGGTGCTGGCCAATACCATCCACATTTCACCAGGGCTAATGGTGTTGGCTGAGGACATTCACATTACACCAGGGCCTGTGGTGCTGGCTAATACCATCCACATTTCACCAGGGCCAGTGTTGTTGGATGAGGCCATCCAAATTACACCAGGGACAGTGCTTCCTGTGAGGCTATCATCACCACACCAGGGCCTGTGGTGCTGGCTGATACCATCCACATTACACAAGGGCCAGTGCTGCTAGCCTTCCACATTACACAAGGGCCGTATTGCTGGCCGAAACAATCCACATTTCACATGGGCCAGTGGTATTGCTGGCTGATGCCTTTCAAAATACACAAGGGCCTGTGCTGCTGGCTGATGCCATCTACATTAAACCAGGGCCTGTGGTGCTGGCCAATACCACCGACATTTCACCAGGGCCAGTGTTGTTTGCTGAGGCCATCCACATTACACCAGTGACAGTGCTTCCTGTGAGGCCATCTTCACCACACCAGGGACTGTGCTGTTGGCTGAAACCATCCACATTACATCAGGGCCATTGGTCCTTGCCGATGTCATCCACATTTCACCAGGGCCAGTGGTGTTGGCTAAGGCCATCCACATTACACCAAGGTCTGTGGTACTGGCCATTACCATCCACATTTCACCTGGGCCAGTGTTGGTAGATGAGGCCATCCAAATTACAACAGGGCCTGTGCTACTGGCTGAGGCCATCCACATTATACCACGGCATGTGCTCCTTGTGAGGCTATCGTCAACACACCAGGGCCTGTATTGCTGGCTTAGGCCATCCACATTGCACCAGGGCTAGTGCTCCCTCTGAGGCCAACTTCACGACAGCAGGGCCTGCGCTGCTGTCTGAGGTCATCTACATTTCACAAGAGCCTGTGTTGCTGGCTGATGTGATCCACATTGGAAGGGAGACTCGGCTTCGCACCCTTCATTCACCCGTAGCTAGCCAGGCCCCTGTAACTGGTGCAGCCGAAGATAGCGTAGGCCCCGCTAGCTGTTCCCCGGCAGACCCCAAGCAGCTGGGGACAGAGGGCGACTGGGTGACGGTGAGGAGGAAGCATAGTCCTAAACAGAAGCCCCAGGTACACCACCAACCCGTTCATGTGTCTAACTGTTTTTCCCCACTCGTCGACACGCCCGCCGGGGGTCAAACTCTGGTAATTGGTGATTCTGTTCTCAGACATGTGAAGCTAGAGACACCGGCAACCATAGTCAATTGTCTTCCAGGGGCCAGAGCAGGCGACATTGAAGGAAATGCAAAACTGCTGGCTAAGGATAAACGTAAATTCAGTAAAATCATAATTCACGTCGGCAGTAATGACACCCGGTTACGCCAATTGGAGGTCACTAAAAGCAATATTGAATCGGTGTACAACTTTGCCAAAACAATGTCAGATTCTGTAGTTTTCTCTGGTCCCCTCCCCAATCAGACCAGGAGTGACATGTTTAGCCGCATGTTCTCCTTAAATTGCTGGCTGTCTGAGTGGTGTCCCAGAAACGATGTGGAATTCATAGATAATTGGCAAACCTTCTGGAGGAAACCTGATCTTGTTAGGAGAGACGGCATCCATCCCACTTTGGATGGAGCAGCTCTCATTTCTAAAAATATGGACAAATTTATTAAACCCCCCAAAATATGACTATCCAGAGTTGGGACCAGGAAGCAGAGTTGCAGTCTTACACGCATCTCTGCAGCTTCTCTCCTCCTGCTACCCCCCCATCTCCTTACACAGAGTTTCTGTCTGATTTCTCAGACTTTTTATCTGATTTAGTGCTCAGCTCAGATAAAATAATTATTGTGGGTGATTTTAACATCCATGTAGATGCTAAAAATGACAGCCTCAACATGGCATTTAATCTGTTATTAGACTCAATTGGCTTTTCATAAAAAGGAAAAGAACCCACCCACCACTTTAATCACACTCTAGATCTTGTTTTAACATATGGCATAGAAACTGAACATTTAACAGTGTTTCCTGAAAACCCTCTCCTGTCTGATCATTTCCTGATAACATTTACATTTAAAATAATTGATTACACAGCAGTGGAAAGTAGACTTTATCAAAGTAGATGTCTTTCTGAAAGTGCTGTAACTAAGTTTAAGAATATAATCCAACCACTGTTATCATCTTCAATGCCCTGTACCAACATAGAGCAGAGCAGCTATCTGAATACTACTCCCACAGAGGTCGATTATCTTGTTAATAATTTCACCTCCTCACTACATACGACTCTGGATACTGTAGCTCCTGTGAAAACCAAGGTCTCAAATCAGAAGTACCTGACTCCGTGGTATAATTCTCAAACACGTAGCCTAAAGCAGATGACTCGTAAGCTGGAGAGGAAATGGCGTGTCACAAATTTAGAGGATCATCATTTAGCCTCGAGAAATAGTGTGTTGCTTTATAAGAAAGTCCTCCGCAAAGCCAGAACATCTTACTATTCGTCACTGATTGAAGAAAATAAGAATAACCCACGGTTTTTCTTCAGCACTGTAGCCAGGCTGACAAAAAGTCAGAGCTCTTTTGAGCCAACCATCCCTTTAACGTTAACTAGTAATGACTTCATGAACTTCTTCACAAATAAAATTTTTATCATTAGAGAAAAAATTACCAATAATCATCCCACAGATGTAATATTATCTACAGCTACTCTTAGTACCATTGATGTTATATTAGACTCTTTTTCTCCAATTGATCTGTCTGAGTTAACTTCAATAATTACTTCCTCCAAACCATCAACGTGTCTTTTAGACCCCATTCCTACAAAACTGCTCAAAGAAGTCCTGCCATTAATTAATTCTTCAATCTTAAATATGATCAACCTATCTCTAATAATCGGCTATGTACCACAGGCCTTCAAGCTGGCTGTAGTTAAACCTTTACTCAAAAAGCATCTCTAGACCCAGCAGTCTTAGCTAATTATAGGCCAATCTCCAACCTTCCTTTCATATCAAAAATCCTTGAAAGAGTAGCTGTCAAACAGCTAACAGATCATCTGCAGAGGAATGGCTTATTTGAAGAGTTTCAGTCAGGTTTCAGAGCTCATCACAGCACAGAAACAGCTTTAGTGAAGGTTACAAATGATCTTCTTATGGCCTCTGACAGTGGACTTATCTCTGTGCTTGTCCTGCTAGACCTTAGTGCAGCATTCGATACTGTCGACCATAATATCCTATTAGAGCGATTAGAACATGCTGTAGGTATTACAGGTACTGCACTGCAGTGGTTTGTATCATATCTATCTAATAGACTCCAATTTGTACATGTAAATGGAGAGTCCTCTTCACACACTGAGGTTAATTATGGAGTTCCACAGGTTCAGTGCTAGGACCAATTCTGTTTACACTATACATGCATCCTAGGCAGCATCATTAAAAGACAGCATACAATTTCACTGCCATGCAGATGACACCCAGCTCTATCTGTCCATGAAGCCAGATAACACACACCAATTAGTTAAACTGCAGGAATGTCTTAAAGACATAAAGACCTGGATGGCCGCTAACTTTCTGCTTCTTAATTCAGATAAAACTGAGGTTATTGTACTCGGCCCTGAAAAGCCTAGAAATATGGTATCTAACCAGATTCTTACTCTGGATGGCATTACCTTGGCCTCCAGTAACGCTGTGAGGAACCTTGGAGTAATTTTTGACCAGGATATGTCCTTCAACGCACGTATTAAACAAATATGTAAGACTGTGTTCTTCCATTTGCGCAACATCTCTAAAGTTAGAAAGATCCTGTCTCAGAGTGACGCTGAAAAACTAGTTCATGCTTTTATTACTTCCAGGCTGGACTACTGCAATTCATTATTATCAGGATGTCCAAAAAAACTCGCTGAAAAGCCTTCAGCTAATCCAAAATGCTGCAGCAAGAGTCCTGACAGGGACTAGAAAGAGAGAGCATATTTCTCCTGTTTTGGCTTCCCTTCAAACCCAGAATTGAATTCAAAATCCTGCTCCTCACATACAAGGTCTTGAATAATCAGGCCCCATCTTATCTTAATGACCTTGTAGTACCATATCACCCCATTAGAGCACTTAAAGCACTGATCCTGAATCCTCCCGTAGTTATGCTGCGATAGACGTAGGCTGCCGGGGATTCCCATGATGCATTGAGTTTTTCCTTTCCAGTCACCTTTCTCACTCACTATGTATTAATACAGCGGTCCCCAACCCCCGGGCCTCGGTACCGGTCCGTGAGTCGTTTGGTACCGGGCCACGAGAGTTGAGAGTTGAGGCTCAGGTGTGAAATGTATGGTTTTCAGGATTTTTATCGTTTTTTTAGCGTTATTTTGTTATCGTTTTTATCGTTAACTCTGTTTTCCTGGGTCTTTTCACGTGTGTTATGAATAAATCTTCTTTTTTACGGTACCGGTACTAGGCCGGTCCGTAAAAATATTGTCGGGCATGAACCGGTCCGTGGCGCTTAGGGACCGCTGTGTTAATAGACCTCTCTGCATTGAATCATATCTGTTATTAACCTCTGGCTCTCTTCCACAGCATGTCTTTTATCCTGTCTTCCTTCTCTCACCCCAACCGGTCGCAGCAGATGGCCCCGCCCCTCCCTGAGCCTGATTCTGCTGGAGGTTTCTTCCTGTTAAAAGGGAGTTTTTCCTTCCCACTGTCACCAAAGTGCTTGCTCATAGGGAGTCATATGATTGTTGGGTTTTTCTCTGTATCTATGAAGCCCCTTGAGGCGACTTTTGTTGTGATTTGGCGCTATATAAATAAAATTGAATTGAATTGAATTACGGACTAAACCTGGGACATTTGTGGCCCCAGTGCATGTGCCCTATCTGCCTTGTTGGTGTCCTTGATTTTTTAAAAGTAAAATGTCTTATTATGCTATAAATAAAGCCAGAGAGTGAAATCTGTGCTGATCCTAATACAAATACCTGAAGACAAAGTGCCTTGGTTGTTTTCGATTGTTCTTTTCATCAGACATAATAACTACTCAGATCTCCTGGACTTCTTTCTTTCTTTCTTTCTTTCTTTCTTTCTTTCTTTCTTTCTTTCTTTCTTTCTTTCTTTCTTTCTTTCTTTCTTTCTTTTCATTCCTCAAGACATGCACATCTTCAGGAACAAAGCTACTGTCATGATATGAGTGAACAGTTGTTGTTTAAGGTGCAGTTCATGTGGAAGCCACCGGAGGGTAGTGTGGAGATAATAAAAAAGTGATGGCTAAAACCCAAGACGGTGTCATGTCTGCTCCCTGAAGTAATATCGTAACATGGTGTCAGAAGTGAACTGATAAGGCTATAGAAGAGTGTCGCACACATGGAAGGGCTTAAGCCGCCAGCTGGACTTGATTTGCTGCAAGGGAACCTCTCGGAAAATTGGAGACAGTTTCGGCAACGGTTCGAGCTGTATCTCGCGGCTACAGGAGGTGCTAGCAAGCCACCCAAGGTACAGTCTTCACTATTTCTTCACGTTGCTGGAGAGGAAGCGGTTGAAGTGTATAATACCTTCACGTTTGCGAAAAATGGTGATGAGCATAAGCTGACGAAAATAATCGAGAAATTTGAGGAATACTGTAGCCCAAAGAAGAACATAACCTATGAAAGGTACAAGTTTTTCACGTGTGTGCAAGGGGATATGCCAATTAGCCAGTACATCACGGAGCTAAAGCTAAGTGCCAAGTCATGTGAATTTGGACAACTGCAAGAATCCCTCATCAGAGATCGCGTAGTGTGTGGAATTACATCGGATGCAATGAGAGAAAGGCTGTTAAGAGAAGATGATATTACTCTCTAAAAAGTAGTTCAGCTTTGCATTGCAGCTGAGACCACAAAAGCTCAAATCAAGCAAATGCATGAGGAGGATCACAATGCTCAAGTCTCTGCACATGAAAGTAAAGATGTAGATGCAGTGAGACATAAGCAGACATGCAAAAAAGACAGACAAAGTAAGATGAAACTGAACGACAAAGACCAAGCAAGCACGTTTAATTGCAAACGATGTGGAACTAAGCATGCATTACGCCAATGCCCTGCTTATGGCAAACAGTGCAAGAACTGCGGGAAAATGAATCACTTGGCAGAAGATAGGTGTGGACCTATTTACTTTTGACCAGCAGGAATATCTCCTCTTAGTGGATTACTATTCCAAGTTCATTGAGGTTGAGTGGCTGAAGTCAGACACAAGAAGTGCAACAGTTATCACTCATCTTAAGTCACAATTTGCCAGACACGGGATTCCTGAAACGGTGATTTCAGACAACGGACCACAGTTCAGCTCCCGTGAATTCCAAGACTTTGCAAAAGAGTGGGAGTTTTGTCACAACACTACGAGCCCCCACCATGCACAGTCAAACGGAATGGCAGAGAGAGGAGTACAAACAGTGAAACTCTTGTTAAAAAAGGCAAAAGCCGAGGGGAATGACCTGTATCTATCATTAATAAATCTGAGGAGTACACCGTTGGAGGACATTGGAGCGTCACCAGCCCAGCTGCTAATGGGTCGACGCATAAGAACAAGACTTCCAACAACATCGCAAAGATTGAAACCCCACATGGTCACTAAGACAGTGCAGCAGTTGTTAGAAACAAGACAACAGAAACAGAGAGAATACTTCAACCAAGGAACCAAAGCACTTAAGCAACTGCAGGTTGGTGACACTGTCAGAATGTGGCAACAGGGTGTATGGAATCCAGCTCAGGTGACAGGTTTATCTGAACATCCAAGATCTTATGTTGTTCAGATTCCTGATGGACAGACATATAGAAGGAACAGAAAGTTTCTAAGGCAGTCAAGGGACAATCAAAACGTGACACAGCAGAATGAGTGTGATAAAACACAGGGACAAAGTGAGATGGACATGCAAAGTACAAATGTCACTCCCACAGAGTTTCCAAGTTCCCCACCCAAAACTGCAAGTGGACGTATTGTTTCCAAGCCCAGAAGGCTTATTGAGGAATACAATGAACATTATGTTTTGAGCACATGCTTTGATATAAAAAAAAAAAAAAAAAAAAAACTGGGTAGAAAAAATATGTTCACTAGAGAGAAATGTGAGTATGCCAAGAAGCATTTATTTTTTTTCTCCCTTTCTTTTTTCCACTGGTCGTGGGCCTTGAGTGGAGTTGTGAGTTACTTTGTTGTTTGCCCCTGTTGTTGAAAAAAAAAAAAAAAAAAAGGGGGATGTCATGATATGAGTGAACAGTTGTTGTTTAAGGTGCAGTTCATGTGGAAGCCACCGGAGGGTGGTGTGGAGATAATAAAAAAGTGATGGTTAAAACCCAAGACGGTGTCATGTCTGCTCCCTGAAGTAATATCGTAACAGCTACAACCCAGATGACATTGTCAAAAGTGCCTTTAACTGAGCTTTGAGAAAAGGTGGACTGCTGAATGAAAGTAAGATTTGCATTTGGTTTGGAAATCAAACTCCTCGACCAATACTTAATATTCCTTTTCCATATTTTCTAACACACACACACACACACACACACCAACAGATATTGTGTATATATAAATGGTGAATGCTCATATCGAACATGGGCCAAGTTTCAAATAATGAGGTCAGTATATGTACAAGTAATCCCTGCTCCAAGCACAGAAGTACCACCCACCTGCTATTCAAAACTTCTGAGGAGCAGCCAATAAGACAAAGGTTGGCTCAAAGAGAGGACAGCTAAACTGGCATATTTCAAATGGAAGATAAATTGAAGGACTGCACCAAGACTCAGTATAGGATAAATAAGCATATTTTCAGCAATGAATCACACAAATTTGCTGTAGTGCACAAATTAAAGTATGGAGCTGGAAATAAACATAATTAGCTCTCTTTAAGGGACTAAAACATCTCTAGATTGTATTTTGAATAGATCATGAGTGGTCCATTTTTTTTGTCATTTGCTATAATAAAATCCCCCTCATAATGTAGTGAAGAGTTGCCAAGGCCATCTATCTGCAGCCGTGGTTTTTAAGATGCGGTACTTTTTAAAATACACACAGTGGGACACTGCCATAGACTGGTGACCTGTACAGGGTGTACCTTGCTCAGTCTGTGACAGCTGCTCCAGCCCTTCATGACGCTGAATCAGATACACCATTAAAAAGGGGGTGGATGGATTGACAGGGGATCAGAGGTATGGTGGACTGTAACTAAATAATTAAATAGAAAAAAATTAACTGTAAAAATAAATCTGTTAGGGTGCCTGGGTTCGTTGACCCAAAATTTTGAGTTTTACATTATTATTGAACTTTGATTTTGCCATTATTTATCATTTCTAGTCTTTTGGTTTCTTAGAGTTCTGTCTTCTGGTTTCTGTCTCTGTGTTACATAGTTGTTCTGTCTCCCCCTGTCTGCTGTATCCCCTCGTCAAGTCCGCGTTGTCTGTGTTATGTTTCCTGTTTTACTTTGAAAGTCCATGTCTCATGTTAATGTATCTGGATTTGCTTCCCTTGTCTCGCTACCCTTATTTGTACCAGCTGTGTTTCTCTGTTGTCTCCCATTCCCTGATGGCTCTCTCTGGGTATGTAAGCCCTGAGTTTTCTTTGGTCTTTGTTGCGATCTCCCTCATCCTACGCTGTGTGTTCTGTTTGGCTGCCTGTGTAAGTTTCTTTTGGTATTCTTGCTTTTGTTATATTTGTGTTTAGCGTTAAAGCTGTTTTGAGTTCACACTTTTATCTCTAAGTGTCTGCACATTGGGTCCACGGTTCCTGCCTGCACACAGCACATGACAAAATCATTGTGTAAAAACAAAACAAAATGCTGTCTTTTTTATTGACCATTTACTGTCAAACACATTTCAACTATAAGCTTTCATCAGTGCAAACCAAAGCCACATCCCCAGATATAGAACCATGGGAGGTTTAAACACTAATTAGTGTGAATGCTTGAAAAGTTAAATCAGAAGAGCAGGCTGTCTTTACACTGTCACCACGTCCATATAATAAACTCCACAGGCATGAAAAATGAGAATTCAGTAGACATGACATATGTGAGTGAAGTTGGCCCCCCCACCTTCTTCAAATCCAACAAAAGTGGTATCAAACGTTTGTGCTGGTTTATGCTGCAAAAATTGTCATTTGTGCTGCTATCATTTTAAAGATATTAATCAAAATTTCTAGAGGTCATCAGAGGTCAACCAGCCCCCCCACATTAATTAAATCAAACAAAATGGGTGTCAATCAACTGTGCTACGTTTGTGCTGGTTTGTGCGGCTTCTGTTTTAAAGATATTAATGAAAATGTAAAGGTCAACCAGCCACACACACACACACACACACACACACACACACACACATTAATGGAATCGAACAAAATTGATGTCAAACATTTGTGCTACGTTTGTGCTGGTTTGTTCTGCAAAAATTGTCGTTTGTGCTGCTATCATTTTAAAGATATTCAAGAAGATTTGTAGAGGTCAACCAGCCCCCCCACATTAACGGAATCAAACAAAACTGGTGTCAATCAACTGTGCTGTGTTTGTGCTGGTTTGTGCTGCTAAAATTGTCGTTTGTGCTGCCTCTGTTTTAAAGATATTAATGAAAATGCAAACGTCAAAAGGTCAACCAGCCCCCCCACATCACCCAAATCAAACAAAAGTTGATGTCACAGGTTTGTGCTGCAAAAAATTTTGTTTGTGGTGCTATTATTTTAAAGATATTAATAAAATTCCATCCATCCATCCATCCATTTGCTTATCCTTTTAAGGGTCGCAGGGGGTGCTGGAATCTATCCCAGCTGTCATAGGGCAAGAGGCAGGGTACATCCTGGACAGGTTGCCAGTCTGTCACAGGGCCAAACAACCATTCGCACTCACATTCACACCTATGGGCAATTTGGATTAACCAAAAACTATCACCACAAGCTGCATGTCTTTGGAGAGAGCCCGGAGAGAACCCACGCAAACATGGCGAGAGAACCTGCAAACTCCACACAGAAAGACCCTGCGTGATGGTGGAATTGAACTCAGGACCTTCTTGCTGTGCGGCAACAGTGCTAACCACCGTGCTGCCGTAATAATAACATTAAATAACATTTATGAAGAAATTAAAAGGGGCATGCCAGTAGGTGCGTATCAGTTTATAATTGGATAAGGTGTTTTGAGCCATTAAGCATGTGAGTGAAGTTGGCCCCCCCACCTTCTTCAAATCCAACAAAAGTGGTATCAAACGTTTGTGCTGGTTTGTGCTGCTAAAATTGTCATTTGTGCTGCCTCTGTTTTAAAGATATTAATGAAAATGTAAAGGTCAACCAGCCCCCCAACATTAATGGAATCGAACAAAATTGATGTCAAACGTTTGTGCTGGTTTGTGCTGCAAAAATTTACGTTTGTGCTGCTATCATTTTAAAGAAATCCATACAAATTTCTAGAGGTCATCAGAGGTCAACCAGCCCCCCAACATTAATGGAATCAAACAAAACTGGTGTCAATCAACTGTGCTACGTTTGTGCTGGTTTGTGCTGCAAAAATTTACGTTTGTGCTGCTATCATTTTAAAGATATTCAAGAAAATTTCTAGAGGTCATCAGAGGTCAACCAGCCCCCCCACATTAATGGAATCAAACACAACTGGTGTCAATCAACTGTGCTACGTTTGTGCTGGTTTGTGCTGCCTCTGTTTTAAAGATATTAATGAAAATGTAAAGGTCAACCAGCCCCCCAACATTAATGGAATCGAACAAAATTGATGTCAAACGTTTGTGCTGGTTTGTGCTGCTAAAATTGTTGTTTGTGCTGCTATCATTTTAAAGAAATCCATACAAATTTCTAGAGGTCATCAGAGGTCAACCAGCCCCCCCACATTAATGGAATCAAAATTGATGTCAAACGTTTGTGCTGGTTTGTGCTGCTAAAATTGTCGTTTGTGCTGCCTCTGTTTTAAAGATATTAATGAAAATGTAAAGGTCAACCAGCCCCCCAACATTAATGGAATCGAACAAAATTGATGTCAAACGTTTGTGCTGGTTTGTGCTGCTAAAATTGTTGTTTGTGCTGCTATCATTTTAAAGAAATCCATACAAATTTCTAGAGGTCATCAGGGGTCAACCAGCCCCCCCACATTAATGGAATCAAAATTGATGTCAAACGTTTGTGCTGGTTTGTGCTGCTAAAATTGTCGTTTGTGCTGCCTCTGTTTTAAAGATATTAATGAAAATGTAAAGGTCAACCAGCCCCCCAACATTAATGGAATCAAACAAAACTGGTGTCAATCAACTGTGCTACGTTTGTGCTGGTTTGTGCTGCAAAAATTTACGTTTGTGCTGCTATCATTTTAAAGATATTCAAGAAAATTTCTAGAGGTCATCAGAGGTCAACCAGCCCCCCCACATTAATGGAATCAAACACAACTGGTGTCAATCAACTGTGCTACGTTTGTGCTGGTTTGTGCTGCCTCTGTTTTATAGATATTAATGAAAATGTAAAGGTCAAAAGGTCAACCCCCCCCCCCCACATTAATGGGATCGAACAAAATTGATGTCAAACGTTTGTGCTGGTTTGTGCTGCTAAAATTGTTGTTTGTGCTGCTATCATTTTAAAGAAATCCATACAAATTTCTAGAGGTCATCAGGGGTCAACCAGCCCCCCCACAGTAATGGAATCGAATAAAAGCCTTCAGTTTTCAGGCCCCTCTTCTGTGGAACCAGCTTCCAGTTTGGATTCAGGAGACGGACACTATCTCTACTTTCAAGATTAGGCTTAAAACTTTCCTTTTTGCTAAAGCATATAGTTAGGGCTGGACCAGGTGACCCTGAATCCTCCCTTAGTTATGCTGCAATAGGGGGATACCCATGATGCATTGAGTTTTTCCTTTCCAGTCACCTTTCTCACTCACTATGTATTAACAGACCTCTCTGCATTGAATTATATCTGTTATTAACCTCTGTCTCTCTTCCACAGCATGTCTTTTATCCTGTCTTCCTTCTCTCACCCCAACCGGTCGCAGCAGATGGCCGCCCCTCCCTGAGCCTGGTTCTGCCGGAGGTTTCTTCCTGTTAAAAGGGAGTTTTTCCTTCCCACTGTTGCCAAAGTGCTTGCTCATAGGGGGTCATATGATTGTTGGGTTTTTCTCTGTATCTATGAAGCGCCTTGAGGCGACTTATGTTGTGATTTGGCGCTATATAAATAAAATTGAATTGATTTGAATTGAATGTTTCATTAGAGTGGGTGTGGCACACTTAATCAAAATGATTTGCCAGTGGGACTGTTTGAGAAAAAAGCCTACGTGCGATCAATGGCACAACTTGTCAAGTCCCAATCCTTGGAAGAAGCAAAGGTCCGAACACGCAGCATTGCTATTGTGGCATTAAGTGAGACAGAAGGCTGTGACAGTTTTGGAAACCCCATTATGTCAGAAGTGTCCAAATCAAATCTGAAAAGAAAAATTGCAGATGAGACTATGTCTGTTTCTGATGACAAGGAAGAAGAAGACATTAGATTGGATCCATGCACAGAAATAAACACCGACTTAAGGCAGTGGGTGGCAGATATTTGTGAGGGGAGCAGGTGCCATGCTGAAGATCATGGTGATCGAGACAATATGCACTATCTACCTGAGCTCGTCCCACACCTAATTAGATTGGGAGGATACCTACCACTCTGGACTGGAGAAATGGTTCCCCTATTTCAGAGCGAAAAACTCACTGCAACTTCAGCTAATGTTGAACCAGAGTTCAAGAACATTAAACATGGTCTGTTCAAGCATGAAAATCTCCCTATAAGGATAGATAAATTCATTGCACGTCATCTTGGTTTTATTGAAGGGAACATGCGGATCTGTTCTGCAAAACAAATACGAAAAGAAGCAGAGGTTGCCAGACAGGATGGTACAGTGAAGCGTCAGTATCCACACAAAGCCTTTGTGGAGCAGGAAGTGGATGATAACCCCTCTCAGGAGCCCAAAATTGACACAGACACAGACATACAGGAAGGGCACGAAGTACTGCAGTGCGTTTCACGTTGATATCAGGCGCCTCCTAAAAAGGGAAAAGAAAAGTTCATTTAACGCAAAGTTTTCAGGTGTCATTCTTTGGGGAGAATACATGTTTATGAAACTGCATGACATCAGACTCTACCAAATTTTGGAGACTTTTCTTTTAAGATACAACCTTTCTGTCTCTTGTGACAGAGAGTCTGTTTCTTAATCATTTGACAAAAACCCTACACAGTATTTTAAAATAGTGTTCTCCAGATCAGAGCTGTAATCTATATAGAACATGGGGTTCAAAGCAAGGAAAAATTGTGTTTATCAGTGAAACCTTTAATTTGTGTTAATTTTATCATTATCAATATATGAAATCTTCACCTTAAGGGACTTAATGAATGGTTTCTTCTAAAAATTAGAAATGATTGAGTCATTTCACATCATATGAAAATATTAATTTTTAATACAAATTTGGCCCTACAAAAATGGAAACTCAGTAACAAAGATAATGGAGATTCTCTAAACACGAGCGAATGTCACAGTAAAATTGTTGATTGTGATTTACACATTGGATGTATCCTCAGTGATTTGGTACAATTATACAACATTTTATAAGAACTGAACAACTGATGAAACTAATTATAGGCCAATCTCCAACCTTCCTTTCATATCAAAAATCCTTGAAAGAGTAGTTGTCAAACAGCTAACAGATCATCTGCAGAGGAATGGTTTATTTGAAGAGTTTCAGTCAGGTTTCAGAGCTCATCACGGCACAGAAACAGCTTTAGTGAAGGTTACAAATGATCTTCTTATGGCCTCTGACAGTGGACTCATCTCTGTGCTTGTCCTGCTAGACCTTAGTGCAGCATTCGATACTGTCGACCATAATATCCTATTAGAGCGATTAGAACATGCTGTAGGTATTACAGGTACTGCACTGCAGTGGTTTGTATCATATCTATCTAATAGACTCCAGTTTGTTCATGTAAATGGAGAGTCCTCTTCACACACAGGTTAATTATGGAGTTCCACAGGGTTCAGTGCTAGGACCAATTCTGTTCACATTATACATGCTTCCCTTAGGCAGCATCATTAGAAGACACAGCATACATTTTCACTGCTATGCAGATGACACCCAGCTCTATCTGTCCATGAAGCCAGATAACACACACCAATTAGTTAAACTGCAGGAATGTCTTAAAGACATAAAGACCTGGATGGCCGCTAACTTTCTGCTTCTTAATTCAGATAAAACTGAGGTTATTGTACTCGGCCCTGAAAAGCCTAGAAATATGGTATCTAACCAGATTCTTACTCTGGATGGCATTACCTTGGCCTCCAGTAACGCTGTGAGGAACCTTGGAGTCATTTTTGACCAGGACATGTCCTTCAACGCACATATTAAACAAATATGTAAGACTGCGTTCTTCCATTTGCGCAATATCTCTAAAATGAGAAATATCCTGTCTCAGAGTGACGCTGAAAAACTAGTTCACGCATTTATTACTTCCAGGCTGGACTACTGTAATTCATTATTATCAGGATGTCCAAAAAACTCACTGAAAAGCCTTCAGCTAATCCAAAATGCTGCAGCAAGAGTACTGACAGGGACTAGAAAGAGAGAGCATATTTCTCCTATTTTGGCTTCCCTTCATTGGCTTCCTGTTAAATCCAGAATTGAATTCAAAATCCTGCTCCTCACATACAAGGTCTTAAATAATCAGGCCCCATCTTATCTTAATGACCTTGTAGTACCATATCACCCTATTAGAGCACTTCGCTCTCGCTCTGCAGGCCTACTTGTTGTTCCTAGAGTATTTAAAAGTAGAATGGGAGGGAGAGCCTTCAGTTTTCAGGCCCCTCTTCTGTGGAACCAGCTTCCAGTTTGGATTCAGGAGACAGACACTATCTCTACTTTCAAGATTAGGCTTAAAACTTTCCTTTTTGCTAAAGCATATAGTTAGGGCTGGACCAGGTGACCCTGAATCCTCCCTTAGTTATGCTGCATTAGACATAGGCTGCCGGGGGATACCCATGATGCATTGAGTTTTTCCTTTCCAGTCACCTTTCTCGCTCACTATGTATTAACAGACCTCTCTGCATTGAATCATATCTGTTGTTAACCTCTGTCTCTCTTCCACAGCATGTCTTCTATCCTGTCTTCCTTCTCTCACCCCAACCGGTCGCAGCAGATGGCCGCCCCTCCCTGAGCCTGGTTCTGCCGGAGGTTTCTTCCTGTTACAGTTTTTTACAGTCGCTAACAAGCGTTTGTCCAAACAGTTGTCACATTTGCAAAACTCTAAACACAATTAGCACAGGATCGGTCTGTTGTGGCCATACCATTCACACATTTCAGGTCGTGTTCACCCAATATGCAGTCAGTGAACACATTTCCACAATGCTTACATTTTCTTTAACAGACAAGTTATACCTCCCAACAAAACTATGGACTGTTCTTGTAGTATCTACGAATGTTAACACACAACATCCCACAATAGCAAAAACAATATTCCAAACCGTAGATACAGTATAAAAACCTCTGCCCCTGCAATGATATCAGTACAAAAACAATATCAATATCAAAAATATATCTCAGCTGTAAACAAACAAACAATTGAATAATTGACACACAGCTGATTTATGTTGGGTAAATTGGGCCAACCACACCTTCTTCCATTCTGGCTTAGACTCAGTGGGGTTCATAAGGCAAGACCTTGAGGAGTGATGTTTTTGGAAACAAAAAAAAGACAAACACTGTAATGTCTGGTCGAGGAGGAGTAAGAGCAAGGGGCCCAGAGAGAAGAGCAGGCCCAAGGAGAGGGCAAGGTATAGGTGTAAGAATGCGTGGTGGTGGCATTCCAAGGGCTGCAAGAACAGTAGTCAGTGATGAAATCCGTGCCACTATCATTGACCATGTAATCAACCATGGTCTTTCACTAAGAGAGGCTGGTGAAAGAGTGCAGCCCAATTTGAGGCGGTCAACGGTTGCCTCCATTATACGCACCTTTCAACAAACCAACAGGTAAGTATTGCATTTTACATGGATTGTTCCTATTCTCACTTGACATGTCAATATGGTCATACAGTAATGCATATGTTGAATTGTCTGTCTTTCTAAAGAATGCAACGTCTTCCACCCTCTGGGGGAAGAGGAAAGCTCCTCAGTAATGATCAGGAGCTTGCCATTGTGGAAATGGTTACTGCAAATAATGCAATAAAACTGCGTGAAATACAAACCAGAATTGTGGCGGACCATGAGATATTCGACAATATCGATAGAATCAGCCTCACAACCATTTCGCGGACATTGTCCAAACATAGAGTGCGGATGAAGCAGCTCTACACTGTTCCCTTTGAGAGGAACAGTGAGAGGGTCAAGGAGCTACGACGACAATATGTCCAGGTACAGTGTATATTCAATCCAATGTCCAGTTCTATAAGCTTTGCACTTTGCAAGTAGGTAACCTACACAATACTAGGTTACAGTACAGTATGGTATACAGTACTAACATGACTTACATAAACTTTGTTTCAGAGAGTTATGGAATTGGAGGCCAACCAGGCCCCTCATGAATTCATATACATCGATGAGGCAGGATTCAATCTGGCCAAAAGGCGTCGACGTGGACGGAATGTAATTGGAAAAAGGGCCACAGTTGATGTGCCAGGACAGAGAGGGGCAAACATTACCATGTGTGCAGCAATTGCAAATGCAGGATTACTCCTTCACAGATGTCAGGTTGGACCCTATAATACAGAGCGCTTGCTTGCCTTTCTCAATGATCTCCACCAGCGCCTGGTTCCAGAGCAGGGTCAGGAGGGTGAAAACATGAGGACCTTTGTAATTACCTGGGACAATGTGGCTTTCCATCACTCGCAAGCAATAACAACATGGTTTGAAGTCCACCCAAGACTGGTGAGTCTCTTCCTTCCACCCTATTCACCTTTCCTCAACCCCATAGAGGAGTTCTTTTCTGCATGGCGGTGGAAGGTTTATGACCATCAGCCACATGACCAGATGTCCCTCCTTGAAGCCATGGATGCTGGCTCCAGGGACATCACAGTTGACGATTGCCAAGGGTGGATCCGACATACCAGGCGGTTTTATCCCAGGTGCATCGACTTGGCTGACATCAGATGTGATGTTGATGAAAACATGTGGCCTAACCCTGAAGATCGCAGAGATTAGATGCAACTTTTTTGCCTTTTTTTAGCCCCCCTCCCCCCCTTTTTATCTTGGCTTTTTGCTGTTGTTTTTTTGTTCAGAATGCTCTTGTGTGTTTCATGGATATTTTGTTCACTGTAAGCAATACTGTAAAACTTTCTCTGTCCTATCATACCGTGTTTCTACTGTACCTCCTGTGGTAAACAGTAAAGAAACAAAAACTTGTTTGCTTTTTACTGGAATGCTTTTGAATGTGAACATTACTGTACATGTGGACATACAGTTACCAACCAAGACATTTCTGGTGTCAATATGGTGGATTGCATGTTTCGCATGCAAATACCTGTGAAACTGAAACATAAAAGTCTATGCAGTTTTTGTAATGTCAATAATAGCCAGTATTTTGAAACCTGGTGTACTTTGATTGACTGCATGTACCTTGTGAAGTGAAAACAAGTGTTATTCTTTGACAGACTAATTTCATTTTGAGTCAGATTTATAGTGTTTTTGTACAGTTAGTGTGTGCAGAGAAAGATGTGTTCTAATTTTGAAATGAGGAGTTAGTATATATTTAACAAAGTGTATTTTTGGGAAGGATATTATCCATTTGGCCAATTGTGTTTTGTAGGTGTGGGTCTGTGTTAAGAGTTTAGAAAAAGTATCTGAAGTATGGGTAGGCGCTTGTTAGCGACTGTAAAAAACTGTAAAAGGGAGTTTTTCCTTCCCACTGTTGCCAAAGTGCTTGCTCATAGGGGGTCATATGATTGTTGGGTTTTTCTCTGTATCTATGAAGCGCCTTGAGGCGACTTATGTTGTGATTTGGCGCTATATAAATAAAGTTGAATTGAATTGAAAAAGTTGAATTGAATTGAATTGAATGAAACAACTTACTTATGTGACCACATATGAAGTGTTATAACTTACCACAAAAGGTGAACTGTGCCACTGACCCTTGATAGATCTGCACATGATAAAAAAAAGAAAAAGGCATTATAAATACTAACATAGCTATTAATAATTAAACTGGTGGGGTACATTTAAGATGTTAATGTCACAAAATAAAATAGACTGGTAGAAAGAAGTACAAGGAAATGGTAATGGGGGGAGCCATGAAAATATATCCTATCAACATGATTCAGTGTGACAAAGCCAGGGCATCATTTAAAAAAAAACAAAAAAACAAAACAGGTTGTCACGGTCCTGGGTCAGTGACCCAGTGTTTTGAGTTTCTTGTGCCTCTGAGTTTTTTGTATTATGTTCTTAGTTCTCTTTGTTGTCCCAGCGTATTCTTTAGTGTAGTGTCTTAGTTTGGTTTTCTTGTATTCTGTTTAGTTCTGAGTATTTGGTAGCTGCCCTCTGTGTTTCTTAGTTGCTCTGTCTCCCCTATTGTAGTTTGCATCTGTGCTAATTCCTGTTTTACTTTGAAGGTCTGTGTCTCATGTGAGTGTATCCTACTTTGCTCCCTTGTCTCGTCAGTTCTGATTTCTCCCAGCTGTGCTCTCCTTCTGTGTCTCATTCCCCTCGTTACTTCCCATTGTATTTAAACCCTGTGTTTCTCTGAGTCAGTGCTGCGTCGTCCCTTAAGCTGTGTGTTTCTTTGTGTGCCTCTCTGCAAGGTGTGAGTTTATATTTTCCCAGTTTAATTTTGTATGCTCGTTTTCTGTGACTAGCAATTAAAGCTGTGATTTTGAGTTCATCCCCTGAGTCTGAGTCCTGCATTTTGGGTATCTATAGACTTTATCAAAGTAGATGTCTTTCTGAAAGCGCTGTAACTAAGTTTAAGAATATAATCCACCCACTGTTATCATCTTCAATGCCCTGTACCAACATAGAGCAGAGCAGCTATCTGATTGCTACCCCCAATTTCACCTCCTCACTACATACGACTCTGGATACTGTAGCTCCTGTGAAAACTAAGGTCTCTAATCAGAAGTACCTGACTCCGTGGTATAATTCTCAAACACGTAGCCTAAAGCAGATGACTCGTAAGCTGGAGAGGAAATGGCGTGTCACAAATTTAGAGGATCATCATTTAGCCTGGAGAAATAGTTTGCTGCTTTATAAGAAAGCCCTCCGCAAAGCCAGAACATCTTACTATTCGTCACTGATTGAAGAAAATAAGAATAACTCCCGGTTTCTCTTCAGCACTATAGCCAGGCTGACAAAAAGTCAGAGCTCTTTTGAGCCAACCATCCCTTTAACGTTAACTAGTAATGACTTCATGGACGTCTTCACAAATAAAATTTTTATCATTAGAGAAAAAATTACCAATAATCATCCCACAGATGTAATATTATCTACAGCTTGTTGGGTTGATTGTTGATTGTTGGGTTTTTCTCTGTATCTATGAAGCGCCTTGAGGCGACTTATGTTGTGATTTGGCGCTATATAAATAAAATTGAATTGAATTGGGTCCAACTCCTGCCTGCCGCACAGCGATTCATGACACGGGTCTTTTAACCTAAAAATGTTTTAATGGCCATGAAGAAAGGACTCTTCAATAGATCTTTCAACTCACCTGTGTTTACTGTCTCCACCTGAAATTAATTGCAGTCTGAATTTTTTTTTTTTCTTCTGTCCTTTTGTCTTCGGTCTTCAGCTTTGGAAGGAAAAAATAAAAATATTGAAAACCTTATTAGCACACTAAATATACAAAACCTTGCTATATTTCAATTGTTTTAGATTGAAGTTGCCACTGCTAGCTAAGTCAGTTTTGAATCATGCTAATGAGAAGAAGAAAAAAAAAACCTGCCGAACAATGAGGCTGCTGTTGTAAAAACGCCAACTTTCTTGCGTTGGCAAGTGGTCGTTAAAATATCATTAAGACCCTTTCTTTTTATGTAATTCTTAGTAAAACTCTTTTAATCGGTTAAAACTGACGACATAATCTATGTTTGAAAAAGAGCGCGAACAACAGCGAACCACTATTCACCACCTGGGTCTGTGCTTTTTAACACAACAGCGCATTCGAAATCGAAGTTCTTACCTGTAACATATTAATATACTTGCTTTTTTACGGAAAAAATAAACATAACAAAGGTTCCGTTTTACTTACAAGTTTCTCCAAATGTGCTCTCCAGTCGCTCGAGAAGGGCAGCCATATTGAACAGAATTTTCTGTCAACGTCGTTCAGGTTAGAGAGAAAAAGTCATGACGTAGTTCACATACACATGCGGAGCTCAGAAAAAAAACATTTACTCAAAAATCATAATTAAGAAAGCAGTATTTACTCTTAACTTCTAAGCCATGTACAATTATAACTGTTTGAATCGTTAACAGAACAAAAGTTTTAAGTTGTTTCAACTTTGAGGAATTTCAATTGTTATATCCACAAACTTTATAAGTCAGGTAGACTGTTGGGGTTTACAGTGCAGTAAAACTTGGCAAAGGACAATACTGTGTCATGAACACCTGTGCCTTTGATGCCTTCTGTCAAAGTCTGTGCTGCGCTTACTGTGACAGTCGTACTGCTCAAAACATGTTGAATAGTTCAGAGGAGAACAAAGTATTCCAGCTTGTGAAATCCCTTGCTTCAAAGGGTGTCACTCAACATGCCTATTCATTGAGGGCAGAGGTGCTGAGCTCAATATTCTGCCCTGTTCAGTTGAAGACTGGTGTTCATCGTGTTGATGCACAGTGCCATGTGTCCACAGTAATTCAAAAAACAATGACGGAAAATCCAAGTGTTCACTTCACAAGACAGTGTTCCTCCCAGTACTGCAAACTTTACACACCAAACACAAGGCAAATACCTTTTGTTTCCATTGATCTGTCAGTCCTCTCAGCTTCTGGCATAGCTCACCTTCAGTCTGCTGTTGAACAAGGGCTCAACCTTCCAGCATCGCCATGCCTAAGACCAATCGAAAGTCCTGATGCATCTCCAACAGCATTTAAAACAGATTCATCAGGAAAGCAACTTTGCACAGGGACTGTTTGTCACAGTTTCACCCTGAGAGAGCTTGTATGGATTGACACAGACCTTGGAAAATGCTCTACAGAAACTCTGGAGCACAGTTTTCACAGTCCAAAAAGGTTTTTGCTTACTGAATTCCCATCCACTCTGCTACTTCAAGGAGAGAAATTCACACTGAAAGCAGTCATTACATTTCAGGAGGGCCCAACACCAGAAACACTCGGGCATTATATGACATTCTGTAACAGGACCCCGTACATCTGGGAGATGTATGATGACCTAAGAAAGGATGTAACCATAGCATCTGAAAACACCAGCGCATGTCCGCACGCTGTGCTCTACACAAAGGAATGATGGCAAGATCTCATGAAAGAAAGTCCTTTTCTAGTTTGTGAGTTAGATGATGGAAATAGCTGTTATTTTTCAGTTATTGTATTAGACTTGTGAGGCTCAGACAGTTCAATGTATTTACCTTTTCTAACAGGAAACATATATACTACATTGTTCTCGTAGTTTTGTATTTTGTTACCAGCAAATAAGGTTTTTTCTCTAACCGAATGCATTAATTATTTTAAATGCTATATTTGTGTGGATGCTTTAAGCATCCACACTATTGAGTTCCTCTTGGGACTTCCGTACACTTTTTGGCACTTAACTACTTCCACAATTTTCAGCCGATTTTCACCGTTCAAATTTTAAACTATTCTGCTATTTCTGCTAATTATGGCTATGTCTTTTGGTATTTTTCACTATTATACTTTTTAAAATATTAAGCTTAATTTGTCCCATTGAAATGAATGGGAAACTTCTGCAATTCTGCTAAAATTTGCTTGTTTTTGAAACTTAACTACTTCCTCATATTTTCACGTAGAACAACCATTCAAACTTTAAAATGTTCTCAAGTTATTGGGCTATTCAGGTATAAATCAGCTTTTTCAAATCTTTTACCGTTTTACTTTTATGCCTCTTAAAGTTTTCAGTTGCAAAATTGTGATTTTTCACAAAATACATGCGTTGTTATGGTTGCTATGCACTTGGCTTCCAGTGTGCCACTGAAGGTTTTGCAGTCTTCTCTTCATGTCCGAACAACTTCTTGCTACTTGCTCAATTTTCACTCAACTTCCACAAATTATACATCAAAACGTAGGTATTTTTGCTGGCTTTCAGGAAATGTCACTATCATTGTTGTGGAATTTATAGAATTTTGGCAAATCTCCTCAGACCAACACAATGTCACAAAACTCTCCATAGAAAGTCAATGGAGAGCTTGTTCAAAATCACCGCTTGATTTCTGTAATGAGAGGCATATTCGAATTGTCATATCTCCTTAACGAAGCAAAGTTAAGACATAAGGCTCATATTTTAATAATAAATTGTCAAGACTGGAAGATTCCCCCATCTCTTCTGAACAAAACGGTGTAAGAATGACCGTTCTAGCCCCTATGGTTAGGAAATTATGGTCATTTGTTGGAGGGGAGTCCTCACTATGAGAAATAGACTGCAAAAATCCTGTGTCTCTCTGTGCTGCGTGCACCTGTTTTGGCGGGAAAAAGTACACAGCCTCTCTGATTGGTGGATTCAAATTTAGCTGCTCCCAGACCTAGAAACTTGCTTCTCTCGCCGTGTGTGTGTGTGGGTGTGTGCAAGACACACACACACACAGAGAGAGAAAGCCTTTTACAGTATTCTGCAAACTTTTATGATTTTACCAGCTTTTCTAATATGGACCTCAGATTCTTGTTAACACTCCATGGCACAAATACTCTTCCCTTTAGGCTCTGTGTATGTGTGTGTGTATCAATATTTCTCCCATTTTAAAGTATTACTCCTCCATAATTGTATTTCTGTTAAATCAAAGTGCTTTTACTACATCTTAGTACTTCTGCTCAATCATAGTATTTCTGCTAAATCATAGTATTTTGCCAAATCTTGGTTTTTGTGCCAAATCATAACATTTGTCTTATGTTATAGTATTAAAACTAAGTGGAGGAATTTCTGTCATGTTACAGTATATGTGCTGATTACAGTATTTCTGCTAAATCATAGTATTTCTACTATATTATATTTTTCTTTCTAAATATAACATTTCTGCTATATAAGTGTATTCTGCTATGTTATAATATTTGTGCTAAACCGGAGTATTTGTGCTGTATCATAGTATTTCTGCAAAATGATAGTATTTCTGCCAAATTATAGTATTTGTGCAAAAACATAGTTTTCATTTAAAATTACAATATTCATAGCTCATCACAGTGTCTCTGGTAAATCACAGTATTTCTGCTATGTTGCACTATTTTTCTAAATCATAGTGTTTCTGTAATGTTTAAGTATTTTTGGCTAAATATATTCTTTCTGTTATCTTAAACTATTTCTCCTAAATTCTTGTATTTTTGAGAAGTTATCATGTTTCTGGTAAGTTACAATATTTCTGCTAAGTTCTGCTATGCTATTGTATTTCTGCCAAGTATTATGTTTCCTCTAAGATATTGCAGTTCTGCTAAGTTATTCCATTTTAGCAAAGTTCCTTTGCTTCTGCAAAGTTTTTACAATTTCTGCAACTTTTCAGCTTTTTCAGCTAGTTTTTGCATACAGCTTCAGCTTTAAAGCATCCACACTGCATTTTCGCAGGAAATGCAAATTTTTCTAGTTAACCTAGTTTTTAAATAAGTTATTGCAGTTTGATTACTAGGTTTAAGAGTGTGATCATAAGAAAAAAATATCCAATGCTGGTTAATATCTCTCAATTTCTTTACGGTAAAGAAAGTGGCTGGTTGAGCTTTAGAAACTTTTGGTAATATCTTTAAAATGAAAGCGGCACAAACGACAATTTTAGCAGCACAAACCAGCACAAACGTAGCACAAACATTTGACATCAATTTTGTTCGATTCCATTAATGTGGGGGGGCTGGTTGACCTTTTGACCTTTACATTTTCATTAATATCTTTAAAATGAAAGCGGCACAAACGACAATTTTAGCAGCACAAACGTAGCACAAACGTTTGATACCACTTTTGTTGGGTTTGGGTAATGTGGGGGAGCTGGTTGACCTCTGATGACCTCTAGAAATTTTGATTAATATCTTTAAAATAAAAGTAGCACAAATGAAAATTTTTGCAGCACAAACCAGCAAAAACGTAGCACAAACGTTTGATACCACTTTTGTTGGATTTGAAGAAGGTGGGGGGGCCAACTTCACTCACATGACTTTTCTGTTCATTTTAAGCAGCAGAAGTGAGGCGCATGTCTGTGTGCGTGTGTATGGAGCCATTGGGTGCAGTCACTATAGCAACCAGGCTCACACCTGCCTGCTTAACTAGCTCTGTCTCTCACTCTGCCAAGATTCATCTTAAACACTTCTCTTTCAACTGCTGCTGTGTCCTCAGTGTTTGCTCTACAGGTATGATTTTACCCTCAAAACGTTGCCATCGTTGTTCTCTTTCCAACACCTTGTCTTTCAAAGCTCAGACATTTAAAATTTTTAAACTGTGTGGATCCAAGTGGAGGGATCACATTTTAGTCATTCAGTGACTCAAAGAATATGAACTTTTAATATTCATTCAGAGGTTTTCTGACTCTAAATTTTCTTTTCTCATTTCTAAGGTTTTTCTAATTTACAATTAAAACATTTTCAGCTTTTTTCCAACTTCTTCTTCTGTGTAAACGTCAGCTTTTAGCACTTCAGCACTTTTGTTTTCAGATTAAATTCTTTTTCTTTTTATCTCATTCAAACTTTTAACTTAAAATTCAGCAATTAATTCATTTCAATGCATACATTCAGATTCAAGCATTCACACTGCAGTTTCTTCAGAAAATGCACTTTCTAGTTGACAACTAGAATACATACTTACATCATGTATGGACCAATGAAGAGGAAGCCATGAATCAAGCCAAAGTTAGAAACTTAAGAAAACTTTTTTTTTCCTTTTCTTTTTTTTTTTTTTTTTTTTACCAATGTTTGTAATTAGGGTGTAGATAGGTACACAAAGCTACATCATCTGGGGCTGGAAAAGAAAAGCAGCACTGAGGTGCTGAAAGATGCAGTTCCAATAGTGGCCACTTGAGGCTGGGAATCATGGGTGTCCCATGTTAAAATGTCCAACTTTAAACATGGATAGTTTCTGTCTATGATAACTGAACTCCTTCTCAGAACTAAACTGCTTCAGTTTTGCTGAGGCTTAAAGTTTGGGTGCATGTCCTCTTTGATGAACTCTTTGGCTTCCACTAATACACTGTGGCTGAACTGAACCTCTCAACTGTGTTTGTGCTCATGGTGCGTTTTGGAGTATTTTTTTTTATGACAAATAGTCTGGCCTGCTAACTGCTACAAACCATCCACAAACCATCCACTTCAGTTTTGCTGAGTAAAATGCTAGTATTTTATTCATCTGTTTCTTTGCTTTAAAAGAGTCTTCACGTGACATCAGAGCTACTGGGACATGCACACATGAAAGTCAAAACAGTAGTGCAGTCCTTTGCTCTCCAGCCATCTTATGAACGTCTTTGAGTTTAGCCAAAATGCCGGATAGCTGCTGCCTTTTCGTGTTTCTTTACAGCGGCCAGAAGGGCGTAGAATATGGCACCAACATGTGAACACACCCCTCCTGACCCTGCCTTACAGGTCAAATCACGCCAATCCCTGCATTTCCACAGTAACCTAGTCTGTCAATGGAGGCTCATTTAAACTGTAGGACTGATTCACTGTAAAATTCCAAGTCAACAAAATATAAGATTTACACGTGATCATTCATTTCAGCAAACAACAATTTCTTGTTCTTCACCTCTCTGATGACAACCATATTTACCCATCCAGATCGAAAACGCATGTAGATGTCCATACTTTGAAAGCTTTGATCTTGGTACCAGTGTAAGGTGATCGAGCCATATAAGACGCCACCGAACTGGAGCTCTGGGAGAGACATTGATTTAATTTAAATGTAGATAAAGCTGCCAGCGAAAAGTATGGCTCACAAGTCCCAAAATCCATAGTTTCTCTGAATGCAGCTTGCTAACGTTAGCCCAGATTTGTGACTCCAAAAATCCAACATGGTGGCCATGTTGTTTTCTTTGCAGGGTCCTGAAAACAGTGTGAGATGTCCATGTGGCTACAAACACATCATAGTCTATGAATGATAGAAAATAAAATCTAAACCATAGCAACATTACATTACACCTGTGATATCTTTAGCATTGAAGGTGTCTTTATTTGGTATTCATTAAATGTATCTCCTCATCTTTGTTAATGCTACATTTTTTTTAACTACCATTTGTTGTTACCATGGCAATGATTCCCTTCAATAAAGATTGTTGTCGTTGTTGTTGTTGTTGTTGTTGGCATCATCCAGCACCACAGGCCCTGGTGTGCTGATGATGGCCTGACAGGAAGCACTGTCCCTGATGTAAAGTATATGGCCTCAGCCAACAACAGTGGCCCTGCTGAAATGTGGATGGTATCATCGAGTAGCACAGGCCCTGGTGTAATGTGGATGGAATCATCCAAAAGTACAGTCCCTGGTGTGGTGAAGATCGCCTCACAGGAAGCACTGTCCCTAATGTAAAGTGTATGGCCTCAGCCAACCACAAAGGCCCTAGTGAAATGTGGATGGTATTGGCCAGCACAACAGGCCATGTTGTAATGTGAATGTCCTCACCAGTAGACCAGGCCCTTGTGTACTGTGGATCGCATCAGCCAGCAACACAAGCCCTGGTGAAATGTGGATGGTATCAACGAGTAGCACAGGCCCTGGTATAATGTGGATGGCCTCATCCAGCAACACCACAGGCCCTGGTGAAATGTGATTGTTTTCGGCCAGCAACACAGGCCTTTGGGTAATTTGGATGGCTAGCAGCACAGGCCCTGGTCTGGTGAAGATGGCCTCACAGGAATCACTGGCCCTGGTGTATTGTGGATGGCATCAGCCAGCAACACAGTCCCTGGTCTAATGTTAATGTCCTCAGCCAACACCATTGGCCCTGGTGTAATGTGGATGGTATTGGCTAGCACCACAGGCCCTTGTATAACGTGAATGGCCTCATCCAAAAACACTGGCCCTGGTGAAATGTGGATGGTATCGGCCAGCACCACAGGCCCTGCTCCAATGTTAATGTCCTCAGCCAGTAGCACAGGCCCTGGTGTAATGTAAATGTCCTCAGCCAGTAGCACAGGCCCTGTTGTGATGTGGATGGCCTCATCTAACAACTCTGTCGCTGGTGAAATATGGATGGTATTGGTCAGCACCACACACCCTGGTGAAATGTGCATGATATCGGTCAGCACCACAGGCCCAGGTGTAATGTGGATGGCATCAACGAGCAGCAGAGGCCCTGGTGTGGTGAAGATGGCCTCACAGGAAGCACTGTCCCTTGTGTAATGTGTATGGCCTCAGCAAACAACACTGGCCCTGGTGAAATGTGGATTATATTGGCCACCACCACAGGCCCTGGTGTAATGTGAATATCCTCAGCCAGTAGTAAAGGCCCTTGTGGAACGCATCAGCCAGCAACACAATCCCTGGTGAAATGTGGATGGCCTAATCCAGCACCACAGGCCCTGGTTTGGTGATGATTGCCACACAGGAAGAACTGTACCTGGTGTAATGAGGATGGCCTCATCCAACAGTACAGGCCCTAGTGTTGTGAAGATGGCCTCACAGGAAGCACAGGCCACGGTGTAATGTGGATGGCCTCAGACAGCAGCCAGGCCCTTGTGAAATGTAGATGGCCACAGCCAGCAACATGCGCTCTGGTGAAATGTAGTCTGCCTCAACCAGTAGCACAGGCCCTGTTGTGGTGAAGATGGCCTCACAGGAAGAACTGTCCCTGGTGTAATGTGTATTTCCTCAGGCAACAACACTGGCCCTTGTGAAATGTGGATGGTATTGGCCAACACCACAGGCCCTGGCGTAATGTGAATGTCCTCAGCCAACACCACTGGCCCTGGAGTAATGGGGATGGCATCAGCCAGTAGCACAGGCCCTTGTGTATTGTGGATCGCATCAGCCAGCAACACAAGCCCTCGTGAAATATAGGTGGCCTCAGACAGCAGCGCAGGCCCTGCTGTCGTGAAGTGGGCCTCAGAGGGAGCACTAGCTATGGTATAATGTGGATGGCCTCATTCAGTAGCACAGGCCCTGTTGTAATGTGGATGGCCTTATCTACCAACACTGTCCCAGGTGAAATGTGGATGGTAATGGCCAGCACCACAGACCTTGGTGTAATGTGGATGGCCTTAGCCAACACCACTGGCCCTGGTGAAATGTGGATGACATCGGCAAGGACCAATGGCCCTGATGTAATGTGGATGGTTTTAGCCAACAGCACAGTCCCTGGTGTGGTGAAGATGGCCTCACAGGAAGCACTGTCCCTGGTGTAATGTGGATGGTGTGATATTATTCTGTTATCATATGTTACCTTATATCTGTAATCAAAGTAGTTGAAGTATGATACTGCTGTAGATCATATTATACCCTTTAATATAGAGTGTGTGATCTGTATGTAGTTTAGTTCTCATTATACTTTTGAGTTAAAAGAACATATTCACTTATTAGTTTATTAGACAAGTGTGCATCACTCTGTATCCTTGATCTGCTGTGAATGTATTACATGCTTAATTGTTGAATCATGAAGAGAAGGTTGTAAGCAGGAGACTCTGTGTCTAAGACAGGGGAGATAGACAGACCACATTCCACACCCCCACCTTACAGAAAGCAGAGAAACAACTGCCGAGGTCATAACTTAGGCGCCGTAAGAGAGAAAGAATGTTAATGTTTGGTCTTTTACGACTAGGTGGGGGCCACTAGAGACTATAAAAAGCTGAGCAACCCGTCACCATTTTGAGACTTGCTGTGACCCTCTTCAGGCATGTCTCCCCATCATGATGGTCCTTATGCTCTTAAGTGTTGAATTGTATGGAAATAAATGATTGTTGATTGAGCATAAATACACCGAGTATTGTCCTTCCTTCAGCCCAAAGATTCAAAGAATTGGGAGATTTCAACAACTTGGTGCCGTGTGACCCGGATCTTTGGTGTGCTGAGGAGGTTCAGATTTGGCCTTTGGTGAGATCGTGGGGCGAGGCGAACAGAAGGCCGGCCTAAAACAGAAAGGTAAGCACAGCCTGTTGTATTACAAATACCAAATGTGCATATTGGGCTTTCCAAATTAATCTGTTCGCTGAGTCACATGTATCTTCACATTAAATTTGTCGGTGTCTGGTTTTTGGCGCAAGATACTAACAACATAAGTTGAGGCTGAATTCCAGTGTGTTAAATAAACTGCTTCTACCGAGATACTAATAACATACTACGTTGGACTAGTTGCAGCCACTTTACCTTCCACATTTAATTTTGTCTAAGACTGGCTTCTGTAGCAATAATACATTAGAATCTCTTCTGGAGACGCGGCCATTAGTTCAGTACATTGAAGTCGAGGTTTTGAAGTTTGTTTATGGTGTCGGTTAAGTCCTGGCTCTTGCCGGCTATGAAATAGAAGTTGATTTAAGGAAAAGCAGATGCTGGCTCACGGTGCGGTTAAACACTGGCAACGCGAGAGCGAAACACGTCCGTAGGTTTGGTTTATGATACGGCCGTGTTCCGGTGGTGCGGCCGTGAAGTCCAGTAGTGGTTGGTGCTGGTTTCAGTACATTGAATAGAGGTTTGACGGTGGTTTATGGCGTCAGTCGAGTCTTAAGGGCTGCGGTCATAAAACAAAGTAAAATTTTACTTGCCAAGAAGTACATAGAGCAAAACCTGGTTTATGGTGTCGGGTATAACTTCAGGAGACGCAGGCATCACTTTTATGATGCGATTTTGCCCCGTTGTGGCGGCCATAAGTGCAGAGAAAGGGGTATTTTGGTCTATGGTTGTTGTGCTTCAGAAGAGTCTAACAGTTGAGCTCAGAGGTTTCTGTGCAAATTTCTGCTGATGAGAGGCGCTCTCTGTGTGTCTCACTGATGGTGTAACGTGCTGTGTGTGTAAGGCGCGCTCTGGCTGTGTGTGAGGCGCGCGCTGAGTGTGTTTCTGTGTGTGAAGTCTGAACACAGTGACAGTGACGGTTGATATGTTTGATTAGGAGGACGCTAGAGCAAAGACACATTTTAGGATCAAAGGTGTGCCTAGTGTACCTGTGGAAATAATTTTGTTCAAGGTGTGGCGACCCTCCTGGTCGTGGACGCGCGGCCAGGCCCAGCGGCGTCTGGATGCCAAGGTGGCAACTTGGGAACTGAGGACTCCCGCATTAGCTACAGAATAACACTGGAACCGCAGTGTAATCACGGGTTCACATTTATTCTGGACTAGAACAAGACACATTTTGCGAACAAAGGTTGAGTCTAGATTAGTAAAGAAATATAAAAAGGTTGAATTCCTCGTTTCAGTGGTTTGAAATTGTTGTGTGCCTGTCCCCTGACGAGTGTGAAATTAAATTAAGAGGGAATTGGGAGCCACATAGAGATAGACGGGCATAATTGGGTGTATTACTCTGTGGTGTAATAAAAATAAAAATAAATAAAAAAAGAGAGATAGTAAGAGGTGTGTAGTGGAGAATTATGGAGGAGTAGAGAGAGGAATGTGTTGGGAGACTGGCGTACAGTTTACGCTGTCGAGGTAGGCGTGTTGCCTGCTTATCTGTCTAACAGTGATGAAAATGAAATTAAATAAATCTCTTAGTGTGTTAATACAGGAAGCTGCGGACCTGGACCAACTGCCCCCACAAGCACAGCGGCCGAAGCAAAATTATAAGTAATGGGAACCACACCCAGCATGAATCAGCAGCTGTGAAACAGACAGCAGCGAGGAGAGAATTAGAGGAGAAATGAAGGTTTTAAGAGCAAATGAAATCAGGTTGAATTTTGGGGCCAACAACTTGTGGAGGTTGGGAAGGGGTCCGGAGCATCACAACAAAAGGTGAAACAAAAACACACACAAGCAGAGAAATGTGAGAGAAAGGCTCCTTTTAAGGTAACGCCTAGTTTGAGAAAAAGTTAAAATTAACCTGCCTGCCTACAAATGCACACACACGCAATGAAGAAACAGCTTACACTCATGAACACGTGAAGATTTTCCAGCAAGGCTAAAGCAGCGAAACTTAACATACACCTGTTGTTAAAGGATAAATACATTACTGACAAATAAACTCTCTGGGTTGCAGGACAACAATTTAACTTCAAAGAAAAAGACACTGGTCTGACCAACCAGTGAAGACACGACAAATTTAGGGGTTAAAAGATTCAAATTGTGACATGTTTTCTGCTGATTGATTGATACAAGTGAATACTGAATGAAAGAAAAGTCCATTTTTGGGCTTTTAAACATAATCTTAAGAATTTTAACAGGTGCATGTTGTCCTGTCAACTTGGTGGATTAGGAGTTGATTATATCGGGAGAGAAAAAACAAAAAAAGGGGGAGAGAAGGCTGACACAGGGCCTGGTCCCGGTGTTTCTCCCCTCTCGTTGTAATACAGCCAACACAACATCATTTTCCTGTTCGTTTGCTTTTGTTTTTGTCTGTTTTTGTTTTTTGTTTTTCTCTATATATGTTTAATTACAGGCTACTTTGCCGGCCCTGAAAGCCGAGGCTGACTGGACTCCTGCTCTCCCCCATACGTGACCCTGACCAAATGCTGTAACAGCTAGACCCACAACAACAACCTGAAAAAGTCAACAGTGCTGCAGGAATGCAATCTCATGCAGCAGAGACGGAGAGCACTAAACCTAAGGCCCGTTTCACTACACGGGGGAAAATTCCCAGACTGCGTCAGCTGACAGAGCTGTGACGAGACGCCCGCCGAGCCCGAAGGAAAAGTAAGGCCGAGCAAAAGAATGCTGACCTTGATAACTCTGCATTTACACTGTGCAGGACAGTGATTGACCAACACAGAGGATCGGGCAGCAAAAAGGGCGTGACCGGGACAGGAGGAGTAACTGAGGTCAGAAGGCACCTCAGAATGGACAAAAAACACAGGAGAAGATGCAGGTTTCACCTGCGGTGAGCATGGACACTGGAGAAAGGACTGCCCCAATTGGGGTCAGAACCAGGGCGGACTGAAATTTGAGCAGCAGCAGCAGCAATGGTCGCAAACAAACTGAAAAGGAGGAGGGCAGGACCCCAGGGCATGCTTCAGGCCGTGGTTTACCCAGAACACCAGAACAGGAAAGTGATGAACACACACACACACACACACACACACACACACACACACACACACACACGTCTACAAACACACAGATTCAGAATGAAGTGAAATATACACATGAACACATGCACTCGTTGAGTGAGTGAGAAATCACACACACACACACACACACACACACACACACATTGGAATGCTGATTCACTGAGAAGTGATACACACACACACACACACACACACGCTGATGCAATGAAGAATGCTTTGCTTATGCTGATATGCAAAATGCTGCACACAAACATCCCAATGCATAATTTTTATGAGGAGCCATTGATTACCATTGATTACTTAGAATGTGTTATATGTCACTCAGAGGGCATTTATGTAGATTTTAGGAATAAGCTCTAAAACGGTTTGGTTATGAAAACAATGTCTGTGCGTGATGTCTGTTTATGGCTCAAGGCCTTGACTGAATTCTTTGCTGTGCTTCACACAGCCCTGATGAGGAACAGTGGCACAGAGTGAAAATGATGAATTAATAGTGTAAGTTTAGGTTGGAGTACGGCATTTTCTGTGATTGAGATTTAATTCAAGGAGGAAACAAAAGGTGTTACGGCACCTGAGCTTCTCATTCCCACACAATATTGTCCCGGCAGGAAGCAAAACGTTCCTGTGAATTTCTGGTTGATTTTTTGGTTTTGCTTAGCGCTAGCTTGATGTTATCAGTGAGCTTGGGCTTGTGTTCTTTCTCGTAAGCGAGAGAGGGATAGTTTTATGCTTGGACATGTCTGCAACGGGCCCTAGTTTGTGTTATTTTAGTAGTATTTTGTTGGTTATGTCTGTTTTCGTTTTTGTTACAGTGCACTGAGATAAGAAAATCTGAGAGGTGTGATCCACCGGTGGTGATATGTTGATATTTTGTGAGTTTATGATTTAACAATCAGCTCTTTAAACCAGGCCTGAAAGATTGAAATTTAAAGCGCTATGAAATATTCTTACAAAAACAGTTGCAAAGTGTGTCTCTCCATGATTGTAATTGGCTTGGGAGAAATTCACTTATATGGGACATTGATCATATGAGTCCTGAGTCTAAAAGGATTGCAGCGAGTCAATCCAGAACAAAAGAACAAAGAATTGTTTTCTTTTAAAATGATGACGTCATCTTGCTGGTGATGGAGGCTCGAATAGGTTGCGCGGGAGACTCCGTTATCAGCAAAATCTGGTATGAATGTGTGTGGATGAATGCATGTGAATGGACTGTGATGGACTGACGACTAAAAGTTTTGACTGACTTGATACTGAGACAATGACTGCATCAACTTTAGGATTAATAAATGCCAATAAACAATTCACCCAGCGGACAAGAGAAGGGTGGATGCTTCGCTTTGTTTTGTTTTTTCAGGAGCAGGAGGATAAGAGAGACTGGAGGAGGAGACTGTAGCTTCACATAAGTATGAACTGCAGACTTAACACTTTGGTTGCTGAGTCTGAGTTACTGATGTTTGCATTAAGACAACTGTGCTATATTAGCTGTGTTTTGATTAAGGTATCGTGTTATATTATTGGGAATGCCAAATGCTACAGTGGAGAAAACTATTGATATCACTCATGACTGGAATATGTTACTATTAACCACAGCAGGCCACTGTAAAAAGTCAATTAAATTTTATAGAGGAAAATCGCCAAAACTTTAACAATACCTATGAATGACTGGCCACATTCAGAATAGAGATATGCAATAGCAAACATTGGTCCACGTGATTTAGGTTCTCACTTGAAAGAGTAAATTATTAAAAGTAGAATATAACCGACAGGGACAGGTGATAGGATGTGGTACTGCAAAAGAACAAGAGCAAAGTAGAGAAAAAAACCTATTGTGTTTAGTTTGGATAAATTCAAATTAAAATGTACCATTACACTCAGAGGATCAAGATGAAATAAAACATATGCAAAATTTGTATGAAGTACATTACTGATAACTGTTCTGTCCTGAGCTTTTGTTTTTACAGCACCCACTTGACCACACCAACAGTTTCTCGCCACCAACAGGGGGTATTTGCAAAGAATAGGGAGGAATATCATCAAAACTGGGAAAGGTAAGCCCCGAAGGGGGTGATGACACCATAACTTTCACTTATGGTCAAATTCTTAAAATTTGACCCCAAACTTGAAAATTCTTCAAACATTTAGAGACAGAGTGGATAAACATAATGTCGCAAACCACATAAGGATGGAGCATTTGAATCAATAAGATGGTGAAATAACACGCAGTAAAATGTGGATCATGTTGATTATGTTTATTCCAGTGTGCAGAGGAGTCAATTCCCTTCACAAAGTTTATAAATTCACTTGAACCAAAATTAGGAGCACCCGGTGCTGCAAGAATTAATAGTCACAATACCCAAGGATAAGCACAAGAGCATGACTGATATGATGGGACTGGGATTTTGCTACACTTAATTATTACAGACACAACTAAAACTATAACTGAAATTAATCAAAACTAAACTAAACTAGCAAACAATTGGTAAAAACTGATTAAAACTGATATAAAATTGAAAATCTGAAGTCGAAGCTAAATAAAAATAAAAACTAATGAAAATTGCAAAACTATTACAACTCTGGTCCAGACTAAGATGGCGTTGGACATCTTCAGGGCAGAAAAGGGTTGGTGTGACCAAGGTGTGGTTTGGCTTGTTGTATGTACATTTCAAAATGTTACAGCTCTGGATGGACCAGTTACCAGGGCATGGAAGGATGACAGACTTTATTACATGGGGAGAAGGGAAATTTCCGGGATTGAAGATCCTCAGGGATAACAAGGCTGGAGCAACGGTACTCGAGAGAAGAATTTCTGATACTTTCTGAGATATGCTGTCACTAACCTTCTCTTTTAATTGTCTAGCTCCAATGAATTGACACATGGGAGTGTGTCAAAAAGGGGGGAGTTGAGTCCGAACATCAAACAATGGTTTTATGAACATCTTATGACTGCTTATGAGTGTGTTTAATAATTTAGCTATGGTAAAACTTAAGCTTATAATGTGTTAGACTTAGAAATGGTTCATTAATTTTTGATTTCTTTTACACACACATAGATTATGATTAGAATAAGTCCCTGGGTCAGAGAGTCCTGAACATAATATTTTAAACCAAATTTGAATCATTAGAACAACAATGGATAACAATATTAGATTATCAAGGCTAGGGAGAGAGGTGTTTTGGTTTTCTGTCTCTTGCAGAGAAAGGAACAGACACCAGACGGGGACACGGAGATGTGAGGACCCTTCACAGCAGAGACAGATGTAGGGACTGCCGAGACAGCAACTGGGGTCAAGTGTCATGGCGTTTGGGCTCCTGGAGAAGATGGATCCCATAAACACAGCAATAACCATGAAGGGGTTGGCGAAAACCAGGAACACCAGACCAACGAGGTTCAAGAGGCTCTTGGCAAAAAGGGGGACACGGCGGTGACCCCAAAACACACAGATCTTTGTTTGAAATCGGGGCAGAATAATCCCCAGAACTGTGCAATGACTAAAGGGTGGTCTAACCCCGGAGGTCGAAGAAAGAAGCTGAGAATCACCCAACTGGAAGACACTGGTAGCTGCAGCAATAAAAATAAAGGTTAAAAGCTCCTTAGTCAGAGGTTCTAGTCTAAGTACATTTGAAAGGTATAAGGTGGCATTAAAAAGGGGGTGGAAAACTGGAGCACCAAAATAAAGTTGTGGGAGAATTGGGGAGTGATGGGAGAGTCATCTGTAACTGCTGTTATGGTTGTAAATCTAACTTTGCTTGCATCTGAACTGCGTGAACACAGAGGTCATCCCACATATGGTCCACCCGTTAAAGGGGGACAGAGGGCCTCAGGACCAAGAAGAACTGGACCTTGCAATGCTGGAGTGTATGTTGTAAGTGATCTCTTTGAAGAAAAGAGATCAAAGGGGGAATTGTGATATTATTCTGTTATCATATGTTACCTTATATCTGTAATCAAAGTAGTTGAAGTATGATACTGCTGTAGATCATATTATACCCTTTAATATAGAGTGTGTGATCTGTATGTAGTTTAGTTCTCATTATACTTTTGAGTTTAAAGAACATATTCACTTATTAGTTTATTAGACAAGTGTGCATCACTCTGTATCCTTGATCTGCTGTGAATGTATTACATGCTTAATTGTTGAATCATGAAGAGAAGGTTGTAAGCAGGAGACTCTGTGTCTAAGACAGGGGAGATAGACAGACCACATTCCACACCCCCACCTTACAGAAAGCAGAGAAACAACTGCCGAGGTCATAACTTAGGCGCCGTAAGAGAGAAAGAATGTTAATGTTTGGTCTTTTACGACTAGGTGGGGGCCACTAGAGACTATAAAAAGCTGAGCAACCCGTCACCATTTTGAGACTTGCTGTGACCCTCTTCAGGCATGTCTCCCCATCATGATGGTCCTTATGCTCTTAAGTGTTGAATTGTATAGAAATAAATGATTGTTGATTGAGCATAAATACACCGAGTATTGTCCTTCCTTCATCCCAAAGATTCAAAGAATTGGGAGATTTCAACAATGGCCTCAGCAAACAACACAAGCCCTGGTGAAATGTGGATGGTTTCGGCCTGCACCACAGGCCCTGGTTTAATGTGGATGGCATCAAAAAGTAGCACAGGCCCTTGTGTAATGTGGATCACATCAGCCAGCAACACAGGCTATGGTGAAATGTAGATGACCTCAGACAGCAGCGCAGGCCCTGCTGTCGTGAAGTTGGCCTCAGAGGGAGCACTAGCCCTAGTGCAATGTGGATGGCCTAAGCCAGCAATACAGGCCCTGGTGTGGTGACGATAGCCTCACAGGGAGCACATGCCGTGCTATAATGTGGATGGCCTCAGCCAGTAGCACAGGCCCTGTTGTAATGTGGATGGCCTCATCTACCAACACTGGCCCAGGTGAAATGTGGATGGTATTGGCCAGCACCACAGGCCCTGGTGTAATGTGAATGTCCTCAGCCATGACCACAGGCCCTGATGAAATGTAGTTGGCCTCAGCCATGACCACAGGCCCTGGTGAAATGTAAATGTCCTCAGCCAGTAGCACAGGCCCTGTTGTAATGTGGATGGCCTCATCTAACAACTCTTTCCCTGGTGAAATATGGATGGTATTGGTCAGCACCACACACCCTGGTGTAATGTGAATGGCCTTAGCCAACACCACTGGCCCTGGTGAAATGTGCATGATATCGGTCAGCACCAGAGGCCCAGGTGTAATGTGGACCGCATCAATGAGCAGCAGAGGCCCTGGTGGGGTGAAGATGGCCTCACAGGAAGCACTGTCCCTTGTGTAATGTGTATGGCCTCAGCCAACAACAGTGGCCCTGGTGAAATGTGGATTATATTGGCCACCACCAGAGGCCTCACAGGGAGCACATGCCGTGGTATAATGTGGATGGCCTCAGCCAGTAGCACAGGTCCTGTTGTAATGTGGATGGCCTCATCTACCAACACTGGCCTAGGTGAAATGTGGATGGTAATGGCCAGAACCACAGACCTTGGTGTAATCTGGATGGCCTTAGCCAACACCACTGGACCTGGTGAAATGTGGATGACATCGGCAAGGACCAATGGCTCTGATGTAATGTGGATGGTTTCAGCCAACAGCACAGTCCCTGGTGTGGTGAAGATGGCCTCACAGGAAGCACTGTCCCTGGTGTAATGTGAATGGCATCAGCCAGGATCACAGGCCCTTGTGTTTTGTGGATGTCATCAGCCAGCAACACAATTCTTGGTGAAATGTGGATGGTTTCAGAAAGCACCACAGGACCGGGTGTAATGTGGATGCCATCAACGAGTAGCACAGGCCCTGATGTAAAGTGGATGGCATGAGCCAGCAACGTAGTTCTGGAGAAATGTGGATAGCGTCAGCCAGCAACACAGGCCCTGGTGAAATGAGGATGTATCACCCAGCAGCACAGGCCCTGGTGTGGTCAATATGGCCTCATAGGGAGCACTGTCCCTGGTGTAATGTGGATGGCCTCAGCCAACAACACTTTTTCTGGTGAAATGTGGATGGTATTGGTCAGCACCAAACACCCTGGTGTAATGTGAATGGCCTTAGCCAACACCACTGGCCCTGGTGAAATGTGCATGATATCTGTCAGCACCCCAGGCCCAGGTGTAATGTGGATGGCATCAACGAGCAGCAGAGGCACTGGTGGGGTGAAGATGGCCTCACAGGAAGCACAGGCCCTGGTGTAATGTGGATGGTAGAAGCCGGCATCACAGACCGTGATGTAATGTGGATGGCCTCAGCCAACAACAGTGGCCCTGGTGAAATGTGGTTGATATTGGCCAGCACCACTGGCCCTGGTGTAATGTGAATGTCCTAAGCCAGTAGCACAGGCCCTTGCGTATTGTGGATGTCATCAGCCAGCAACACAAGCCCTGGTGAAATGTGGATGGTATCATCGAGTAGCACAGGCCCTGGTGTAATTTGGATGGCCTCATCCAACAGTACGGGCGTTGGTGTGGTGAAGATGGCCTCATCCAGCACCACAATATAAAAAATAAATTACAGATATTAATACAGTATACAATAATTACATAATCTAAATGCAAAGCCAGATTTAATTACCCTAATTCGCCTTGAATGCCAGGTTAAACAAATACGTTTTTAAACGTGATTTAAAAGACTGCCCTGGTGTGGTGATGATGGCCTCACAGGAAGCACTGTCCCTGTTGTAATGTGGATGGCCTCATCCAACAACACTGGCCCTGGTAAAAATGTGGATGGTAACCGCCAAAACCACAGGCCCTGGTGTAATGTGCATGGCATCAACGAGTGGCACAGGCCCTTGTGAAATTTAATTGGTCTAAGCCAGCAACACAGGCCCTTGTGTAATGTAGATGGCCTCAGAAAGCAGTACAGGCCCTGGTGTGGTGAAGATGGCCTCACAGGAAGCAGTGGCCCTGATATAATGTGGATGGCATCAGGCACTAGCAAAGACCCTGGTCTGCTGAAGATGGTCTCAGACAGAAAGCACAGGCCTTGGTGTGGTGAAGACAGCCTCACAGGGAGCACTGGCCCTGGTGAAACATGGATGGCCTCAGCCAGCACCACAGGCCCTGGTGTGGTGATGATGGCCTCACAGGAAGCACTGGCAGTGGTGTAATGTGGATGGTCTCAGCCAACAACACTGACCCTGGTGAAATGTGGATGGCATCATCCAGCACCACATGCCCTGGTGTAATGTGGATGGCCTCAGCCAGCAACGCAGGCCTTTGTTTATTGTGGATGGGATCAATTAGCAGCAGAGGCCCTGGTGGGGTGAAGATTGCCTCACAGGAAGCACTGTCCCTGGTGTAATGTGGATGGTGGAAGTCGGCGTCACAGGCCGTGATGTAATGTGGATGGCCTCAGCCAAAAGCACAGGCCCTGGTGTGGTGAAGATGGCCTCAAAGGAAGCACTGTCCCTGGTGTAATGTGAATGTCCTCAGCCAACACCACTGGCCCTGGTGTAATGTGGATGGCATCAGCCATGACCACAGGCCCTGGTGAAATTTAGTTGGCCTCAGCCATGACCACAGGCCCTGGTGAAATGTAAATGTCCTCAGCCAGTAGCACAGGCTTTGTTGTAATGTGGATGGCCTCATCTAACAACACTGTCCCTGGTGAAATATGGATGGTATTGGTCAGCACCACACACCTTGGTGTAATGTGAATGGCCTTAGCCAACAACACTTACCCTAGTGAAATGTGTATGGTATTGGCCAGTATCACAGGCCCTTGTGTTTTGTGGATGTCATCAGCCAGCAACACAATTCCTGGTGAAATGTGGATGTTTTCAGAAAGCACCACAGGCCCGGGTGTAATGTGGATGCCATCAACGAGTAGCACAGGCCCTGATGTAAAGTGGATGGCATGAGCCAGCAACGTAGTTCTGGTGAAATGTGGATTGCCTCAGCCAGCAACGCAGGCCCTGGTGAAATGAGGATGTATCACCCAGCAGCACAGGCCCTGGTGTGGTCAATATGGCCTCACAGGGAGCACTGTCCCTGGTGTTATGTGGATGGCCTCAGCCAACAACACTTTTCCTGGTGAAATGTGGATGGTATTGGCCAGCACCACAGGCCCTGGCGTAATGTGGATGGTATCAGCCAGTATCACAGGCCCTGGTGAAATGTGGATGTTTTCGGACAGCACCACAGGCCCTGGTGAAATGTGGATGGTATTGGCCAACACCATAGGCCCTGGTGAAATGTGAATGTCCTCAGCCAACACCACTGGCCCTGGTGTAATGTGGATGGCATCAGCCATGACCACAGGCCCTGGTGAAATGTAGTTGGCATCAGCCATGACCACAGGCCCTGGTGAAATGTAAATGTCCTCAGGTGTGGTCAATATGGCCTCACAGGGAGCACTGTCCCTGGTGTTATGTGGATGGCCTCATCTAACAAAACTGTCCCTGGTGAAATATGGATGGTATTGGTCAGCACCACACACCCTGGTGTGATGTGAATGGCCTTAGCCAACACCACTGGCCCTGGTGAAATGTGCATGATATCTGTCAGAAGCCCAGGCCCAGGTGTAATGTGGATGGCATCAACGAGCAGCAGAGGCACTGGTGGGGTGAAGATGGCCTCACAAGAAGCACTGTCCCTGGTGTAATGTGGATGGTAGAAGCCGGCATCACAGACCGTGATGTAATGTGGATGGCCTCAGCCAACAACAGTGGCCCTGGTGAAATGTGGTTGATATTGGCCAGCACCACTGGCCCTGGTGTAATGTGGATGGCCTCAGCCAAAAGCACAGGCCCTGGTGTGGTGATGATGGCCTCACAGGAAGCACTGTCCCTGGTGTAATATGGATGGCCTCATCCAACAACACTGGCCCTGGTAAAAATGTGGATGGTAACTGCCAAAACCACAGGCCCTGGTGTAATGTGCATGGCATCAACGAGTAGCACAGGCCCTGGTGAAATTTAATTGGTCTAAGCCAGCAACACAGGCCCTTGTGTAATGTAGATGTCCTCAGAAAGCAGTAAGGGCCCTGGTGTGGTGAAGATGGCCTCACAGGAAGCAGTGGCCCTGATATAATGTGGATGGCATCAGGCAGTAGCAAAGACCCTGGTCTGGTGAAGATGTTCTCACAGGTAGCACTGGATCTGGTGTAATGTTGATGGCATCAGGCAGTAGCACAGACCCTGGTCTGGTGATGATGGTCTCAGACAGAAAGCACAGGCCCTGGTGTGGTGAAGACAGCCTCACAGGGAGCACTGGCCCTGGTGAAACATGGATGGTCTCAGCCAACAACACTGACCCTGGTGAAACATGGATGGTCTCAGCCAACAACACTGACCCTGGTGAAACATGGATGGTCTCAGCCAACAACACTGACCCTGGTGAAATGTGGATGGCATAATCCAGCACCACATGCCCTGGTGTAATATGGATGGCATGAGCCAGCAACGCAGGCCCTGGTGAAATCAGGATGGTATCAGCCAGAAGCACAGGCCCTAGTGTGGTGAATATGGCCTCACAGGGAGCAGTGGCCCTGGTGCAATGTGGATGGCTTCAGCCAGCAACGCAGGCCTTTGTATATTGTGGATGGGATCAGCCACCAACACAGGCCCTGTTGTAATGTGGATGGCCTCATCTAACAACACTGTCCCTGGTTAAATGCGCATGATATCGGTCAGCAGCACAGGTTCAGGTGTAATGTGGATGGCATCAATGAGCAGCAGAGGCCCTTGGTGGGGTGAAGATGGCCTCACAGCAAGCACTGTCCCTGGTGTAATGTGGATGGTAGAAATCGGCGTCACAGGCCGTGATGTAATGTGGATGGCCTCATCCAACAGTACGGGCCTTGGTGTGGTGAAGATGGCCTCATCCATCACACATGCCCTGGTGTGGTGATGATGGCCTCAAAGGAAGCACTGTCCCTGGTGTAATGTGATGGCCCTGGTGTAATGTGGATGGCATCAGCCATGACCACAGGCCCTGGTGAAATTTAGTTGGCCTCAGCCATGACCACAGGCCCTGGTGAAATGTAAATCTGCTCAGCCAGTAGCACAGGCCCTGTTGTAATGTGGATGGCCTCATCTAACAACACTGTCCCTGGTGAAATATGGATGGTATTGGTCAGCACCACACACTCTGGTGTAATGTGAATGGCCTTAACCAACAACACTTGCGCTGGTGAAATGTGGATGGTATTGGCCAGCAGCACTGGCCCTGGTGTAATGTGAATGTTCTCAGCCAACACCACTGGCCCTGGTGTAATGTGAATGGCATCAGCCAGTATCACAGGCCCTGTTGTTTTGTGGATGTCATCAGCCAGCACCACAGGTCCAGGTGTAATGTGGATGCCATCAACGAGTAGCACAGGCCCTGATGTAAAGTGGATGGCATGAGCCAGCAACGTAGTTCTGGTGTAATGTGGATAGCCTCAGCCAGCAACGCAGGCTGTGGTGAAATGAGGATGTATCACCCAGCAGCACAGGCCCTGGTGTGGTCAATATGGCCTCACAGGGAGCACTGGCCCTGGTGTAATGTGGATGGCCTCAGCCAAAAACACTTTTCCTGGTGAAATGTGGATGGTATTGGCCAGCACCACAGGCCCTGGCGTAATGTGCATGTCCACAGCCAACACCACTGGCCCTGGTGTAATGTGGATGGCATCAGCCAGTATCACAGGCTCTGGTGAAATGTGGATGTTTTCGGACAGCACCACAGGCCCTGGTGAAATGTGGATGGTATTGGCCAGCACCACAGGCCCTAGTGAAATGTGAATGTTCTCAGTCAACACCACTGGCCCTGGTGTAATGTGGATGGCATCAGCCATGACCACAGGCCCTGGTGAAATGTAGTTGGCCTCAGCCATGACCACAGGCCCTGGTGAAATGTGAATGTCCTCAGCCAACACCACTGGCCCTGGTGAAATTTAGTTGGCCTCAGCCATGACCACACAGGCCCTGGTGAAATGTAAATGTCCTCAGCCAGTAGCACAGGCCCTGTTGTAATGTGGATGGCCTCATCTAACAACACTGTCCCTGGTGAAATATGGATGGTATTGGTCAGCCCCACACACCCTGGTGTAATGTGAATGGCCTTAGCCAACACCACTGGCGCTGGTGTAATGTGCATGATATCTGTCAGCACACCAGGCCCAGGTGTAATGTGGATGGCCTCAGCAAACACCACAGGCCCTGGTGTGTTGAAGATGGCCTCACAGGGAGCAATGGCCCTGGTGCAATTTGGATTGCATCAGCAAATAGCACAGGCTCTGGTAAAAATGTGGATGGTAACGGCCAAAACCACAGGCCCTTGTGTAATGTGCACGGCATCAACGAGTAGCACAGGCCCTGGTGAAATGTAGTTGCTCTAAACCTGAAACACAGGGCCTGGTGAAATGTGGATGGTCTCAGACATAACCACAGGCCCTGGTGTTGTGAAGATGGCCTCACAGGAAGCACTGGCAGTGGTGTAATGTGGATGGTAATGGCACAGCACAGGCCGTGGTGTAATGTGGATGGCCTCAGCAAGCACCACAGGCCCTGGTGTGGTGATGATGGCCTCAAAGGGAGCACTGGCCCTGGTGCAATGTGGATTGCATCAGCCAGTAGAACAGGCTCTGGTAAAAATGTGAATGGTAACGGCCAAAACCACAGGCCCTTGTGTAATGTGCATGGCATCAACGAGTAGCATAGGCCCTGGTGAAATGTAGTCGGCCTAAACCTGAAACACAGGGCCTGGTGAAATGTGGATGGTCTCAGCTATAAGCACAGGCCCTGGTGTTGTGAAGATGGCCTCACAGGAAGCACTGGCCCTGATGACATGTGGATGGCACAGACCCTTTCTTTTGTGGATGGCACCAGCCAGCAACACAGGCTCTGTTTGAATGTAGACGGTCTAAGCCAATAACACAGGCTCTGTTTAAATGTGGTTGGTCTAAGCCAGCAACACAGGCCCTGGTGTAATGTGGACGGCCTCAGAAAGCAGTACAGGCCCTGGTGTGGTGAAGATGGCCTCAAAGGAAGCAGTGGCCCTGATGTAATGTGGATGGAATCAGCAAGAAGCACAGGCCCTGGTGTGAGGAAGATGGCCTCACAGGAAGCACTGGCTCTGGTGTAATGTGGATGGCATCAGCCAGTAGCACAGAACATGGTCTGGTGAAGATGGTCTCAGACAGAAGCACAGGCCCTGGTGTGGTTAAGATGGCCTCACAGGGAGTACTGGCCCTGGTGAAATGTTGATGGCAAAATCCAGAAAGACACGTGGCCCTGGTGTAATGTGAATGGCATCAGCCAGTATCACAGGCCCTGTTGTTTTGTGGATGTCATCAGCCAGCACCACAGGTCCAGGTGTAATGTGGATGCCATCAACGAGTAGCACAGGCCCTGATGTAAAGTGGATGGCATGAGCCAGCAACGTAGTTCTGGTGTAATGTGGATAGCCTCAGCCAGCAACGCAGGCTGTGGTGAAATGAGGATGTATCACCCAGCAGCACAGGCCCTGGTGTGGTCAATATGGCCTCACAGGGAGCACTGGCCCTGGTGTAATGTGGATGGCCTCAGCCAAAAACACTTTTCCTGGTGGAATGTGGATGGTATTAGCCAGCACCACAGGCCCAGGCGTAATGTGCATGTCCCCAGCCAACACCACTGGTCCTGGTGTAATGTGGATGGCATCAGCCAGTATCACAGGCTCTGGTGAAATGTGGATGTTTTCGGACAGCACCACAGGCCCTGGTGAAATGTGGATGGTATTGGCCAGCACCACAGGCCCTAGTGAAATGTGAATGTTCTCAGCCAACACCACTGGCCCTGGTGTAATGTGGATGGCATCAGCCATGACCACAGGCCCTGGTGAAATGTAGTTGGCCTCAGCCATGACCACAGGCCCTGGTGAAATGTGAATGTCCTCAGCCAACACCACTGGCCCTGGTGAAATTTAGTTGGCCTCAGCCATGACCACACAGGCCCTGGTGAAATGTAAATGTCCTCAGCCAGTAGCACAGGCCCTGTTGTAATGTGGATGGCCTCATCTAACAACACTGTCCCTGGTGAAATATGGATGGTATTGGTCAGCACCACACACCCTGCTGTAATGTGAATGGCCTTAGCCAACACCACTGGCGCTGGTGTAATGTGCATGATATCTGTCAGCACACCAGGCCCAGGTGTAATGTGGATGGCCTCAGCAAACACCACAGGCCCTGGTGTGTTGAAGATGGCCTCACAGGGAGCAATGGCCCTGGTGCAATTTGGATTGCATCAGCAAATAGCACAGGCTCTGGTAAAAATGTGGATGGTAACGGCCAAAACCACAGGCCCTTGTGTAATGTGCACGGCATCAACGAGTAGCACAGGCCCTGGTGAAATGTAGTTGCTCTAAACCTGAAACACAGGGCCTGGTGAAATGTGGATGGTCTCAGACATAACCACAGGCCCTGGTGTTGTGAAGATGGCCTCACAGGAAGCACTGGCAGTGGTGTAATGTGGATGGCCTCAGCAAGCACCACAGGCCCTGGTGTGTTGAAGATGGCCTCACAGGAAGCACTGGCCCTGATGACATGTGGATGGCACAGACCCTTTCTTTTGTGGATGGCACCAGCCAGCAACACAGGCTCTGTTTAAATGTGGTTGGTCTAAGCCAGCAACACAGGCCCTGGTGTAATGTGGACGGCCTCAGAAAGCATTACAGGCCCTGGTGTGGTGAAGATGGCCTCAAAGGAAGCAGTGGCCCTGATGTAATGTGGATGGAATCAGCAAGAAGCACAGGCCCTGGTGTGAGGAAGATGGCCTCACAGGAAGCACTGGCTCTGGTGTAATGTGGATGGCATCAGCCAGTAGCACAGAACATGGTCTGGTGAAGATGGTCTCAGACAGAAGCACAGGCCCTGGTGTGGTTAAGATGGCCTCACAGGGAGTACTGGCCCTGGTGAAATGTTGATGGCAAAATCCAGAAAGACACGTGGCCTTGGTGAAATGTGTTTGGTATCGGAAAGCAACACAGGCCCTGATGTAATGTGGATGGCCTCAACCAGCACCACAGCCCCTGGTGTGGTGATGATGGCCTCACAGGAAGCACTGGCAGTGGTGTGATGTGGATGGCATCAGCCAGTATCACAGGCCCTTCTGTATTGTGGATGTCATCAGCCCGCAACACAAGCCCTGGTGAAATGTGGATGGTTTCGGAAAGCACTACCGGCCCCGGTGTAATGTGGATGGCATCAATGAGTAGCACAGGCCCTGGTGAAATGTAGTTGGCCTCACCCAGTAACACAAGCCCTGGTCTAATGTGGATGGCATAAGCCAGCAACGCAGGCCCTGGTGAAATGAGGATGGTATCAGCCAGCAGCACAGGCCCTCGTGAAATGTAAATGTCCTCAGTCAGTAGCACAGACCATGTTGTAATGTGGATGGCCTCATCTAACAACACTGTCCCTGGTGAAATATGGATAGTATTGGTCAGCACCACACACCCTGCTGTAATGTGAATGGCCTTAGCCAACACCACTGGCCCTGGTGAAATGTGCATGATATCGGTCAGCACCACAGGCCCACGTGTAATGTGGATGGCATCAACGAGCAGCAGAGGCCCTGGTGGGGTGAAGATGGCCTCACAGTAAGCACTGTCCCTGGTGTAATTTGTATGGCCTCAGCCAGTAGCACAGGATGGCCTCATCTAGACCCATTTCTGTAGTATACTTACATATCTATACTATTGCTAATATATATTGTAATATCGCTATATCACTAAAGCACTTCTGGATGGATGCAAACTGCATTTCGTTGCCCTGTACCTGTGCATGTGCAATGACAATAAAGTTGAATTCTATTCTATTCTGTTCTATTCTATTCTATTCTATTCTAACAATACTGGCCCTGGTAAAATGTGCATGATATCGGCGCATGTAATAGTTAGAAACGCACTGTCTTGACGAAATAAAGCCTTTTTGTACAACTTCATGAAGTTAGCTGTAACTTTTGATAGAAGACTCAGACACACATATTTATGGCTTTATCTCATAGAATTCAATGTCCCCGTGTTGGGCAAAAAGGTTTTGCAGCTGTTTGAGCTAAGATTTTAAAGTTATTCACATAATGAAAACCTATACTTTGTTTCGTGCGAGTTCCACATTCAAATGCATGTAATAGTCAGAATTGCACTGTCTTGACGAAATAAAGCGTTTTTGTACAACTTCATATAAATAGCTGTAACTTTTGATAGAAGATTCAGATATACGTATTCATGGCTTTATCTTATAGAAATCAATATCCCCGTGCTGGGCAAACAGGCTTTGCAGCTTTTTGAGATAAGATTTTCAAGTTATTCAAAAAATTAAAATCTAAATTTTTGTTTCAGGCGAGAACTCCATTCAAATGCATGTATCAGTGAGTCAGCTGTCGTTGCCTGTTACCCACCAGCTGACCGCATTTTTATGTTTATTTGTTTTTGTAACGGTATAAACAATGAAAGGTGGTGGATTAGCCAATTGGTCATGATCAACTCTGGGTGGACCAATTACAATACACATTAGGGGTTTTAGATACGGGCGACACGGGCGGTTCCCCGGGGCGGCATCGTGGGCATCGGCAAGGAAAAAAAAAAAGAAAATGCTCGTACTCATGCTGTCATGGTCCCCGTGCCTGCTCAGCTGGCCCTGTGTGGCTACATGTTATGTTTTGTCTTTTCTCTCTCTCCTCTCTCTCTGCTCGCTGCCTGGGCGGAGCTCATTGTGAGCTCCCGGCCTCCACCACCTGTAGGCAATCACCTGTGGCTCCTCACCTTGTTTGCTCCCGCTACTTAAGGCAGTGACTGAGAGCACCTCGCCGCTGGACTATTGAATAATGCTCATCAGTGCTACTTTAGCCTCAGCCAGTTTTGAGCTTTGTCCGTGAAAGTTCCGTGCTAACTCTTGTTCTCTGTATGCAGATTTCTCGTGCTTGGTTTGGAGACTCTGGACGCTTTTCCCGACCCCGCTCTGCACCCCTGGGAACCCTGGCCCCCTTCTCCTTCACCTGTATATAGTGCACCTGGAGTGTGTAAATAAACCTGTTTTTCTGAGATTTCAGTCTGCGCCGAGTCCTCCCTGCTCCTCCGTGACACATGCTGCCCCGACGTCAGCCAGCGCATATTGGGAATGACATAGGCACCGATCGGTTTTCTCTCACCCATTTCCTGGGAGTAAGGGTGCCCTTCGTTTGCGAGGTGCGCCTGCTGCTTGTGGCGCAGAGAGGAGAGGGCGGGGCGGCGGGGGATTCTCTGACCGGCTGGAGCAGCATCTAATAACCAACTCGCAAAATAAAACAAAATAAAAACTAACCAACAAACACGAAAAAACCAGACATTATAATACAGACTTATAATTTGTACCAATGTTTTTTCGAAATTCTATACACGAAAAATGAGTGTGAGAGCCCTCGGTGCACCTGCTCGCTGCTGAAGTCAAAGTAAACTTTATTGCCATCTCCGCTACAGTCCAGTAGAGAGACGAGACGACGAGGCTCCAGTTACAGCAGTGCAAGTAAACAAACAATATATATAAGAAGAGTAAGAAAATAAATAAACACTTTAGGACTAGGGATAAAGGGATCAATAACAATTTAAAATTTACAGTTTGATGATTTAAAGTCTCACACACAACCCGTTGAAAGGGGAGGGGGGCCGTCTACTTCCAAATAGAGCGCTTGTCATTTATAATGTTGTAAATCCAAGCCCATTATGTATTCATGATTTGAATCCTGGGTTGTGTGAAATCTCAGAAATGCACAATAGACAAAGTGAATCTGTGAACTAAGGTGTAGGTGTGTTAGATCATGTTGTGTTGAGGGATGGGTGTTCATACTGGAGTGCAAAATTAAAACCAATGGAAGATGGACAAGAAAAGTTCAGCCATCAGGTCCTCAGTTTAAAAAAAAGAGAAAAGAAGAGGAAGAGAAACGAGCAAAAGACACAGGTAAGCAGATGTGTCATTGGATAATGGCAGGTCATCCTGAAACAATCAGAAACGGAATCAGAATACTTTATTAATCCCTAAGGAAATTATGTGCGTTACAGTTGCTCCAAGAAGAAATGGTAAAAATAGTAACAGTAACAGACTAAACTCCAAACAATACATTATGTTACAGATCTTAATATTAATTAGTCATTGTCAATTGTTGATTTGTCCTGTTCTCATTGTATGACGAATTATGATGTCTGTTTGGTAGCCGTTTGCAAACTATGCATACTCTCTCTCTCTTCATATAGGTGTGAGTGTACAACATCTTTATGTTAATGTACAATCCTTAATATGTTTTGTCTGTGTGTGTGTGTGTTGGGGGGGGGCGCCAGAGGGAGTGTTCGCCCAGGGCGCCAAACAGGCTAGGACTGCCACTGCCTCCAAGCCACAGTGGCAGAATTCTTCACACCAGTAAAGAGGTGGCCATTTTCGGCTCGCGAACTCGCAAAATGAATGTGAATTCCTCTCCCACTGTCACACCCAATTCACCCGCCATTATTCTGCTCAAAAATTCTTCTGGTTCGGAATGTATGCGACAGATGGCCCACAATGAATCCTGGGATATAGTAGGACACGAAGGATACATTGGACCCATCCTTAAAATTCAGGGCAAAGTAGCACGCATTTGTCGCCACATTTGAGTACTCTTTGAATTCGGACAGCCTTCGTCGTGTCGCCGTGACGTCATTGCCTCAAAATACATACTTCGGAGCATCCTTCCCCTGAATTTGGAGCTTAGATCTTTCACATCAGTACAGCCACGGTTTGCATAGCTTGCTAGACCAACTAATGTGTTTTCTCACTAGGTGTTGAGAACGGACTTTGTCACGGAAGTGGAGCCACTGTACAAATTTGGAGTTGGAGTTGTCACGATTCACGCCAAGGACACGAGCACTGTGTAGCACCATGAACCCTACACAGTGTTTAATTACATTCTGTAAATTACAATTACATTCTGTAAATGTAATTAAACAGAAATGTTGGTTGATGAAATGTAACGACAGTTTGCCTGTGTTACTAAAGAATGCCTAATTTTGACATTAACAGAGGCCACAGATATTGAAAAGCAGTCACAAAGCATTAAAATAAATGCAGAGAATAAGAATATACTAAATAGTCTGGGTTGATTTTGCCACCTAACAGTGTGTGTTGATTGAAAACGACCCTGCTAACAGCTGCACCTTCCAGGAACATTTTGTTGTTGCTCTTATCTAGTAGCTGCTAAGCTCACTCTGCCAACAACCAACAACAATAAATTTCACTGAGACACTGAAGGTTTTTAAAACTGTGGTGTAATTTTTTTTAAGCAATATAAGCCAAGAAGTAGCAACATGTACACAGAGCATCAGTGGTATGAAAGCTAGGCTAACACTAGCTAGCTAGCAAGTTCATTAACCTGGTGTTAAACTGCAAAAAAGCACAAAAAAAGTTTGCATAAAAGTAAATAATTTACTCATTAAATCAAGGATAAGCTTCTTCAGCTGCACACAAGTTTGCTCAGACTATTTCAGAAAGACCCGTACACAGCAAGAACATAAGGAACGATAAGTGGTGGTTAGGAGGAAAGCAAGAAGATGGTATTTTCAAACCATATCAATTAATCCTTCCACTAAACGGGACCTTTTGTCTGTTTCTCTGGAAAGTCATGCGATAATGAGATAAAGCAAAATATAATTTCATGTTTTTTTTTATTACAATTATGAGGGCATTTGTATGAGCTAAGATGCAGTCTCTCAATTTAGTTCTTTTTTCTAGAAACAAAAACAAACAAATGAACACTAGGAAAAAATAGAATTATATAAAGTGCTTTTGTAGAGTTTGTAAAGTGCTTTACAAACCTGAATATTACAGCTAACAGGCAAATTTTCCCATTTGAGTGCAGTCAGCTACCCAAACAATAGACAGCCACTTACTTATGCCATCCAACTACAGCCACTTCTGATTTTTATCTACCCCAAAACCCTTTAAATAACCGGCCACAACTGTTTCTGTCCTGGCCATTTCCTTTTGAAAAGCTAGAGCAGTTACGAGAGATCATACTAGCTGGGCGGTTCTCCTCCTAAAGTGGAGGGTAACTAAAAATGTACCAAAATCAGACATAAGAAAAAATTATACAAGCACACTGTGAGTACCTATAGCAATTGTGCTCTGCTGGCACGGTCTCTGCGCACAGAAAATCTGCGTTGTGCACAAAAAAATATCTAACCTGAATTGAAATTAAAATTAATACTTTAACAATTCTGTTTTGCAGTGTTAGTCAGTAAGCGACTGGCTGCTCCCGTATGGGATTAGAACGATGCCACCTTATCCCATAGTCCAGCCAATAATGTGATTCACATTACACAGCTAATCAACATTGTTGACAGGCTATGACAGCGTCCTTATGTGCCGACACCAGTGCTTTAGCTAGCAAAGCAGCGTTGCTGATATGGAGTGAAGCCACGTTAATGACAACGTGTACGACCATTGGAGATGTGAGCAGGACAGACGGAACAATTGATGGAAAAAGTGTGGACTTTATACAATTTTTTAAATTGTGTTGATAGGCCACGTAAAACCAGAGTTATGATAAAAATATATGCAATGTTTGGTTTTCTTCTTGAATACTATCATTGTTTATATTTACTGCGGTAAGAAACGTAAAAAAGGCGATTTATAAGGAAAATGCTGGAAAGCACTCTCCACCTGTGAGCAAAAACAACACCCAACCCCCCCCCCCAAACTTTCCTATTGGTCGAAAAAAGTACCATGTCGACCAATCAAAAAATGATATGGCAACATGGCATTTAGTTGTTTAGGAAGGGCGGAAGTTTTAGGAGTGACTGCAGTGTTTTGAGATGTTTAGCGCAAATCTTGTGTAGTTAGTGTGTAGTGTAGTCAATAGTTTTGTTGTGTGTGTCAGAACAATGAGGCAACTGCTGAATGTTACAGGAGTTACAGGAGTGATACATCTCCTGTTGTCAGGCCTGCAGGTATCAGGCTGTTCTCCTTTATCTCATAGTGAACAGAAATTATTTTTTGGGGTGGCACAAATAATTTGTGTGGCATCAAATTTGATGCAGAACAGCTGATTGTTCAGTAAATAGTTTGAAATGTTTATTTAAAAAAAACACCTTGGCTGCATCTTTTAGGTAAACAGCTGCAAAAAACTTTGTTGTTTGCACAACCCAGTTACTTTTTTGAAGAAGTAACTATATAATTAATTGCCCAACATTTGTCATTATATTCTGTATTTTGCAGACAGAGTTACAGGACTCTCTCCCAGACAAAAAAGAAAAAAAAAGAAAGTTTTCAAAATTGGAGTTCAAGTTATTTTTTACTTCCAATAGTGTTAACATACTACACAGGTCACGAACAAGATTCTTTTAAAATTTCATTGTAAGTGGACTAAAGCAGTTAATTATAAGTAGTCTTAACATAAATGTAAATGCTGTAATTGGTTTATTTTAATAAACCATGTAACTTGGATGGATTCGATGCTGGCGTGACCACAGTGCACACGTTAGTGATGTGTCGGTTGCGAACGAAATGGCTCTTAGAGCCAATTCTTTGAAGTGCACGATGTGAGGTTTTTTTTCCCCTTCTCTCACCCTCTCTCTCTCTCACACTTGTTTTCCGCTTCACTCCGCACACGAGCCTTGTGCTTTGCGCTGGGCAGAGGGGGGATGGGCGGTAGTTACACTTGCAGTAGCACAGGAATAGAGCCGGAGGGAGAGGGAGAGAAAGAGAGCCAGGGACAACAACGTCACATTAGAAAGGTATAGTAATCATCCACAACTATTTTCAGTTGTGGATGATAAAGGATGCAGAAAGTTTATTCATGCAGGTCCATATGACAGAGAATGTGCATCTTCTTTTTGTTTTCATATTTGAATTTATATTTAATTGTGGTTTGCAGTGTTTTGTGTTGTTTCACTTTAAATTTGTTTAAAAGGAAAAAGCTGAAAATTTAAATAGTTAAAAGTTGAACTGTGAATAGTTGGTTGTCGTATTCTATGATTTTTTTATTACATTTTATGTGGAGTGAATAAATAAAAGTATATTTACGGTGGCCCCTAGAGACAAAGCACGTACAAACTCCAAAACACGTAAAAACTCAGAAGCACGTACAAACTCCAAAACACGTACGAACTCTGAAGCACGTACAAACTCCAAAACACGTAAAAACTCAGAAGCACGTAAAAACTCCAAAACACGTACAAAACACAACAGAAGTGCTCCAGGATGCTAGGCGCAGTGTTGAGCTTTTGTTAACTAGTGGCTACACAAGCCAGCAAGTACCAACAACCAGATTTGGTGTGTGGTAGTAACAGGTAAATGAACATTTTTTTAAATTATTTGAGTATATATGAGTGCTTGTGTATAAATACACAAACAATACACACATGCTTTCAATTGTGTAATTTAAGTGATCTAGGAGCTTGCAAAGAAAAGCGTCTGGACTTCTTTAAGTTGCCTGAAGACGATTCACCTCTCATCTGAGAAGCTTCTTCAGTTCTAAGGTCAAATGGCGGAGACCCCCTGATGATCCTTTAATCACATGAGCCAAGATGTGAAAATGGGTGTGGGTCCCAATCAGCCAGGGTTTCAGGTGAGCTCATTGTGAGTAGTGATGGGTCATTCGCGAACGAAATGGCTCTTAGAGCCGGCTCTTTGACGTGAACGACGCGAGCCGTCACGTGGGTTTTTTTTTTCTCTCACCCTCTCTCTCTCTCGCACTTTTTTTCCGCTTCACTCTGCACGTGAGCCTTGTGCTTTACGCTGGGCAGAGGGGGGAGGGGCGGTAGTTATACTCAGTAGCACAGGAACAGAGCCAGAGGGAGAGAGAGAGAAAGAGAGCCAGGGACAACAACATCACATTAGAAAGGTATAGTAATCATCCACAACTATTTTCGGTTGCAGATGATAAAGGATTCAGAAAGTTTATTCATGCGGGCCCATATGACAGAGAATATGCATCTTCTTTATGTTTTCATATTTTAATTTATATTTAATTGTGTTGTGGTTTGCAGTGTTTTGTGTTGTTTTCACTTTAAATTTGTAAAAGGAAAAAGCTGAAAATTTAAATAGTCAAAAGTTGAAATGTGAATAGTTGATTTTTGTATTATATGATTTATTTATTACATTTTATGTGGAGTGAATAAATAAAAGTATATTTATGGTGGCCCCTAGAGACGAAGCACATATAAACTTCAAATCACATACGAACTCTGAAGCATGTACAAACTCCAAAACACGTACAAACTCCAAAACACGTAAAAACTCATAAGCACGTAAAAACTTAGAAGCATATAAAAACTCAAAACACATACAAAAGACAACAGAAGTGCTCCAGGATGCTGGGCGCAGTATTGAGCTTTTGTTATCTTGTGGCTACACAAGCCAGCAAGTACCAACGACCGGATTTGATGTGTGGTAGTAACAGGTAAATGAACTTTTTTTTAAATTATTTGAATATATATGAGTGCTTGTGTATGAATACACAAACAATACATACATGCTTTCAATTGTGTAATTTAAGTGATCTAGTAGCTTTGCTTTGGAAGTTCAGTTCATGCTAGAAATGTGTTTTGGAGTTTGTACGTGTTTTGTCTCTAGGTGCCACCGCATATATTTATATATAAACATATATAAATAAAACCACTTTTTTTACGTTAGTAATTCCTTTTGTGCATAATTTTATATTATTGTTAATAATAAATTAATTAAAGCAACAAAACAATCTGAAGAGCCGGTTCGGAGCCGAAAGAGCTGGCTCTTTTTAGTGAGCCGAACCGAAAAAGCCGGATCTCTAAAAAGAGACGGAAATCCCATCACTAATTGTGAGACCTGGCCCCACCTTATCATGCGATTTCCTGAGGTCAGATGGCCCAGGATGTGAGTGGGCGTTAACGTGTCTGGGGAGGGAACTCAAAACTGGATCATAGATGGCAGACAGAACGCCTCTGTTCAAAGATGGTCGCTCACAGTGGACATAAATGGCTTCTTTCACTCCTCTTTCAAACCATCTGTTCTATCTGTCCAAAATGTGAACGTTGGCATCCTTGAAAGAGTGTCCCTTAAGATGCAGATGGGACTGCTGAGTCTTGTCCTGTGGAGGTGGCTCTTCTGTGTTGTGCCATGCGCTTGTGAAGTGGCTGTTTGGTGTCTCCAATGTAGAGGTCTGGGCATTCCTCGCTGCACTGTACAGCATACACCACATTGTTAAGTCTGTGTTTAGGAGTTTTGTCTTTCGGGTGAACCAGTTTTTGTCTGAGCGTGTTGCTGGGTCTGAAATGCACCGGGATGTCATGCTTGGAGAAAACTCTCCTGAGTTTTTCTGATACACCGGCTATATAGGGGATGACAATGTTGTTGCATCTGTCCTTCTTCCTTTTCTAATTTTATATTATTGTCAATAATAAATTAATTAAAGCAACAAAACAACCTGAAGAGCCAGTTCTCTAAAAAGAGCCGGAAATCCCATCACCAGCACACATCTGCTGTTGCTCACAGTGGTCCAAGTGATCGCTCAGCGAGTTTGTGTGTTCGCTCAGACACATGAAAAATTAGAGGGAAACATTCCCTATAGTGCTGTGAAAAAAGCCCTCTTTCTGTTGTTAGTTTTTTGCATTTTGTCATACTTCAAAGTATCAGATGATCAAAAAATTCTGATATTAGAAGGTTTGAGTCCTGTTGCATCTGCCGTAAAACTACACAGCATTTCATAAACAGAACATCAGATCAATAGTCAAATGATGGTGGTAGTACAATGGTCTGGGGCTGCTTGGCTGCTTCAGGACCTGAAGAATTTGCAGTAATCCAGGAATTCTGTCCTCTAGCAGAAAGTCTTGAAGGGGAATGTCCACCCTTCCGTTCTGGTGTGACCAGAAAAAAAAGTTCAGATTAAATCAGATTCTTTGGGGTGATTTTATTCAGGTAGCTCATGCTGGAAATCCCTCTAGTGTGGCTAAACTTCATAGACTTATATTCAGTGGCGTGTCTAGAAAATTTTTGTTGGGGGGGCCAGGTAGGGGCACAGATTTGGAGAAGGGTGGCAGATTTAATTGGCAGATAATGTTTAAAAAAAAAATTCTACCAACCCTTAACCATAATTCAATAATCCTATAAACCTAATAACCAAATGCACTTTTAACTCTTATTAGAATGAGATTTTAACCACTACGGTGCAAAGTTTTTAGATACTGCGTTGATAAAGTACAAGAGATACAATCAGTGCTTTGTCAGTGTTTACTCAGCAGTCAAGGACATCAATATTTACATAGTATTTTTACTGACATATGGTGCACATATGTTTTGGGCAAAAACATTTTTGAATATTAAAATACGAACATTTTTAACATACAATTGACAAATTAGCCAATGTAAAACTTTATCTGCTTATTAAAAAAAGAAGATAATCTTCTCACAAACTGGTGTTTGATTTTGAAACAGGAAAAAAGTGGGGAAACAAATGAAAAGACTAACATTTGAATGAAACCTGAAAGCAAGTAAATACTTTCTATGCTGCCTTATGGTAAACTTTGGTAATATTGATAAAGAACAACACTGGCTGATGATGAAATACAGTCAGCTGGCATGGTGACACTGCCAGTATTAACCTGCAGGGCTGGACTGGGACAAAAAAATTGGGCATTTTCACTACAGACCGACCCACCAGGTATTAAAGCCATAAAGACTTTGACTGAAAACAAACCCTGTTGTGACAGTGATGTATAGTCTTGTTGGTATATGTATGATTTCTATACATTTTACGTCAGATAAAAACTTTGGTTGTAAGATTTAGATAATTATTTAATAAAAGCTAGGTATTTTAAATGAGAATAAGAAAGAAAAGTATTTCTTTGTGCCTTTCCCTGTTAATGCCCTACATGCCCCCCTGGCAAAACTTTCCTAGACCCGCCCCTGCACAGTTACCAGCTGTCAGCTACATAAAAAAGGATCCTGGTGTTATTTGTCTCTCAGAAACAGTTCATAACTTCCCTTCAACTCATTCATGTGACCTAAAAGGTAAACCTGTTTCTCCATCACCTGTTCAGCTCTGATGGTTCAGTAAGGACATCTCCTGGTTTCATCTTCATGTTTCCCTCTCACCACATATCCAAACCGATATCATGACCAGCAGCTTTACAGCTGTGGCTCCAGCAAACAACAGCTGATACTAGAAATTAATATTAAATAAATTCTAACAACAGCTGATCAAGCTTAAACGTGCTGCTGTTGTTTAGCGCGACATCCGCTGGTTTCCTCTTTCTGGTGCAAAGTGGGCGATAAATAAACAAGAGAGAAAAGCCGATCAGCTGATCATTGATCAGTTTCATGATTGAAGTAGCAACAGGAGAGGCAGGGGAGAGAATGAGAGAAGAAGAGGCAGTTGTGCAGCATAAAGACAGAATAAATCCAGCTTTGTGTCTTTTTTCCATTCTAGCTAAAGTTCGGGACAAACTGCGTCTCTTCTCAGCTCAATACGAAACGTGTAATATTTTCTCTGAATGAGGGACCATTCCATTTTTTAAGGAGCCGTTGGCAACTCTACTAACTAACCTTATGAATAAAATAAAGTTCACTATCAGTAACATCATAGCACCCACCCAGCTGGCTAAAACGCAGTATGAGTTATTGCAACTGACAGTAAAAAGTCAGCAACATGAAAATAAACTCCACCTAAACTTGGTTTATATCTGACCCAGATAGACTGCAGGTCATAACTTCTTACCTGAAGTTCAGTTCACCTGACACTCGGACTGGCGGCTGCCTCGGGGCTCTCCTCCTGCCTCCCCTTCCCTCATCCACCTGCTGGCCTCTGTGGAAGCCCCACCATAGCCACCACCAAACAACGGAGTTATTTCTACACATCGACCTGCATCTGGCCAATCCACCACCTCTCATTGTTCATGCCATTACAAAAAAAAAAAAAAAAATAAGTCACTGGGGATATGTCCGGTATGCCCGATGGCCAGTCCAGCGATGTTAACCTGCAACCAAATCTGCAGCTCCATACAGCAATGTTACGACTTAGATTATATCTTATAACTCATAACTCTTATGTTAGCTGCCCTCAGTAGCATACTGTCTGAAATATTCGATGGCTGCAATAATTCTTTAAGTGTTATTTTTTCCTTGGTATTCTAATTTCACCGAAGTTTACTAAACTCAAACTTAATATTACTTACCGGGACATTTATTCTGTCCTCATTTTCTTTCACCGAAAAATTGTTTCCTGCAGTGACGTCTTTCTGCTTCGCTCTCCTACCTTTGCTAACGTGATGCACATACCGCAGAAGCCGATGCTGCATTCACTTACACTCGGATATCTGAGCGTCACCGTGAAAACATAATCGGACATTTGATATTTGATTGAATTTTATTATTTTGCCTTTGGGGTGGCACCTGGGGTGGCCAGTCTGGTTGGGGGGGTGGCCTGTGCCCCCCCAGGCCACCCCGCTGGACACGCCATTGCTTATATTTCCTTTTTTTTTCTGTGGAATGAAGTAAAAAGAGAAAGTCCATGTGAATGTCAGAGAAAAAAGTGCTCTCTCCTACATATAGCTGAAGAATTATTAAATGTTGGATTGTAACACATCACTTCTAAAGATTTGCCAACTTCAGCTTCATGGTACCAAGCTAATGATTTAACATATCCCAAAGGCGACCTGCTGATGTGACACAATGACTCTGAAATAGAGGACAATGAACAACTTCTACTTAGGTGTATCAAACCACCAGGTGTCATGGGGGTGCAATAGTGAGCACCGTCACCAATCAGCTGGAAGCCTCCTGTTAGAAACCTCCTGATGTATACTACCATTTCCCAAATGTCAGCTGCAGTAGACTCCAGTGTTCCTGCAGCCCTGAAACAGATAAAAGACAAAGAATATGGAGGGAGAAAATGCTAATAGAGTTCTTTTGAAACCAAGAGCACGTGGGTAGAAAAAGACAATGCGGAGGGTATGCAAACTTACACTCTGTGTGTTTTTGTTTTTATCCAGGAACTCACATTTGATTAATATCAATGGTTTTGGAAATCCTAAAATGACTATGTAAAACTAAAGATATCACCTCATTGACACAGAAAGAGAGCTTAGGCTCTTATTTCCATGAATCATCAGGTGGTGAAATTAGCAAAGTGAACTTCCTGTCTTTTATTATATAGGCAAACTAAAGGTAGTTTGGTGACAGCTGACAAACAGTTTAAGTAGCATTATCGTTATCATGTAGTACTCTGCATATGGTGAAGTTTATTATTATACTGGTAAAAGAATAAAACTTCTTTTGTGGTTGTAGCTTGTATTTTATAATCTATATTCTGTATTGGAGAGATGGGACACATAGTACTTGTTTTACAGTTTTTCTCGATTGCTAAAACACATTTCCTGAAACTACGCCTCATATCCTCACAACAGTAAACACAAATCCATAACATCTCACTCAATTTCCCAAACATCCTATTTCCAGGTCAAAATGAAGCTCTACACCCAAAACTATTCACTCCTGCTGAAAAACCAAACTTTGCCCACAGACATCAAACACAAGCCCTCAAAAACACACACACTACAACAGAGTTTTGCACACTGGTACAATTAATTCAAAACAATAGTTCCAAAACAAATAGGTTGCTTATGGTTCTCCCCTTCAAAACCCTTGTCACATGATAAACACAAAAGACGCAACCAATGTATGTACAGTGGCACATTGTCATTCATGTACTATACAGTACAACACACACCAGAAACATTATCCCACCTCAGCATCTTGTCTTTGGTCTGGGTCAGGCCAGAGAATCTCATCCACATCACAGGCTATATTGGCCCCAGCCAGGCAGCGGGGGTAAAATCCTCTTGCATGCCTGATCCACCCCTGGCATGCAAGAATTAAGGTAGCATAAGGAAAAACTTGATATGTCTAGGCAGGCCTCTTCCATGGCCTGAAGGAGGTGAACATGGACATAAGGTTCTCGGTCACTTTCCACCGCCATGCCGAAAATAACTCCTCTATCGAGTTTAGAAAGGGAGAGTATGCAGGCAGAAAGATATTAGAAAACCTTGGGTTATTGGTAAACCAGTCACGAACCAGAGCAGCGCGATGGAAGCTGACGTTATCCCACACAACAACGTAGTGAGGCTGCTCTGGCTGTGCTGGTTCCCTGTAGTCCAGCTGGAACATATGTTGTCTTAAACCATCAAGAAAAGCAAGGAGAAGCATAGTGTTATAGGGTCCTAGTACGGCATGGCGGTGGAGTACCCCTCGTTGGCTGATGGCTGCGCACATAGTGACATTCCCCCCACGCTGATCAGGGACATTTACAATAGCCCGATGGCCAATTATGTTCCTCCCCCTTTTCCTTCTTTTGGTCAGGTTAAAACCTGCCTCATCCACAAAGATTATTTCATGGGGAACAGGCCGTCCTTCAATCTCAAAGATTCTCTGCAAAACACATAACACAGTAGAGTCAATCGGTACCCTGAACCACAGTTCAAGAGTGCTGAAATGGCAGCATAAACTGCCATGCTGTGATGGTACACAATACTTTATACAGTATCAAAACTCATACCTGAACATATTCCACACGTTGGTTTTTCACTCTGTCAGAGTTTCGTTCGAAAGGGACTCGGTATGCCTGTTTCATCCGGAATTGATTCTTTCGGAGGATGTGGTCAATTGTGGAGAGGCTGATGGCATGTATGCCTCGAAAAAGATGATCATCCTCAATCACTCTCCTTTGAATCTCTTGCAGGCGGATTACATTATTTGCAATTACCATGTTTACAAGTTCCCTCTCTTGCTCCTCCGACAAAAGCCTTAACCTGCCTCCACCAGGTGGTCGTCTCTGTGTCCTACAAAAATAGAAGCACTCATTACTGTAACTGTCACACATTCATTTTACAGGCAAATAATGGAAACATACTGAAACTCAAGACACATAAGTTCAGTAACTTAAACGTTACTGTACAAAGCAGTCTTACTGCAAGTACACCTACCTGTTTTCCTCCCTGAAGGTTCTGATGATGGAGGCAACAGTGAAGCGACTCAAATTTGGTTGTACTCGTTGCCCAGCCTCCCTCATAGTCATCCCATGGACAAGAACATGGTCAACTAAAGTGGCTCGAATTTCATCCGAGACTGACTGTCTTGTTGCCCTTGCTCTTCCCCTTCCTTGTCGCCGTCGTTCTCCACCTCCTTCACCACGTCCTCCTCCACCTCTCCCTCCTCCCTGTTGTCCTAGACCACCTCCTCCTCCTCTTTCACCACGTCCTCCTCTTTCACCATGTCCTCTTCCTCCACCACGTTTCAAACCTGAATGAGCTGACTTTGGCCCTTTAATCTATCCATCGCAGGTTCTGATTGGTGTGTGCTAAATTTTGACTCCTAGTGTTTCCACCTGGTTAATTGTGTGCTAATTGAGCTCAAGCTATGCTGACTTAAGTTAACATTATTGCATGCTAGTGCTTTCTAAATGACTACATGGTGTAAGCACTGTAAAATGTAGGGATTTGTGTGTAGAGTTTTGCAGTAACAGTTCACCAAATTTGAGTCATGTGTCAAAGCAGGGAATAGTGTTTATAGTTCAGGGAAATGGGTGAGCTTTTTGAACAATAGCGTTACGGTTTTGAAATTTTAGTTTAGAGGCCTGGTTATAGTGTTTAAGCAATCGAGAAAAACTGTAATATGTTATCACTGTTTTCTTCACACGTCTAGCTAGATCAGTTTATTTGTTGTTCCTGTCACACGGCCGGTACGTGTATTGGACCCAGAAGCATTCGGTGGAATAACTGGGACGTGTTACTGGATTGAGAGTCTCATGCACTGAAACACTTGGAAAAATGGGGGGGGGGGGGGGGGTGTTAATGCAAAACAGAGCACCAGTGGCAGAAGGTGAGTTGTAGTGAGGTGACGCTTAATTGCAAAATAGAGGGAACCAGGGTTCTGGGGAGGGTGAGTGAGTGTCCAGGAGACGGTGGTAGTTAGTCCAACCATTTCAGTGATCTGGAGGTGACGGGCGAGCAGGAGGGCAGACAGGGGAGATGTTATGTGTTTTAGGTGTTTTCAGAGGAGAGATTGTGCAGAAAAACAGGTGAGTGGTGTGTAGTGAGGCAAATGCAGGTGAGTCGAATAGTGATCCTGAATTAAGGTAGCAGAAAGCACAAGGAGACACAGGATTAGCATAAGGAAAAACTTGAGAAACCAAGCATGTGAAAGCCAAGGGGGCAGAACCTGGATGCCAGAAACACAGTGGAAAAATATGCCACACACTAGACGCTGCGACCATCACAGGTCTAGCAAGTGTCAGTGGCTTTTATTCGCTCAAAGAATAATGAATTTTTATAACCTAGTCCTGTATTTAGCTCTATTCTATTCATACAAAAGTTATTTTGCTGTGACTTGTGCAAATTGAGATTAAACGTCTCTTTTTAGAGAGATCTGGCCCTGACAGGGCAACACACTGAACTCTCTTAGACTAATGTTCTTGTAATTTCTTGAAGTAGTGTTCAGTTCTCGAAGCTTATTGAAGGAGTCTCAGGTGATGTTCAGCAGTGATGTCCAGGCAACGTTCAAGAAGGACATCCAACAGATGGTGATAGAGTGAGTTATTCTGTACTCTCATCTGTTAGCTGATGGAAGCAAACCTGTATTTATCAGTAAAGATACAGAAAGTAGTGCCATAACATGTCATGTAGTTTTGTTATTCTAAGTTGTATTTACCTCATTTCATACAGATGTTTTTTTTTTATATCCTAAACCTCAATGAAAATGTCACCTACTCCAAAACATGTTCCTTTGAGAGTCTCTTGGCATTTCATGGAATAAATTCAAGATTTGTAGCTTCAAATTCATAAAGTTACACAATATTCACATCTGTTGGCTTTTGGACTACTGGATTTCATGTCAAGGCTGGAAGCCACTATTGTAGACTTTCTCTCGGGGTAACCAGTCATGAGAGGCCACCGTGCACCAGCTTCTGGATATTTGCATGGATAAACATTGTGTACAGGTGTTTCTTAGTGAGTGCATTCATATACCAACCTGTAAAAGCTAAAACACTATAGCACCGACCTTTGTGTGTGAAAACAATGCCAAAAATCTTTATGGTCACTATGCTGCTGACTTCAGAGGACAAGCACGTGTGTTTCTGGTCTTACACTTCTTGTGTTTTAGTATCTTATCTTAAAAAAAAAAAAAAAAAAAGTCGAATTTCCCAGAGGAACCCACCCGAGGGATTAATAAAGTTCTATCTTATCTTATCTTATTTTCATTCAGATAGAAAGAGGTGAGATTTTCATATAGATGGGTACATATGAAGCTACCCAGGTTGCCACAAACCTGGTCAATGGTAAGAGGTTAACAGGGGTATTAACCTTGTCCTGGTTATATTATGCCTTGTGTCATGGCTGATGTCTAGGAACTCCTAAAGTGAGTATGTAAAACCAACCTCATCACCTCACCAACAGTAGTAAGAGTGCTCCGACTCTTATTTTCATGCACAATCAGGTGGTGAAATGAGGCGCGTGACCTTCCGCTCCGCTCTGGTGTTGTCCAGAATATCATATAAACAAACTAAAAGTGAAAGACAGTTCACAAGTAGTATTACCAATCATTACAATCCTCTGCATATAGTAGAAGGAACATAGCTCATGTCAAATAAAAACATGTTTTTATACATTTTGTTTTCAACTTTTAATGATCTGAAGACAGATTTTAGTCAGTCTCTTTCTGTGGGATTGGGACAACAGTGCATTATACAGCAAAGATGTGGCAGCTTTAATGTTCCAATAATATTTAATAAGCTTAGACATTTAAAACTCACTGTTGTTTAATACATTGTCATATGGCAAAATATTCCATTTTCTCAATCTTTCTGCTGTTTTGAGCTATGTTTTTTTCTGTACACTGACCTAAAGTAACTAACCTTTACTACAGGGCCTGTTACTTCATCACAGAGACAGGTGTGGCCTTTAATCTGTGCTCTTTACTTGGGCAGCTGGTGAAGTTGAGAGTGTGACCTTTAACTCCTGGGAGGTATCAGCTATCCATCTCCTGTGTTAAAACAAACAGTGAGAGAGAGTGGGTCGTGTCACTCTCGAGGCCGAGGTTGCTAAACATAAAGAACTGTTCCCGATACGAAGTACTACTTCTGAATTTATTTTTTTGGTGGATTTACTTTTTTAAATTGATGAATTAACCTCAAGCACCCTCTAGTGGTCACAGTGTGGCTTTGCTCCTCTAGCTTTGAACCTTCTTTGAACCTGTTACAATGATGTGAAAAGTTAACCCTTAAAGGATGGTTTGCTTTTCATGTTTATTCAGTTCATTAATAAGAGTACCAGCATTAGCATTAATTCATGGAATTCAAAATATCTATCTATCTATCTATCTATCTATCTATCTATCTATCTATCTATCTATCTATCTATCTATCTATCTATCTATCTATCTATCTATCTATCTATCAAGTTTTTGTGATTGTATTAAATCTCAAACATTTTCTCCTTCTTGTGAGTTTCCATCTTGAAAGCTGTAGACAGATAACTTTACCTTGACTTTATTCAAGCTTCTCATAAGTAACTATGCTCTTTTGTAAAACTACAATAGAACAAAACAAAAATCAGTTTGCTAAACAGTTCAAACGGGAATATAAAAGTCACTCTAAACTTGTCTGTTATTGAGCTTAAAAATGTAAATATAATAGTCTTAAAAATACAATATGTAAATTATCCAAGGCAACAAGATAAAGGAATCATTCATAGACAAACACCTGAGCTTTGCCACAGCTGTAGCCAACGGATTGCACTTTCTTAAATATTTAAATGTTTTCATACTGAGAGCAGAATATCAAGAGAATCTATTGATTTATGTCTACAGACAGTGTTGGGAAGGTTACTTTTAAAATTTTTTCCATTACAGAATACAGAATACATGCCCCAAAATGTATTCTGTAACGTATTCCGTTACGTTACTCAATGACAGTAACGTATTCTGAATACTTTGGATTACTTAATATATTATCATGCTTTTTACAACAACGTGAATGTACTATTGCTGTGTGATTTATTACTATTACTGAAGGTCCGCGACTCCGAACTGTAGTAAAGGGACCTCTGACTAATACGGCGGGGTCCCTGTCGGCTCATAGCCGAAAAATAGCTTTACTTTGTTGTGTGGGTCAACTTTTCTTGCGAGAGACAGAGAGAGGCGTTGACAGGCTGCTCCAACGGAACTTATCGTTTTCGGAGGAAAACACGAACACTGTGTACAGTCGAGTCTTAATAGCTTACTTACAACTGGGCTCGTCAGGCACTCTTCTTGGCTGAAATGGTTATTATTATATTTACATGCTTCCAGCTCCCGTTTTTTCTCGATGACAACTCGTACCTTTCCACTCCCCTTTTTCTCCCTCCTCACGCTCACAGACACATAATGGGTATGGCAGTCCATTCTCCCTGCAACACGGACTACACTGCCCATGATGCTACATTCTTTAAAGCTATGCTTGTAGCATTCTACCTGTTAGCACAACAACAACAACGAAAAGGTGCTCTCTCACCCAGGAAACACACAGTCGCAGAAAGAGAGAGCGTCGCCCTGTAACCATGGCAACCGTAACGCTGCCGCCTGGAACAACAGAACGTAGCTGTCAAACAAAACCCAAACAGTCCTGACCCGCGACAAAATGAAACAGGAAAGTACCGCAGTGTAATCCATTTATTTCAACAAAGTAACTGTATTCTGAATACCACCTTTTTAAACGGTAACTGTAACGGAATACAGTTACTCATATTTTGTATTTTAAATACGTAACGGCGGTACATGTATTCCGTTACTCCCCAACACTGTCTACAGATAATAACGCATTATTGATGTATTGTGCCTTAATCACACTAACATATTAGCAGACAACTGGATAATCCGGTTGTTCAGTCTGACGTCACTAGCCGTGTCTGGGTCTAAACTCCGCTGCAGGTCCATATATCAAACGATCACTATGGCATTACTGAGAGTTGAAAAACTGTCTAAAGTCTTTCATCTTTAATAAAATGATCAGCGTTCTGCTCTACCAGGTGTAACAATTGAGTTTAACATCCAGGCATCCATGAAAACGAAATTTATGACATTTAACGGAGTTAGAAGTTAGCAGGGAGTTAGCTCGCTAGCTTCTATCTAAATACAATATAGCATGTCCTGACTGCGGGGTTTTGGAAACAAATTAAAATGTACAGCTCTGTTATCACTTCCAGCATAAATGAAGGCAGAAAACTAAACAGCAGTGACGTTTGTAGGGTTACTGAAGTTGGGCTAGCTGGTATATAATGATGTGCTACGTGACCGCTAGCGACACAGCTATGTTAGCATAATATAAACAAGCTAACCTTTTTTCCACTCGATAAAAGTTACCATGAGTGTTCTCGGTGGTCAGGGACAAATGTAATCGCATGGCAGGATGCTGTAAAAGGACCAAACGTCAGCCAGGAGAACAACTGAGATAATCCATCCACAATACGAGGTTAGTCATTCATATACTGCTGCATGGGCTGGGCTGTAGCTACATCCTAAGGTTTTAAAAACTGAGCTTAAATAAATGATTAGTGGTAATAAAAGACGAGGGAGGTCAACAGTGATCACTGACTGTTTTAGGAGCTTTTTGAGATCAAATAGAAGAAAATACATAACATTAAACATGTTAACAACACAAAAGCCATATTAAACGCAGACTACTTTAGACCCGGAAGTAGGATTCGTCACGTCATCACTGAACAACCGGATACACAAGTACAGCAAGCTAAGTTTAGGTGTTTTGGAGATTAGGTTTGTGGCCACCTGAGGCCTAAAACTATTTTCTTTTATTTTGCTTTTCTTTGGGCCATAAAACTAATGCATAAAGAGCCAAAATCAAAACAATCTGCTGAAAGACTCGAAAAACCCTCATAGATCACATAGATCCCTAACCCTGTGTGTGGCAAAGAACCATATATGGTAATCATATTTGAAGTAATTATTGAACGAAATCACAGAGGTAAAAATCTAATTGTCATGTCTTCTCATACTCTCTCCACTCTAATAAAGTATTTCACTGAATGCCCTATAGAGGGTTTTAGGTGATACTATGACTTTTAATGACTTTTAATGATAACTGTCTCCAGTCTTATCTTGATCTTAAACTCTGGCTTTCTTCCACAGTGTGTCTCCACCCACCCCCAATCTGGATGGCTGCCCCTCCCTTAGCATGGTTTTGCCAGAGGTTTCTTCCTGTTGAAAGGGAGTTTTTGCTTCCCTCTGTCACCAAGCCCTTGCTCATAAGGGGTCCTCTTATGGGGCTTTCTCTGTATTATTGTAAGGTCTTCACCTTACGATATAAAGAGCCTTGAAGTGACTTTTATTGCAATTTTGTGCTGTATAAATAAAAAGAATTGAACTGAATCTGCTTGATTGTTTAACAAAATACATTTGATGATTTTAAAAAGAAGTAATTGCTGTTTTCAGTTAAATTGTTCTCCCAAACATTTTTCTTTTTATCATTCTAACTTGCACACCTCCAAAACTATATACGTTAAAAATAGAAAAGTTACAACAGAAAAAAAGTCAGTTTCATCTTTCTCATATAGGGACATATAGGGTTAACATTAGGGTTGCCACCTTTGGTGACTTAGACCTCAGAGGGTCACTTTTGTTCATTTCATTGTCATGACACTGGTACAAAAACGTATTTGCCTCATAAATCTTTCGTGAATCACTTTGCAGCTTTCAAGTGAGAGCTTTGACCCATGTGTGGTATTCTGCTGTGCTCTCCCAAACTGTTTCACTAAAAAATAGGAGAGCACAATTCTAATTTGTCATATCTTTATCTCATGTCTGACAGAGTCTGATTGAAAGAGATGGAAAAAAATGTTAACAATGTGAGAGACGTGTGACACAGACGAGCACATAGCCAGACAGATTCTTGCGGGTGCTAGTAGTGATATATCAAGTCAATGGAGTGAAACGGATGTGTACCCTGAATTATCTGCTCCACTGTTGGCATGGAAAACTGCCAATCCCCTGAATGAATGATGTTGGCCCTGCATGCTCAATTGAGTGTGTGGTTATCTGCCTAAAAGTGGATGATTGGCAAGAGAATGTGTGCGTCTGTTCACATTGCTAAATATTATTATTATATAGTTTATATCTATAAATATCGAGATTAGTTTTGTAGTTGTGCACTATTTTTCAGCACTCAATATAACATTTTCTCTGATGCTTTACATTTCCTCATTATTGCCCTGACTTTCATCTGACACCAGATGGCGACGTTGGCTTCAAGATTCTGCAGCATTCCCAAGCCACTTCCCCTCCCTTCCTCCTCTTCCTCCTCCTTACTCCAGCTCGGCGCGACAGTCGAATCCTCTCGCCATGCCGGTCACGCCCCACACAGATATCAGCCTGTTTTCTCCAACACAGGCGCAATCACATCTCTCGTAAACACATTGTTTGTGCACAACATCCTGCGCAGACATCTCAAGGCTACCCTGCACTTTAACCCTTGCGTCCAATCCCCACCTGAGGTGCAGCTCTTGGATACATTTATGCCCAATAAAGTTAAAAGCCTGCCACCTTGCTATAGCATTTCCATGCCAAATGGCAAGGCATCAACCCCCTCGGTGCTATTTTTAACCATTATTACAGCCATCAGTGAGTAAAAGCCTGGACGGCAGAAGCACAGGTGAAAAACAAACTGATTCATCGCAGCCGATCAGCTATCACTGCAGCCCTGTGGAAAATGGAGGGGATTTGGTGGCTGTCTCTTATTTTCCCACTTTATTTAATTACCATAAATACAGCATTTCTATCCAAAGCATCCCAAATACAACACGGCTAGAGAAGTCAGTTGATAAAAAGTGATCCCTGCAAGAGTAAGGTGGCGAGAGCTCAGAATGGGCAGAAGAAGCTCTCACCCTGGCAAAACCCAGGCATAAAAGCTCCCCTTATTTGGATTCAGACTATCCTGTACGTTGGTTTGGGTGAAGCGCTTCATCCAGCAAGCGTGTGTGTGTTAAGATACTGTGCAAAGCTGCTTCAGACTGCTAGCTGGGACCATTCATAGCCGTGGTTTTAATGCAGTATCAATATAATGCCCACTATGTCAACAACAAGAGCTTGGTTCTTTATTGACCAAAATGCCATTACACACACACACATATGCAGACATCCACACGAGCACAGACACACATTAAAGCACCATCTCCCTACGTGTGGGAGATGGAGAGACCATCACCATGGAAACAAACGTCATGTAGCCTAGTCTCCCACCATCCACCACTGACACCCCCCCCCACCCCCCCTTCCACAATATGAACTCCCCCCACCTCTCTGTTGCTGCCTGTCTACATGCTTCTGTGTTTCTCCTTCTCTGTTTCCCATTCTCAGCATAATCCATCTTCCCAAAATACCCTCGCTGTCTTTCTCTTTCAGTCGCCACCTCCAAATTTCACCAAATCTGTACAATTTGCCTCCATTGCTGTGCCATTTTTCTCTCCCTTTTTGCATGCTAGAACCCCCCACCACCACCCCCAGTGTATGTGTCTGTTTGTGCGTGTTTGTTTTGTGTGAGAATTTCAGTGGATGATATAGCTTGTGCATGGGGGATGGGGTGCCAAGACAGACGAGTGATTATGATTTTACCCAAGCAGAAATGCATCTTTGCTCTTCCCGTCTCCCAACACTATTTTCTTTCTTATAAGCAACTGATCAGTGGATTTATGACCTGTGCATAATCAGATGATTGATTAGATTAGATTAGATAGAACTTTATTAATCCCTCGGGTGGGTTCCTCTGGGAAATTCGATTTCCAAAAAAGCACAGCACCGACAGAAGTTACAGAGTTACAGAATATTATATATATATATATATATATATATATAATACACACACACACACACACATATATATATAAATACAGAGACAATATAAATAAAATATACGAAGGGGATAAATAGAATAAATAGGAATAAAAATAAAAATACAAGTGAATTGCACATTTCAAGTATTGAGTCTATTGCACCGTTGACTATTTACAAAAGTATTGCACAGTGAGGTGAAGAGGCACTACAGCTTAGTTGTTCCCCCCTCCTTTGTCCTCCTGTTCCCCCTCCCTCTCCCCTCCAGGGAGGGGTTAAACAGTCTGATGGCGTGTGGGACAAAGGAGTTTTTAAGTCTGTTAGTTCTTGTCTTTGGGAGAAGCAACCTGTCACTGAACAGACTCTTCTGGTTGTTAATGGCCGTGTGCAGAGGATGTCTGGCATTGTCCATAATGTCCATCAGTTTCTTTAATGTCCTTTTCTCTGCCACTGTCACCAGAGTGTCCAGCTTCATGCCGACCACAGAGCTAGCCCTCCTGATCAGTTTCTCCAGCCTGGATGAGTCCTTCTTTGCTGTGCTGCTCCCCCAGCACACCACAGCATAGAAAAGTACTCCAGCAACCACCGACTGGTAAAACATCCTCAGGAGCTTCCTGCAGATGTTAAAAGACCTCAGCCTCCTGAGGAAGTACAGTCGGCTTTGGGCTTTTTTATACAGGTGCTCTGTGTTGCATGACCAGTCCAGTTTATTGTCCACCCACAGCCCGAGGTACTTGTACTTGTTGACCACCTCCACCTCCTCCCCCTCTATCTGAACCGGCAGTGGACCTGCTCTAGACCTCCCGAAGTCCACAACCAGTTCCTTAGTCTTTGAGGTGTTGAGTTGCAGGTGGTTTGTGTGACTCCATGCGACAAAGTTCCTCACCAGACTTCTGTACTCCTCTTCCTGATCATCCCAGATACACCCCATGATGACCGTGTCATCTGCAAACTTCTGAATGTGGCATAATTCAGAGTTGTAGCAGAAGTCAGAGGTGTACAGGGTGAAGAGAAGAGGGGACAGCACAGCTCCCTGTGGTGCTCCTGTGCTGCTGACCACTGTGTCAGACGTGATGTCCTTCAGCCTGACGTACTGTGGTCTGTTGGTGAGGTAGTCGGAGATCCAAGCCACCAGGCAGGGGTCCACCTCCATCCTGTTCAGTTTTTCTTGAAGCATACAGGGCCGGATGGTATTAAAGGCACTGGAAAAGTCAAGAAACAGGATCCTGACCGTGCCTTTTCCCCCATCCAGGTGTGAGTGGGCTCTGTGTAGGAGGTACAGGATGGCATCCTCCACTCCGACACCCGCCTTGTATGCAAACTGTAGTGGGTCCTGGGCATGTTGTACCTGTGGTCGGAGGAGGTTGAGGAAGAGCCGCTCTAGAGTCTTCATAAGATGTGACGTCAGTGCCACCGGTCGGAAGTCATTCAGCTCATTGGGCCGGTTCTTTTTGGGGACCGGGACGATGCAGGATGTCTTCCATAGGGCGGGCACTCTCCCCAGTCGCAGACCGGCTGCCTTTGGACGAGGGGTGTGTATTGTGGCTGTAGGTAAACCAGGTTGTGGTCTGACTTCCCTAGTGGGGGGAGGGGGGTGGCTCTGTATGCATCTCTCACATTAGCATACAGTAGGTCAATTGTCCTGTTGCTCCTTGTGGGACAATTCACAAACTGGTGAAAAGCAGCCAGAGTAGAGTCCAGTGTGGCATGGTTAAAGTCTCCAGATATAATAATGAAAGCCTCAGGGTTTTGTGTCTGAAGTCTTGCTGTGACTGTGTGTATTTTCTCACAGGCAGCTGTTGCGTCGGCCCTCGGAGGGATGTAAACACACACACAGATCACATGACTGAACTCCCGAGGTAGATAATATGGCTGCAAGCTAACAGCTAGCAGCTCCAGGTCCGGACGGCATACCGAAACTTTAACGGAGACGTGTCCAGGGTTACAGTATCTGTTGTTAACGTAGACAATGAGTCCCCCACCTCTGCTTTTTCCGCTGGCCTGCATGTCCCTATCGGCTCTCACGGATGTGAAACCGCATAGGTCTACGTTAGCCTGCGGCGTTAGCTCGGTTAGCCACGTCTCCGTGAAGATAAACAAGCTGCACTCACGGTATAGTCTGTGGTTGTTCAGAGCGCACAGTTCATCAATCTTATTCTGTAACGAGTTCACGTTGCCCATGATCACTGTCGGGATTGATGGTTTGAATCGCCTCCGGTGATCCGCTCTCCTCGCTCCAGCTTTGCAGCCTCTGTAGCTCCTCTTTAGCTCGGCCGGGATGTTGTGTCGCATGCCGGTCTGTCCCTTTGTTTTTAGTGCCAGCAGCTCCGCTCTCGAATAGATGAAGGAACTGGTTCCAGAAGTTTTAAAAAGTGCATTATCCATCTTGTATCGCTATATCTAAGAGGTATAAGTAGAGGAAGGTGAAAAAAAGTTTGAAAAGCCTAGTCTAAAAAAGTTAAAGTTAACAAAAAAGGTGCGGTGTTGCAGAGCTACTTGGAAAGGCTGCCGTCACTCCAGCGCCATCTTAGAAGCTATTGATTGATTGATTGATTATCAGGTTTGAAAATGCGTAGTGTCGTACATCATCATCTTCATCAGCAGATCCACAATGAGTGTGTTTTGTTTTTGTTTTGTGAGGTTTTTGGAGGGGGGAGGTCATAAATCATGCATAAACCCAGTAATCCTCGTATGTGTATTCTAATCTATTCTTTAACTGGATTCTGTTCAAGATTTACAAAAGCATGAGAACCGTAGCTCAGGTGGTCTTCCATCTCCACATCTCTTTTTGTTCATAGCATCCTGGGAGAAGTACTATCTCCATAATGTTCTGAGCCTGATTGATATATTACAAGAAAGTTTCTAGGTGTATCTCACTCAGTATTCAAGCGTGAACTTGTCCCTTGAGCGGTTTTTGCACATGAGATTCAGAAAGCTTCGGGAGAGCTGGGGCATTGTCTGAAGCTGTCAGTGTCACATGGAGCACACAGCAGGAGGTAAGCAGCTTCAAACATGTCCTCACTAGAAATACACAGTTTGGTTTTGGCAAAGATGCCGTCTGGGTAGAGGAAGAGCCAGGAGGTAGGATGCCACTTGTGTTTTGTCCCGGTCTGTGTATGAGCACTATGGATGCAGTGGTGTAAAGCACACCTCTACTGGACGCTGGAGCAGTGGAGACAAATCACACTTTTCCATCTGGCAATCCGATGGACGAGTCTGAGCTTGGTGGTTGCCAGGAGAACGGTACTCATCTGAATGCACTATGCCAAATGTAAAGTTTGGTGGAGGGGGGATTATGGTGTGGGGTTGTTTTTTAGGAGTTAGACTTGGCCTCTTAGATCCAGTAAAAGGAACTCTTAATGCTTCAGCATACCAAGACATTTTGGACAGTTTTATGCTTCCAACTTTGTGGGAACAGTTTGACATGGATGAGCAAGTTTGGTGTGGAAGAACTTGACTGGCCTGCACCCCAGCCTGAGAGAACGCCTTTAGAATGAATTAGAGTGGAGATTGCGGGTCAGGCCTTTTCATCCGACATCAATGTCTGACCTCACAAATTACCTCCAAAACTCATCAAAACTGATGTATTGAATATTATAGGTGTTAAGGGGATAAAATTGCTTTAGCATCCGTCACCTGTCATTAGTTTTTACTGCTGATGCTTAGCTCATGTATCAGGGATGAGGTGCCAGGACTGATGAAAGGGACCAAATTCTACTTGACCCAAGTGGCCAAGATATTAGGAAATTTCCCTTCAGAAACAGTACAGCCAGCTGGAGAGCAGAACCAACAATCAATCTTTTGATCCATTTGCCTGCAGAATGAGACTCTTCCACTTGAGACAGCTGTTTGCCTCTTCTTCCACTGGATTGAAAAATCCATCTTTGATCCCAGTGAAGTGAAAAAATTTTTATCCGCAGCTGCGCTCTCTATTTTTTCTGATATGATAGCATGAGCCTTGGGGGCAGAATCTGCAAACAGCACAAATATCACAGTACCAAACTGGACTTTCCCCAAGAATGCTATAATAACCTGCCAACTACAGAGAGTTTAACTTGTCATTAAAAAAATATTAACAACAAAAATAATATAACACAGATATAACTCAAAGTGGAGGCACAGAAAAAGCCTGCTTATAAAAATATGTCGTAAAGAGGGATCTCCTATAACTAATAATATTAAGAAAGGCTTTTTCCAGTCTAAGTTTATGACTCCGGGTGTTAGGATGCCTGGGTCGTTGACCCAGGGTTTTTGAGTTTATTATATTATTTATACTTTCTAGTCTTTGGTTTCTTTGAGTTCTGTCTCTGTCTTCTTTAGTTGCTCTGTCTCCCCTATCACCTGTATCCCCTTGTCTAGTTCGCGTCTCTGTGTATCCTTAGTTCCTATATCCCCGTGTTCAGTCAGTGTTTGTGTCTGCCCTGGTCCCACGTCTCTGTTCCCTCTGTAGTGCCTGCATGTGAGTCTGTGTTATGTGTTTCCTGTTTTACTTTGAAGGTCTCTGTCTTATCTCAGTGTGTTCAGTTTACGCTTCCTTTTGTCTCGTCAGTTCTGATTTGCCCCAGCTGTGTTTCCCTCCTGTTATTCATTCCCTGATTGCTCCCTCTTTGTATTTAAGCCCTGTGTTTCTCTGTGTCCGTGTCGTGATCTACCGTTTATTTTGCTGTGTGTTTTGCCAGTCCACCGGTGTTAGTTTATTTTCAGTTTTTCCCAGTTATGTTATGTTTGCGTTCAGCATTAAAGCTGTTTTGGTTTAAGTTTGTCTCCGGAGTCTGCACCTTGGGTCCTATTCCTGTTTGCACACAGCCGTCACATACCACATTCAGTCTGTGGAAGACTGTAAGGCTGTAAGTGATCTGAGGTATGTAAAAGTGTATGCTGGATGTAACTGGAGGGCAATGTTTTAAGTTTTAGTGGTGGTGAATACCATTGTTACAATATCTTTAAAGCCAGACACAATAACAAAAAAACAGTGGATGATTGTGCTGAAGCACATTCAGTTCGACGCAGCACTGTCTTTGATGTTTGAGGGTTTTGATGACAGCAGCTCTGCAGATTTAGATGCACCTGAGGCTACAGATGATGCAGAACTAGTGTTTCTTTTTGCAAGTCATGATTTAGAAAATGTAAAACTAGAGTCAGAGTAAGAGAATAACAAAATTAGCGCTCCAGAGGAGACTGATGGGTGAGAGAATCTTCCTATTGCTACCTTAACTGCCTCAACTGTTTTTTCTGTGAAAGCCAAGCAGGACAAACTTGCAAAATGAAGATGCATGAAGAGCTCTTGACCACATAATCTCCTGGAAAATGCCAGCTTTGAAAGTGCTGTGGTCACAGCTGGAGAAAAGGGGGAAGATGTTCTGCAACTTCTAAAAGCTGATAGATGCTCTAGCTGCAAAGCAGTGGCCCAATGAACATTTTTCCACCAACCACACTCCAATCACTAGCATGTGACTGTGATTAGCGATTGCTGAATGACTGATTCGTGCTTTGGTCGGTGTCTCTTTTTGATAAGGTACAGCAGGTTTCTGTAAGACATAATGCAAAGTATTATGTTCTGACTGTACTGAAAAACTAAGGGTGACTTTTTTTCTTTTGTGTAAATCATTTAAAATTTTCCTGAGTGAGAAACCCACTGTTTTATTCTAAACTCAGAAAAGGTTGCAAGTGGTTCAGATTTATTATATGGTTTATATCTGCCTCATACATGCCTTGGGTCACTAGAAGATATGAAATAATATTGGGAAAACGACCCGTGTGTTTGAGGGTTAATGTTGTTAACTGCACCCACGGCTTTCCACTTATTACCTGCCAAAACGTCTGCTGTGAAAAAGGTCTTTCAGGACAAGGGGCAGCCATTCTCACATGCAATAAAGTGAGCATGCAGTATCATAAAAAACAGTACAGAGAGTGTAACCTCCAAAGTATACAGACAGTATTTCAGTCAGGCACCATTTTGTTAAAAAAAAACAAAACAAGTAATTTTTTTATTTGTCTGTCTGATAGAACAATAGCAAGATGGCATGCCACAGAATAAAGTATGCATTGTATGACATCATTAAGCCAAACATGATGTGTAAAGGAGCTGCGGTGGAGGTGGGTTGCAAAGTGGCTTGGTGATTTCCCAGCAGATGTATAGAAGGCTTTCGGCTGGACTGACAGAACTGTGGCTGAGTTTGACTTTGTATCCTGTCTCAGTTTGTGCTATTAACCTCCAAAGAACCGAACCGTATGAAACTCCAAAGTGTTTAAAATTAAATAAATAAATAAATAGGTCAAGATGAAATAAATAACTATGTGAATAAATAAGACACAGATATGTAATGTGAGAATGATATTGTGAAATCATGGAACACATTTTGAAAAAAATGCTGAAATATATTACATTCTGCTATATAAATTTACTTATTGTGAAATATTATTTCATGGTCATTATTTTTCACAATAACCGATAATTCCTGAGGCATTTTATTTATTTCCAGCCGTACCCAGGAGGCGCCCAGGGGGCATCCTTGTCAGATGCCCGAACCACCTCAGCTGGCTCCTTTCGATGTGGAGCAGCAGCTGCTCTACTCTGAGCCCCTCCCGGATGGCCAAACTTCTCACCCTATCTCTAAGGGAGAGGCCAGCCACCCTTCGGAGGAAGCTCATTTCTGCCGCTTGTATCCGCGATCTCGTTCTGTCGGTCACTACCCACAGCTCATGGCCATAGGTGAGGGTAGGGACGTAGATCGACCAGTAAATTGAGAGCTTCGCTTTTACACTCAGCTCCCTCTTCACCACGACGGACCGGTGCAGCATCTGCATTACTGCAGTTGCAGCCCCAATCCGTCTGTCGATCTCCGGCTCCCTTCTCCCATCACTCGCGAACAAGACCCCGAGATACTTGAACTCCTCCACTTGGGGCAGGAACTCATCCCCGACCCAGAGTGGGCACTCCACCCTTTTCCGGCTGAGAACCATGCCCTCAGATTTGGAGGTGCTGATCCTCATTCCCACTGCTTCACACTCGGCTGCGAACCGTTTCAGTGCGAGCTGGAGGCCCTCACCCGATGAAGCCAACAGAACCACATCATCCGCAAAAATCAGAGATGAGATTCTGAGGCCACCAAAGCGAAAGCCCTCCGCCACTTGGCTGCGCCTAGAAATCCTGTCCATAAAAATTATGAACAGAACCAGAGACAAAGGGCAGCCCTGGCGGAGCCCATCACCCACCGGGAACAAGTCCGACTTATTGCCGGCAATGCGAACCAAGCTCTTGCAACAGTTGTATAGGGATCGAATGGCCCGTAGGAATGTGCCAGACATCCCATACTCCCGCAACACCTCCCACAGAACACCCCGAGGGACACAGTCAAATGCCTTCTCCAAGTCCACAAAACACATGTAGACTGGATGGGCAAACTCCCATGCACCCTCAAGTATCCTCGAGAGGATAAAGAGCTGGTCCAGTGTTCCGCGACCAGGACGAAAACTGCATTGTTCCTCCTGTATCCGAGGTTCGACTAGCGGACGAACTCTCCTTTCCAGCACCCTGGCATAGACTTTCCCAGGGAGGCTGAGGAGTGTGATTCCCCCTGTAGTTGGAACACACCCTCCGGTCCCCCTTCTTAAAGGTGGGGACAACCACCCCGGTCTGCCAGTCCACAGGTACTGCCCCTGATCTCCACGCAACATTGCAGAGGCGTGTCAACCAGGACAGCCCTACAATGTCCAGAGCCTTCAGAAACTCGATGCGGACCTCATCAACACCAGGGGCTCTGCCACCAAGGAGTTGTTTAACTGCCTCAGTGACCTCGCCCCTGGAAATTGGCGGGTCATTCCCCTCATCCCCAGACTCTGCTTCCTCCTCGGAAGACGTCAGTGGGCTTAAGAAGGTCCTCGAAGTATTCCTTCCACCGCCTGACAATTTTCTCAGTCGACGTCAGCAGCGCTCCGCCAGCACTATACACAGTGCAGGTAGAGCACCGCTTTCCCCTCCTGAGACGCCTGACGGTTTGCCAGAATCTCTTCGAGGCAGTCCAAAAGTCTTTTTTCCATGGCCTCTCCAAACTCCTCCCACACGACTTTTTGCTTCAGCCACTGCCCGAGCCGCATTCCGCTTGGCCTGTCGATACCTGTCGGCTGCCTCCGGAGTCCCACAGGCTAACCAAGCCCGATAGGACTCCTTCTTCAGCCTGGTGGCTCCCTTCACCTCTGGTGTCAACCATTTGGTTTGGGGATTACCACCACGGCAGGCACCAACCACCTTGCAGCCGCAGCTCAATGCAGCAGCTTCGGCAATGGAGACGCTGAACATGGTCCAGTCAATGTCCCCAGTCTCCCTCGGAATGCTGTTGAAGCTCTGCCGGAGGTGTGCGTTGAAGATCTCGCGGACTGGGGCCTCTGCTAGACGTTCCCAGCACACCCTCACTACGCGTTTAGGTGCACCAGGTCTGTCCAGCGTCCTCCCCCGCCACCTGATTCAACTCACCACCAGGTGGTGATCAGTTGACAGCTCAGCCCCTCTCTTTACCCGAGTGTCCAGAACATATGGTCGCAGGTCTGGTGATACGATTGCAAAATCTATCATCGACCTACGGCCTAGAGCGTCCTGGTGCCACGTGCACTTATGGACACTCTTATGTTCGAACAGGGTGTTCGTTAGTGCCAAACTGTGATTAGCACAGAAGTCCAATAACAAAGCACCGCTCGGGTTCAGATCAGTGTGACAGGTGAGACCTGGAGACTTGGGACCGCCCCTGGTGGGCGGAGCTGGTCTTCGCTCCTTTCATAAGCGCAGGTGTGGGCAATTGGGTATTCCTTTGCAAACCTGAAGCTGCGAGTGCTTGGTCAGAGTTGGGCAAGTTGGTGTTTCTTAACTAAAGTCTGATACGCGTCCTCCCCTAAACTTCTGTTAGAACGGTGGGAAACATTGCTCCCGTGAGAACGGTATAGTGGACTTCATCGCCACTGACCCACATTTATTAGGGTGTGACACAAACTTGTGGACAGAGTACCGAGCTGCTGCTTTGCCAGGTGGATTTCTGGCTGCGGGCAAAGGACCCGACACATCAGTGTGTTTTAATTTGTTTTAAACTGGTGTAAGCCCACTGAGTGCTGCGGCTGTCGATGGTTTTGTTTTTTTGTTTTACTTTTTCTGTATCAGTAGGCACCACAGATATTGATTCGCAGGCGGTGAAGGCGCTGCAGGGAAAACAAATCCTTTTTTGTCTCCCTGCTCTTGCATGCACAGCGAGGGGCCCGAGTGAAGATGGCACCGAAGATTTGCCTTTTTTTTTTTTTTTTTTTTTCTATAGTGTTTTACCCATTTGGGGTCATGTGTGAGTTGCCGTCCATTTTTTAACCTGTGTGCCATGTCAATTTGTTTTTAAACTGTTCCCTGCAGCGCTTGTCCTGCCTCACGGGCAATCGTACAGTTTTATCGTTTTTTAATAAGGTAACGTTTTTAATTGTTTTTAGGTGCTGCTGTTACACTGTTTCTTTTATTTTGTATTAAAAATGTAACTCTTTTAAACTGACTGTGCGCCTACGGCTCTGTCCTATTTTAAATGGGTACCTACCACGGGTCACATCAGGGAGGCCGTTCCTCCCAATCACGCCCCTCCAGGTCTCACTGTCATTACCCACGTGAGCAATGAAGTCTCCCAGCAGGACAGAGTCTCCAGGTGGAGCACCTTCCAGCACCCCCCCCCCCCCCCCCCCCCCCCGGGACTCTAAGAAGGCTGGGTACTCCGAACTGCCACTCGGCGCATAAGCGCAGATGACAGTCAGGGTCGGGGAACGGCCCTAAGGCGCAGGGAACAAACCCTCTCGTCCACCGGGAAAAACCCCAACGTATCGGCAGCAAGCCGATGGGATATTAAAATACCCACCCCAGCCTGCCGCCTCTCACCAGGGGCAACTCCAGACTGAGACAGAGTCCAGCCCCTCTCCAGGAGACTGGTTCCAGAACCCAAGCCATGCGTAGATGTGAGCCCGACTATATCTACCTCTCAACCTCACGCACTAACTCAGGCTCCTTCCCCACCAGGCTCCTTCCCCACTATTGTCCCTATTGCCAAGACTGGCAATAGGGACAATAGGGGCCCCGGTAACCCTATCCCGGGCAGGGTAAACTGTTCCCTCGATAACTGCAGGAATGTCTTAAAGACATAAAGACCTGGATGGCCGCTAACTTTCTGCTTCTTAATTCAGATAAAAGTGTGTGTGTGTGTGAGAAACTTGTATGAAAAGCATATAAGTGTGAAAACAGATATAAGATCCCTTGAAAAATTATATAATGAAACTTGTATGTTTTGGATACTTACTAAAACAATGTATGAAAGTAATGCGAAAGTGGCCACTTTCATGAGTAATTAATACGTTTTTACTATTTCTTTTCCGTATGGGTGAGGTTATTGTACTCGGCCCTGAAAAGCCTAGAAATATGGTATCTAACCAGATTCTTACTCTGGATGGCATTACCTTGGCCTCCAGTAACGCTGTGAGGAACCTTGGAGTCATTTTTGACCAGGATATGTCCTTCAACGCACGTATTAAACAAATATGTAAGACTGCGTTCTTCCATTTGCGCAACATCTCTAAAATTAGAAATATCCTGTCTCAGAGTGACGCTGAAAAACTAGTTCATGCATTTATTACTTCCAGGCTGGACTACTGTAATTCATTATTATCAGGATGTCCAAAAAACTCGCTGAAAAGCCTTCAGCTAATCCAAAATGCTGCAGCAAGAGTACGGACAGGGACTAGAAAGAGAGAGCATATTTCTCCTGTTTTGGCTTCCCTTCATTGGCTTCCTGTTAAATCCAGAATTGAATTCAAAAATCCTGCTCCTCACATACAAGGTCTTAAATAATCAGGCCCCATCTTATCTTAATGACCTTGTAGTACCATATCACCCTATTAGAGCACTTCGTTCTCGCTCTGCAGGCCTACTTGTTGTTCCTAGAGTATTTAAAAGTAGAATGGGAGGGAGAGCCTTCAGTTTTCAGGCCCCTCTTCTGTGGAACCAGCTTCCAGTTTGGATTCAGGAGACAGACACTATCTCTACTTTCAAGATTAGGCTTAAAACTTTCCTTTTTGCTAAAGCATATAGTTAGGGCTGGACCAGGTGACCCTGAATCCTCCCTTAGTTATGCTGCAATAGACATAGGCTGCCGGGGGATTCCCATGATGCATTGAGTTTTTCCTTTCCAGTCACCTTTCTCGCTCACTATGTATTAACAGACCTCTCTGCATTGAATCATATCTGTTATTAATCTCTGTCTCTCTTTCACAGCATGTCTTTTATCCTGTCTTCCTTCTCTCACCCCAACCGGTCGCAGCAGATGGCCGCCCCTCCCTGAGCCTGGTTCTGCCGGAGGTTTCTTCCTGTTAAAAGGGAGTTTTTCCTTCCCACTGTTGCCAAAGTGCTTGCTCATAGGGGGTCATATGATTGTTGGGTTTTTCTCTGTATCTATGAAGCGCCTTGAGGCGACTTATGTTGTGATTTGGCGCTATATAAATAAAATTGAATTGATATATATATATTTTTTTTTTCATAAGGGTCTTCTGAATCGCTCTTTGTCTGGTCCCTCACCCAGGACCAATTTGCCATGGGAGACCCTACCAGGGGTAAAAGCCCCCAGACAACATAGCCCCTGGGATCCCTGGGACACACAAACCCCTCCACCACGATAAGGTAGCGATTCAAGGAGGACCACTTAGTGATTTTTGTAAGTGGGTATAATTTGAAAATGCTTTTACTAGTACAGTGGATGTTCTTTAAATATTTAACATTTAAAGTGTGTGTCACTTTACAGACTCCATCTTCAGTTTTGGTTTGGTCTCACCGTTGTAGGTCATAACACAAACAAGTCGTCAAGTCAAGCAGTTGAGGAAAGGGCTTAAGGAAACCATGGTATGGCCGCTTCTGACAGAAAGATCAGACATCATTCTTCTTTTCTTACCAAGGGAATCAGAGACTGCTCCCTGTTGTGAGGTAAGGTCAGGTCACATCTTTTAACATCTGAATAGTAAAAGGTATTTGGTTAATTTATGAAGGATGAACATTAATTGTTGACACAAAACACCAATTTACTATTTTGTATGCTTGGGTTAGTTGAACAGCTGGGTTACATTTAATAAAAATATACCTAATGTTGCTGATGCTCTTAAGACTACAAGATAAGTAAAGCTATAAAATGACTGTGGCCTGCCACAGAAGATGAAGATGAGGAAGAAAAGGAATGCTCTCGAGGATAAATGCAGAGTGGCAGGTTACCTTCGGTCCTTCATTGAAAATGGTAAGGCTACTGCGATAGGTATTTTGCCATTGGTTTTCTCTGATTATACTTTGGTAAATTACATACAGTCCAGTGATCTTGGGTCATTATCAAAGTACACTATAGTAGAGCTGGGCGATATGAGATTTTTTTCATATCACGATATGTTTTTTTTTTCATTTCGGGCAATAACGATATCTATCACGATATAAGCCAAATAACCATATTTGTAAGATTTAAATGTGCCGTTGCTCACAAGTAAAATGTGAAATAATCAGCAGCTTGTTTTGATTTAAATATTTATTTCCCATAAGTTCAACAGGGTAGATGTACTAAGGAACATGAGACTTTTTCAGATAAATAAAGGCAAATATTGCAAACTACACAAAAGGCAGCCGCTAAAGCGTTTAAGTTTCAAAATAGATCAAACAAAACAGACTACTAAATTGTCAATTCCACTTAGAAACAAAATATTAATTCTAAAAATAAATCTTAGTTTGTTTTGCAGAAGAACAGACAAAATTGAGTAACTTTTTTCAATATCAAATAAACTGAGAACTAAAAGGAAATTCTCAATCCCTCCTTGTTGTATAGCTTACCTTTTTAAACAGTTTTAAGAGTTACTTTAGTCTGACAAAAGCCGAATGACAAATTAGCGCTTCCAGTCAGAGACTGAGCATGCACCAGTTTATTGTATTTCCAGACTTGCTTTCGGCACAATTTACATTGCGTGCTACTCTGTTTTTTTTTTTTGTTTTTTTTTTTTAAAGAGGACAAGAGCGGTGAGGTCTATCGCAATAGTTAAATTTTTCTATCGAGAAAAAGTTATTTCGCAAAACATATCATTATCGTTCTATCGCCCAGCTCTACACTATAGTCAGTGTTGGGGAGTAACAGAATACATGTACCGCCGTTACGTATTTAAAATACAAAATATGAGTAACTGTATTCCATTACAGTTACAGTTTAAAAAGGTGGTATTTAGAATACAGTTACTTTGTTGAAATAAATGGATTACACTGCGGTACTTGTTTCATTTTGTCGCGGGTCAGGACTGTTTGGGTTTTGACAACTATGTTCTGTTGTTCCAGGCGGCAGCGTTACGGTTGCCATGGTTACAGGGCGACGCTCTCTCTCTGCGACTGCGTGTTTCCTGGGTGAGAGAGCGCCTTTTCGTTGTTGTTGTTGTTGTGCTAAGCTAACAGGCAGAATGCTACAAGCATAGCTCTAAAGAATGTAGCATCATGGGCAGTGTAGTCCGTGTTGCAGGGAGAATGGACTGCCATACCATTATGTGTCTGAGCGCGAGGAGGGAGAAAAAGGGGAGTGGAAAGGTACGAGTTGTCATCGAGCAAAAACGGGAGCTGGAAGCATGTAAATATAATAATAACCATTTCAGCCAAGAAGAGTGCCTGACGAGCCCAGTTGTAAGTAAGCTATTAAGACTCGACTGTACACAGTGTTCGTGTTTTCCTCCGAAAACGATAAGTTCCGTTGGAGCAGCCTTTCAACGCCTCTCTCTGTCTCTCGCAAGAAAAGTTGACCCAGACAACAAAGTAAAGCTATTTTTCGGCTACGAGCCGACAGGGACCCCGCCGTATTAGTCAGAGGTCCCTTTACTACAGTTCGGAGTCGCGGACCTTCAGTAATAGTAATAAATCAAAATCAAATCACTTTTATTGTCACATCACATGTGCAGGTACATTGGTACAGTACATGTGAGTGAAATTCTTGTGTGCGAGCTTCACAAGCAACAGAGTTGTGCAAAATACAATAATGTAAACAAGCAAAATACAAGACTGGCTACATCTGAAACTAATAAATACATGTACAATATATAATAGTATATGCATTTCTGGATGTGTATTAGGGCTGGGCCATATTATACCGTTCACGGTAATACCGGTATAATGTTAGGCAACGATAGGAAAATGAAATATCGCGATAGAATGGGAGTAAAACGCGCATGCGCAGTGCCTTTGTTTTCATACGCACATGGCCGATTGTTGAGTGAAACAGATGAACCAGAATTGGTTTGTAAAAATGGTGCAACTTCCGTGATGTGGAACTGGTTTGGTGTTTGTCCGTCAGATACACAACAAAGCACTTTTTTTTTTTTTTTGCAGAACATGCAAGCAGCCGTTGTTATTGTCGTATTTGTCGGACTAAGATGCTCTTAAATCTGGGAGTAATCTGGGTCCTAAACTCCGTATGTTTCAGGTCAAACAACACTGCAGCATCACTTAGAGTTAAAAACTGTCTAAATTCTTTCATCTTTAATAAAACGATCAGCATTGCTGCTTTACCAGGTGTAACTATAAAGTTTAACTTCCAGGCATCCATGAAAACAAAAGTTATTACATTTAACGGAGTTAGAAGTTAGCAGGAAGCTAGCGGAAGTTAGCTCGCTAGTTTCGCTAGTTACCTAAGCATGATATTGCATGTTCTGACTGAGAGATTTCTGAAAAAAATCAAACGTACAGCTCTGCTATCACTTCCAACATAAATGAAGACAGGAAACTAAACAGCAGTGACGTTTGTAGGGTTACTGAAGTTGGGCTAGCTGGTATATAATGATGTGCTACGTGATCGCTAGCGACACAGCTATGTTAGCATAACATAAACAGTGAAGCTGGAGGACGAACACTAACACTTTTCCACTTATAAAAGTTAACGTGAAGTTTCTTCATGGTTAGAGACAAATGCAATCGCATGGCAGGATGCTGTAAACGGACCAAACGTCAGTCAGGAGAACAACTGAGATAATCCATCCACAATACGAGGTTAGTCATTAATATACTGCAACAACATGGGAATAGAGCAGCTGCCAGAGAATTCAACATTAATGAATCAATGGTACAGAAGTGGAGGAAGCAAGAAGAATGAGTTTAATAAAGTTTGATTTATCTGACTGCTTTGTTTCGCTTAATGTGCCTTATAATCCCGTGCACCTTATGGTCTGAAAAATGCGTACTGCACACTGCAGTTTAATGTTGCAAAGCACCTCTTTTTAACTTCAGTGGATATTATACATGGTTATGCTCAGGATATGTCAGCCCATTTCTACTGGAAATGCCTTTTGGTTAAACTTTCAGCAAGGAATTTGCATTTGCACTGTTACATTTTTATAAAGCTTTAATGTACATAAAAACCAGCTTCTTGTTTAAGTGAAAATAAATGGAAGGTTGTCTTTTTGCGCTAGTAATGTTGTGGAGTTGTATCTTGTCTCGCATCAATTATATCGTCGGTTATATCGTTATCGCAAATTTTCAAATATATATCGTGATAAATATTTTTGGCCATATCGCCCTGCTCTAATGTGTATACTAAATATTTTTCTGTGTGTACACATATTTTACAAATTAAATAGAGTAAACAATATATAAAAATATACAGAGTTGAGACATGTGCAAAACAGTGGCATTACTGTACAGTATGGAGTGCATAATGTTGAAGTTCCAGTAGTGGAGGTGAGGTGTCTATGACGTGTTCAGCAGTCTGATGGCCTGGTGGAAGAAGCTGTCTCTCAGTCTGCTGGTACGGGACCGGATGCTGCAGAACCTCCTTCCTGATGGAAGTAGTCTGAACAGTTTATGGCTGGGGTGACTGGAGTCCTTGATGATCCTCCCCGCTTTCCTCAGGCACCGCTTCCTGTAGATGTCTTGGAGGGAGGGAAGCTCACCTCCAATTATCCGTTCAGAGCACCGCACTACTCGCTGGAGAGCTTTGCAGTTGTAGGCAGTGCTGTTGCCATACCAGGTGGTGATTCATCCAGTGAGGATGCTCTCAATGGCACAGTGATAGAAGGTTCTGAGGATGCGGGGGCTCATGCCGAATCTTTTCAGTCTCCTGAGAAGAGGCGCTGCTGCGCCTTCACTGTTTTGTTTGTGTGTACTGACCACGTAAGATCCTCAGCCAGATGTACACCAAGGAACCGGAAGCTGCTCACTCTCTCCACAGCAGCGCCATTGATGGTGATGGGGGTGTGTACTTCTCTGCACCTCCGGAAGTCCACTATCAACTCCTTTGTCTTTGCGACGTTGAGGGTGAGATGGTTGTCTTGACACCAGTAAGCTGTCTCATCACCATTGGTGATAAGACCCACCACTGTAGTGTCGTCCGCAAACTTCACAATGATGTTGGAGTTGTTAGTGGCTGTGCAGTCGTAGGTGTAGAGTGAGTATAGGAGAGGGCTCAGTACACACCCCTGTGGAGCACCAGTGTTCAGTGTGATGGGGGATGAGGTGATGCTGCCCAGTCTGACCACTTGGCGTCTGTCAGACAGGAAGCTAAGGATCCAGCTGCAGAGGGAGCTGCTCAGTCCTAGATCCTGCAGTTTCCTGTCCAGCTTCGAGGGAACGATGGTATTGAATGCTGAGCTGTAATCTACAAACGGCATTCTCACATAAGTGTCTCTCTTCTCCAGGTGTGACAGGGCAGTATGTAGTGTCAGGGCTATGGCATCATCAGTGGACCTGTTGTGGCGGTATGCGAACTGTAGAGGGTCCAGTGAGTCGGGTAGTGCAGAGCGGATGAAGTCCCTGACCAGCTTCTTGAAGCATTTGCTCACGATGGGGGTCAGGGCTACAGGTCGCCAGTCGTTCAATGAGGAGATGGTGGAGGATTTGGGTACAGGGATGATGGTGGCCATTTTGAAGCAGGCTGGGACTACAGACAGAGAGAGGGAAGGTGTGTGTGTGTGTGTGTGTTCCAGCCAGCTGAGCCGCGCATGACTTGAGGACGCGGCCGGGAATCCCGTCCGGACCAGTAGCTTTGCATGCGTTCACCTTCCTGAAGCACTTCCGCACAGCCTCCTCAGACACAGTGTGTGCACTGACGTCATCCGCGGTGCACACACTGTCCGGTCTCATGGTGTTCGCTGTGTCGAATCTAGCGTAGAATACATTTAGATCCTCACACAGAGGCCGTGGTCTGCAGTGTGCTGGTTTTCCCTCTAAAGTCTGCGATCGTGTTTAGTCCCTGCCACATACTCCGAGGGTTGTCAAACTGTTGCTCCACCCTGTCCCTGTACTCACGTTTGGCTGCTTTGATCGTCTTCCGGTGTTGGTAATGTGCGTGTTTGTAGTCCGATGTGTTCGCGGAGGCAAAGGCGGTGCTCCGTGCCGCGCGAACATCTCCGTTAATCCAGGGTTTTTGATTTGGGAAGGATTTAACTGTTCTGGATGGGACGACATCTTCCACGCATTTCCTGATAAATCTGCAGACTGAGTCTGTGTACTCATCAATGTCCCTAGCAGCCACGTGAAACATTTCCCAGTCCGTGTGATCAAAACAGTCCCGCAGCGCAGACTCCAATTGGTCCGTCCAACAGTGCACCGCCCTCCGGGTTGGAGCTTCCTGTTTCAGCTTCTGCCTGTAGGCGGGCAGGAGCAGGATGGAGGGTGATCTGATTGGCCGAATGGGGCGCGGGGGAGGGCTTTGTACGCATCCCGGAAAGAGGTGTAGCAGTGGTCAAGTAGCCGGTCTCCACGAGTGTTAAAGTGAATGTGTTGGTGGCGTTTCGGTGAGACTTTCTTCAGGTTTCCCTTATTAAAGTCTCCGGCTGTGATAAACGCCGCCTCTGGGTGTGCGGTTTCCTCACTGCTGATCGCGCTGTACAGTTCCCTGAGTGCTCAGTCAGTGTCGGCTTGTGGGGGAATGTAAACAGCCGTAATAATCACTGCTGTAAATTCCCTCGGTAGCCAGAATGGCCGGCACTTAATCATCAGGTACTCCAGGTCCGGTGAGCAGAAGGATTTGACCGGGTGCACGTTCGCATAATCACACCAGCTGTTGTTGATCATGAAACATACACCACCGCCTCTGCTTTTCCCAGTAAGGTCCTGTGACCTGTCCGCGCGATGCACGGAGAACCCCGGTAGTTGTATTGCTGAGTCCGGTACCTTGTCCGATAGCCAGGTTTCTGTGAGGCAGATCACGCAGCAGTCCCGCATCTCTCGCTGGAATGAGATCCGTGCCTGAAGCTCGCACAGCTTGTTCTCCAGAGACTGCACATTAGCCAGTAATAAACTGGGTAACGGTGGTCTGTTAGTGCGCCGTCTCAGTCGAACCTGAACACCAGATCTTCTCCCTCTGCGTCGGCGTTTGCGGCCTCCAGGGCCAGAGAACAAAGGCGTCTCAGGTGAGATGAATGGGGGGTCTGCAAACGGAGCGTCCGTGTTGCAAAACTTGAACTCCGGAAAGTTATAAGAAAGACCGTCTTTTATGTCCAGTAAGGTTTGTCGGTCGTACACAACGAGACATGTGCTACTCGCGAAAAAATGAAGGAAAAGTAAAATTAAACACAGAAAAAAGCTGTTGCTTGGGGGAGCTCGCGACGAGGCTGCCATACTCGGCGCCATCTTGGGTTTTCAAATCACACATCAATAGTACATTCACGTTGTTGTAAAAAGCACGATAATATATTAAGTAATCCAAAGTATTCAGAATACGTTACTGTCATTGAGTAACGTAACGGAATACGTTACAGAATACATTTTGGGGCATGTATTCTGTAATCTGTAGTGGAATACATTTTAAAAGTAACCTTCCCAACACTGACTATAGTATAATTTTGTTTGGTTATTTGCTCCATGCAATACATAAAAAGAGTGGTGGCATTATCAGTTGCACTAGAATTGTATGTAGACTACTTTTAGCTTTGTTAACATAAAAATATCTATAACAGCTACAACAGCAATTTGAGTGGGGCAAAAATGTCTGTGGTGGTCATCTTTTACGGTATTTCTCCATAAAAGATTCACAATAATGAATATAGAAGGTCATTATAGTTTAAAACAATCGTCTGTTGCAGCATCTTGTGCACAACAAAAAGCCCTCATCAAGTTTTGGACAGGATGGGAAGTCTTGCCGAGAAATGACTGTGGAAGTGGTCAACAGCAGTCTTCCAAAGTCTTCCACCGGTTTTGCGTACTACGTCTTCCTGCACACTACTGTACCTATGAGTCATTTCTAATGGACATTCAGGTGTGTCTCAACTCTACTGACTCAGGTTTTGGTCTGGTTTACAATTGATTCCATAACGACATGGTAAAATTAGACCATTTCTTCTTTCTTGCATCACATTACTGTATTCAGTGTTCAAAGAAACGGACAATCTAGTGAGTTCTAGTTTTTTTTTTTTTTTTTTGTTTTGTTTTTTTTTTTGTTTAATACACTTGACAGTGAAAAATACACAGTACAGGTGAGCATTTATGGCTTTTTTAATATAAACTGATGAGTTCAGATATCAAAATCAGTTGTTCACTGTACATTATAAATTACACAGTATGTTTTGTTTATACTCGCTACTGGTACAAAAAAAATTTCTAGAAAAAATTATTTGAATTAAGATGTTACACTACTATACTGTGTTCATTGTATTAAATCTGCTCAGAGTTGACATGTACTGTATATCCAACCAAGAAATGAATATCATTAAAGTGACAGCTGTATAAAACAAATCCTGTTTTATAGCCACTCATTGTTTTGTTGAAAATGAAATTGGTTATGCTGTTTTGAGTCAGTATTAGCTACAAAGCCATAGATGTAGAAATTTAAAAAAAAAAAAAAAAAAAAAAAATCACCCTGACATCGAAACTGATTAAATGTGATAGTGTCTTTCTACAAGTGATTTTGAAGTATCGGTAGCACAGCAGGGTGTTGTTCATTCAGTGCATCTGGGAGCTGAATCTCAGGAATGGTGATCTCATTTGATAGGCGGTGATTATGTTGTCCTGTCCAGTCCACACCATAATCCTCATCAACCTGAAAGAGCATGCACAGGTTTTAAATCTAAACTGACGAGGTGTTTCCTGCAGCTGTTCCTAAATGGACTTATTGAGTCTGCCAGGGCCTATGTGAGTTGCTTAGGCATTGGCTACCAACTAATTATTCATTCACCCATTCTAGGTCAGGATTGGTTCTCTTCAGATATAACAAATTTAACTTTGTTTAAAGTATTGCCATCTATACAGGGCTCTAGACTAACTTTTTGCCATGGTTGCACTGGTGCGCCTAAAAATAAAATTTAGGCATACAAGCACAAAAGTTAGGCGTACCCAATTTTTTTTTTTTTTTTTTTTTTTTTAACTGCATTACTTAACACCGCAGTTTTACATGTTCACGTTTTTTTTGATTTGTAAATGATTAACAACCTTTCAAAATGATTAACTTGACGCCCCCTTTGCTGCCCAAATTAACAGCAGCTCCATCAGCCCCCATAGTAATGATTTTATCCAACCAGTTACTGCACTGGTCCCCAAGAGCAGCAAATGCTTTCTTTGAGGCAGCATAAATTCCTAAACAAATTAAAAAAACAAAAAAAAACAAAACCATTTACTTATCAGATCAAGAGTTTACAATGCAGTCTTTTTCAGTTTGAGTTTCTATATTCATGTATTATTGCTATGTTTAATTTTCAATGATAAGAACATGCTAGATATGGTTAATTCAGTAACACGATGTAATATTATTAATCATATACATAGGCTACGTGACATGACATGGCTTACCTTGGGCATGGGCATGCTGGACCTCAATGTGTCCAATCAGTATATTCGCTGGTCTTCCTTTTTGCAAGATACGAGCGTACACAATGACACATTCTTTTGTGGCGATGTCTGTGTCTCCATCGATCAGGAAGGCCATGTATGTACTGTTCGCAATTTCCACTGACGTCTTTTTTTTTTTTTTTTCTTTTTTCAGTGTGTCAGCGATTACACCTATAAACTGGGCGCACGCAACATCATTGCTGTATGTGGGGTTTATGTCCAAGCCATTTTTCCTGTGAAGAGTTATTTCTGACTTGAACTTAGTAAACGGAACTTCTTCTTTTGCAATATTGTAGGCGATGTTAAACTTAATGATCATCTCGGCCTCCTCCGATGACCTGTTTACTCCTGCCTGCCGCTGAAAGGCAGTGGGGAGCGGGGACATTTTGGCAGAACATTTATCGCGGCATATAATGTGTCTTCTCGATGCTGTATGCTTTTTCAGCGTTTCAATTCGAAACGTATTAGCACCAGTGACAAATGCTGTGTTGCCGGCCATGGTCTTTCCACACTCGCGACAATAAATGCAGTGCATCATATTGTCAGCTTGGCTGTATCTTAGCCAGGGAAACTGGTCAAGCCACTCGATTCGAAATCTATACATTTTCTCACTTTTACTTTCAGTGGACTCCGGCTGGGAGTCGATCGTATGTGGCTCATTTTCTGATGCCATCTCCGGACCAGTGTTTGACAAAAACGGAGAGGTTGATGGCTCCGTGTCAGAGCGCTGGCTCAGAATTTTGGACTGATCAGGCCTTAACTTAACGAAAAAGTTATCAATTGTTCTTTTCATATTTTCTCAATACCAACTTCATACACTTCTGACCTGGGCTACTCACCCTTCTCTATCTGCCCGCACTTTCAAACGTAAACACAAGTAGGTCTGCAGGAATATCTGGACCACGGCCAATCACAGAGGTCCCCGCCTCTGAGTATCTCTGATTGGTTTAGAACACGACATGGGCATAATGTGTCTGTTGTTGAACACACGGAGACTTTCAGGGTTGCTGAAACTTTTTTTTTTTTTTTTTTTTTCCGAGAAAATACTTGGTCGCACTGGTGCAACCAAGTATGTATTTATTTATTTATTTATTTTTTACTTGGTCGCACTCTAGAGCCCTGCTATACCTGACAGGTGGGATAAAAGGAGAGAATGGCTTGGGAGACATTTCCACTTACAGGAAAAAAAAAAAAAAAAATTGGTATACCAACTTGCACAGTAGAAATGAACTCATCTCCACTACAGATAGCAGAGTTTTACATACAAGAACAAATATGGATCAAATAGTCATGTACCTGTGACAAATCTTGTCCCTCCTTTCTGTGCAGCAACCAGAGGTGCAGGGGTGAATGGTTGTTTGCTTTTCTGAGTCCATGCTGATTCCATGCTTCCTGGAATGACTGAAGATGTTGAATGTGACGCAAAAAGCATCTGTGCAGAGCAAACAAGTGAATTTTTTCACCAGGGTTGAGCAGTCCTTGAATCTCCAGCTGGGTGAAGATGTTTTCATATACACCCCTCCACAGGCGCTCAATGCTGATTTCCATCTATATGCCAAAGGTGATTTGCTGCTGATACACTGTACTGAAAACGCCTTGCAGTCTTAATAGATAACCGTCGCATCTTGACCCCTTCTGGATTGACTCGTCTCATTGAATCCATCAGTCGAAATCCTGATTAACAAACAGATCATGTCTTAGTACTAACAACTACAAAAAGACTGTATTGTAAACACTAATGCATATGGGACAGATCATCATTGTGTCAGGTAAGTATCCAGGTGCTGTACAGATTTAGTGAGGAGAGAGAATCGTGTACAGACTGGTTCAAACAGGAACATAACTGCATAACAGTGATAAGAAGATGCTAGTCATTTTTGATGCCTACATTCAAATATCACATCAAGGCCACACTGACACATGCTTTCCAGGCCGGAAACTGGTGTTTGGATATTTTAACAATATCAGCTTACTTTGAATGTATATGCCTCTGGATCGTAGATGTCCCATCATCATTCTGCAGTTGGCCGCTGAATGTCCAGCACTTTTGAATCCAAATCCACATCTCCAATAGAAGAATTCCTATCAGATTTTCTGCACATAAAACATTTTTTCATATAACAGCAAATCTCAACAAAGTTTTCCAATTAATGCTGAAAGAACCAAGGACGTAAATGTATTCTTGTTTTAGCTTTACCGAAGACACCAGAGAAAGTATGATATACACTCAACAAAAATATAAACGCAACACCTTTGTTACTGCTCCCATTCCCCATGGGATGGACGTAGAGACCTAAAATTCATTCCAGATACACAATATAACCATCCCTCCCAAACAGTGGTCACAAATCAGTCCAAAGGTGTGGTAATGGGCACATCTGCTATATTGAGATAATCCATCCCACCTCACAGGTGTGCCACATCAGGATGCTGATCTGACATCATGAGTAGTGCACAGGTGTACCTCAGACTGCCCACAACAAAAGGCCACCCTGGAATGTGCAGTTTTGTCTCACAGCAAAATGCCACAGATGCCACAAGCAATGAGGGAGCGTGCAATTGGCATGCTGACAGCAGGAATGTCAACCAGATCTGTCGCCCGTGCATTGAATGTTCATTTCTCAACCATAAACCGTCTCCACAGGCGTTTCAGAGAATATGGCAGCACATCCAACCAGCCTCACAACCGCAGACCTCGTGTAACCACACCAGCCCAGGACCTCCACATCCAGCAGGTTCACCTCCAAGATCGTCTGAGACCAGCCACCCAGACAGCTGCTGGAACAATTGGTTTGCACAACCAAACAATTTCTGCACAAACTGTCAGAAACCGTCTCAGGGACGCTCAACTGCATGCCCGTCGTCCTCATCGGGGTCTTGACCTGACTCCAGCTCATCGCCGTAACAGACTTGTGTGGGCAAATGCTCACATTCGATGGCGTCTGGCACGTTGGAGAGGTGTGCGCTTCACGGATGAATCATGGTTCACATTGTTCAGGGCAGATGGCAGCTGAGAATGTCCCAGTTCTTGCATGGCCAGCATACTCACCGGACATGTCACCCATTGAGCATGTTCGGGATGTGCTTGACCGGCGTATACGACAGCGTGTACCAGTTCCCACGAATATCCAACAACCTCGCACAGCCATTGAAGTGGAGTGGACCAACATTCCACAGGCCACAATTGACAATCTGATAGACTCCATGCGACGATGTGTTGCACTGCATGAGGCAAATGGTGGTCACACCAGATACTGACCGGTTCTGGGTCCCCAGACCCCCAATAGCGCAAAAAAACTGCACATTCCAGGGTGGCCTTTTGTTGTGGGCAGTCTGAGGTACACCTGTGCACTACTCATGATGTCAGATCAGCATCCTGATGTGGCACACCTGTGAGGTGGGATGGATTATCTCAATATAGCAGATGTGCCCACTACCACACATTTGGACTGATTTGTGACCACTGTTTGGGAGGGATGGTTATATTGTGTATCTGGAATGAATTTTAGGTCTCTACGTCCATCCCATGGGGAATGGGAGCAGTAACAAAGGTGTTGCGTTTATATTTTTGTTGAGTGTATATAATGCTGCTGAAATAGACAAAACCATTTCAATAAACTCGCTATTTAACCTCAACCTTGTTATGCGTTATCAGAGAACAATCAACTGCAAACAGCAATGAAACATTCAACTATGTACTATTTAAAGCACTAATGACCCTGTTGTCTAACAAGATGTGATAAGTAAGTAGACTGTGGAAAGCTGGTGGGTCTACTCTCTGTGTAAAAGGTTCCTACAGGCTCCACTGCCCCCAGTCTCCGAGTTAACACACTAACAGCTAACACTGCTAAACGTGTCTCAACGCCGAGATGGTGCCGATAGCTTTAGCCGTAGCTGCCCCACTTAGTTTAGACAATAACAAAAAAAAAAATAGCAATAATAATTCATTGTCAAACGTCATAATTAAGGTCAACATCTAAACAATGCTGTGTACAGAATCACACAGGTGCTCAATTACAGCATAAACTTACCTTAGACCTTCCTCCGTCATTTTCCTCCTAATTGTGCTCGGAGACACAGAAAACATATCGGCAATTACCCCGATGGTTATCCCGGACAGCACTAAAGTCCTGAGTACCGCACTGGGATTTCTAGACGTGGACGGCCAACATTTGAAGACTGTACTTCCTCGGCGTATTCCAAACAAACACGGTGCTGAATTGATCTTAAACCTTCGACAATGCTGTCATCGATGCTAACATCTTGAAGAGCAATTATCATCCAGGCATTTCAGAAACATCTAAACGACTCAAAACAGTATCTACAGGTAAATGATCCCTCTCTATCTGATTTGCTTAAATGAGCAGAACTGGCTGAAGTTCACACCAGTCCGCCATCCTCCGTGACTTTTGGCCTAGCACGCTGTTGCTAGCTGTATTAGCCGTCTGCGGAGCAGGTATCCAGGAAAACTAGTCGATGGTAAACGATAAGCCAATCCGGTTGTTCAGTGATGACGCCACGAATCCTACTTCCGGGCCTGAAGTAGTCTGCATTTAATATGGCTTTTGTGTTGTTAACATGTTTAATGTTATGTATTTTCTTCTATTTGATCTCAAAAAGCTCCTAAAACAGTCAGTGATCACTGTTGATCTCCCTCGGCTTTTATTACCGCTAATCTAGAGCTGGGCGATATGAGATTTTTTCATATCACGATATGTTTTTTTCATTTCAGGCGATAACGATATCTATCATGATATAAGCCAAATAACTATATTTGTAAGATTTAAATGTGCCGTTGCTCACAAGTAAAATGTGAAATAATCAGCAGCTTGTTTTTATTTAAATATTTATTTCCCATAATAAGTTCAACAGGGTAGATCTACTTAAGGAACATGAGACTTTTTCAGATAAATAAAGGCAAATATTGCAAACTACACAAAAGGCAGCCACTAAAGCGTTTAAGTTTCAAAATAGAACAAACAAAACAGACTAAATTGTCAATTCCACTTAGAAACAAAATATTAATTCTAAAAATAAATCTTAGTTTGTTTTACAGAAGAACAGACAAAACTGACTAACTTTTGTCAATATCAAATAAACTGAGAACTAAAAGGAAATTCTCAATCTCTCCTTGTTGTATAGCTGAGCTTTTCAAACAGTTTTAACAGTTGCTTTAGTCTGACAAAAGCCGAATGACGAATTAGCGCTTCCAGTCAGAGACTGAGGCTACGTCCACACGTACACGGGTATTTTTGAAAACGGAGATTTTCCGTTTCCGTTTTAAAAAATAATCCCGTCCACACATAAAGGCAGAAATGAAGGAAAACGCTGCTATGAACATGCCAAAGCAGCAGGTGGCACTAGATTCCTAACCGTACCGAAATGTTGGCCAATCAGAAGTCTAGAAGCCTCGGTGGGAAAAAGTAATGTGTGGAGGGACAGTAACTGTGTGTATATGTAAGCATTTAAACACTGCAGAGAGTAGAATTAACAGTAACAGTATTGTAGAAATTCATTTCACCGAAACAATAATGTGGCACACAGTGTGACGCATGCACCAGTTTATTGTATTTCCAGACTTGCTTTCGGCACAATTTGCAGTGCACGCTACTCTATTTTTTGTCAGACTTGAAATAGCCGAAATACCTTCACACTACGGAACTTCTATGGCTCTTCCGTTTGACAATCTCTCCGGCATTGGAACCATCATCTGTTTTCTCTTCGGTCACGCTCGGTTGATTTTTCTAGTCGGCACACTCATTTCCTCCATTACGCGCTGGCTCCATTACCCGCTGGCTGCTTTCCAAACAAACACACATGCGGCTTGGCACTTGTGCTGTACGTAACAAGTCACGCGACGTGACGCTGCGGCTGTGATTGGTTTGGCTCTGCGCTACTTAATTTGGATTGGCTGACTTTTTTTTTTTTTTTTTTTTGAGGACAAGAGCGGCGAGGTCTATCGCGATAGCTTAATTTCTCTATCGAGTAAAAGTTATATCGCGATACATATCGTTATCGTTCTATCGCCCAGCTCTACGCTAATCATTTATTTAAGCTCAGTTTTTAAAACCTTAGGATGTAACTACAGCCCATCCCATCTCATATATGAATGACTAACCTCGTATTGTGGATGGATTATCTCAGTTGTTCTCCTGGCTGACGTTTGGTCCTTTTACAGCATCATGCCATGCGATTAGATTTGCTCCTGACCACCGAGAACACTCACGTTAACTTTTATCGAGTGGAAAAAAAGTTAGCTTGTTTATATTATGCTAACATAGCTGTGTCGCTAGCGGTCACGTAGCACATCATTATATACCAGCTAGCCCAACTTCAGTAACCCTACAAACGTCACTGCTGTTTAGTTTTCTGTCTTCATTTATGCTGGAAGTGATAACAGAGCTGTACGTTTTAATTTATTTCCAAAACCCCGCAGTCAGGACATGCTATATTGTATTTAGATAGAAGCTAGCGAGCTAACTTCCTGCTAACTTCTAACTCCGTTAAATGTCATAAATTCCGTTTTCATGGATGCCTTGGATGTTAAACTCAATTGTTACACCTGGTAGAGCAGAACGCTGATCATTTTATTACAGATGAAAGACTTTAGACAGTTTTTCAACTCTCAGTAATGCCATAGTGATCGTTTGATATATGGACCTGCAGCGGAGTTTAGGTCCAGACACGGCTAGTGACGTCAGACTGAACAACCGGATAGGTGCAAAGGTCCAGCCCACTTACATTGATTGACAGACAAAGTCATTCTGCTGAAAAGTCGCATTATGAAATAAATGGCCATTGGGAAAAACGGGATTTTGAAATAAAGACTGACTTTGAAAAAAGATCATTTTGGAATAAAAATGGCTGGAAATAAATAAAATGCCTCAGGAATAATCTCTGTTATTGTGAAAAATAATGACCATGAAATAATATTTCACAATAATAACTAAATTTATATAGCAGAATGCAATATATTTCACAATAATGAGCATTTCTTTCAAAATGTGTTCCATGATTTCACAATATCATTCTCACATTACATATCTGTGTCTGTGTCACATAGTTATTTATTTCATCTTGACCTATTTATTTATTTAATTTTGAACACTTTGGAGTTCCATAGAACCGAGCATTTTTAATTTCTCTTTGCTATTTGGGCTGATTGGGACCTGATGATGGTTAAAAAAAAAAAAAGAAAAAGGAAAAAGAAAAGAATTAAGTGATTTTTTTTTTAACCTGATTTTTGTTTCTGAGAAAAATGAGATCCACATATGAGGACATTCACATTAAATTTCGATCAAGCAGTGACAGTATAATGTCCTCGTAAGTCCATATCAGGCCCTTGTAGAGCAAAATTTTGTATTTTGGTCTAGACAGCCAAAATGTGATGTTCACATATGTCGAGGTTTAAAGGCCATGTACCAACATACTATATTTACAGCACCACTTAAAAGTCACTCTCACCTAAGTCCTTTGAGTGTTTCTGCTGTTAGACCTAAATTATACTCAAGGTGGGCTGAAAGTCCAAAACTGTTAAAATAAAGAAGAAATAAAAAACAATGACTCATTAATAAATGAATATGCACGGCTGCTGCCCATTTTAAGCAGCGGATTAATTATCCTCTGAGGTCAATTAATAATCAGTAAAAGGCTGACCTTGTCACATAGCGCTCTCATTAGCATGTTAAGTCAGAAATACATAAAATAATGTTAAAAGAAATAAAAGAAAAAGAGCATGGAATAATAGTAAGAGTAATAATAATAAAGGAATATTGACCAGAGGGATAGTAATAATTATTTTTATTAAAAAATGAATGTCATTAAATATAATGAAACATTAAATGTGAATAACAGGTGGTTAAACCTGTGTAAAGTACCTTTACACAGGTTTAACTGCCCCCTATTCAGTCATAGGGGGACTTTCACAGGACTCTACAGTCCCATGATAAACTGAGCAGGTTGTAGAATCACCTTTAGCAGCAAGGTGACTTCATCAGTCTGTAACAATGTTGTAGAGGAATGCCAGCCCACTGTTTTTTATTGAGATTTGTGAGGACTTGTTTATGCACTGCTCTCTTAAGGTCCCACAACAGCATTTCAATCAGAGTGTGAGCTTCACTTTGATTGGGTCATTGCAGCACCTTCTTTTCTTTTGTTTTTCAGTCAATCTGTTGTAAAGTTGTTGCTGTGTCTGTGTCATTCTCCTGCTGCATGACACAGTGTGGGCCAAGCTATACAGAGGACTTCATGGTCGACTCAGTGACTGTAAGGTGCCCAGGTAGGTATACTCACACCAGTAGGTGTGAGTACTTTACGGCCAAACATCTCCACCGCTTTTTCCTGGTAAACCTTACAAAGAAGCCATATGTATTCAGTCTTTTTCTAAGTGACATTTAACTGAGGCCTGTAGAGACGTAGCTCCTGGGTTTTTTGCAGTGTCTCTGAGCATTTTTGTGATTTCCATTTATTAATTGACTGAGTGATTTGATTTTTTATTCTTGCCAATGCCCGTCTTTCACATATCAAACTTCTGCATTACCACAAATCTCTAAAAGCTAAATAAAATCCTAAAAGGATAAAGAGGGAGCTAGAGTCAGTCAGTCACATTTTGCACGTGCCCACATGGAGAAAAGGTGAACACACCTGTGTGGGTGGAGACAGAGTGTGGGTTTTAAATGGAAACCTATCCCACTTACATGAATGACAGCCTCATATGTTTTCATCCTTTTAGCCAGCATTAGCCGAGCTGTGAACAAGGCCATCTGTCTAAATGTCCTATTGATGTAGGGCACTTCCTCGTGTTTACTGGGGTTAGTATTTGCATGCTAGCAGACCATTCAGTTAAATTATAAACTGGCCTTTTGTTTAGGTGTGGACTGTGATGGAAGAACAGGTTTGTATGAAATGTGTTCTTGATCTAATGGCCAACTCCAGGACTTGAGAGCCGGTGTCCTGCAGGATATAGATCTCTCCCCTGGGTCTACACACCTGAATCACATGATTAGTTCATTACCAGGCCTCTGGAGAACTTCAAGTCATGTTGGCTGTATCCCAATTCAGGATCTGCAGCCTTAAAGTACGCAGCCTCAACGATCCTCAAGGGCCACGTACTTATAGACCGCTAAGGCCGAGGCCAGTGTTGTCCAAGCAGTGGTCCAAACTTCAAATCGCTCAGTTCTTTTGGTTCTCCAAAACACAGAGTTCAGTAAAGGTTGAAGATACTCCCTTATCATCAATGGTGCCTTAGGCTGTTTCCGTAGAAACAAACATGGCTAAGTAACATCCCAGTGACCCAGTGTTGTACTTTCAGTAACTTATGAGGACATTTCAGCCTATACAAAACAGATTAAGCTCAATGTAAATTCTTTAAATCTGCATTCAGTCTACTTGATTACGATTTCTATTGTATAAAAGTCTGTAGAAAAAAATCCACTGCGCTCCTTTACAGAAATATCATTTATGAAAATGAAGTTTGAGGTGTCCCATCGGTTTTTCAGTCAGATATGCCCTGGCACATTATGCCTGCTTTCACAACAAGCTGGCCACAATTAAAAAATTCTCAGCTTTAAGCTTCATCCCAAGACAAAACCCAGCAGGTGAGATCTAGGCCCGTTTTTTATATACAGTCTATGATTACACTGTAAACAAGGATTTCAGCAGGTAGTAACCATCAGAAAGTAATGTAGCACAGCTACATATTCACTAAGATTCAGACATGCCTCCTGTAGCTCTTGCTTTCTTGCTTTCTTTCTGCTCCACTGACCTGTTCATCTTAACATGCAGGTGCTGATCCATGACAGTTCACGGTAAAGGCCATCCTCTCGTACTCTTCTTTCATCTGTTTTCACCTTCTCCCTCTATGCTTGCTCTTGCTTTCATCTCCCTTCCTACCCTCCAATCCAAACCCTTCCCTTAAGGTTAGAGAGAGTCAGGCAGTGTGACCTTGGAGTAGTGAAGAGATGGATTTTGGAGTGTGTTCAGAGTGCTGCTTTTTCTCAGGTGCTAAGGTTGCAGAATTGTTCACACACGAAGGTAATCAATGCAATGCAGTTCTTTACAGCGGGTTTGTTACTGGTTTAACATGAACTTTTACTGGAACTGACCGGCTGATTAGTAACACACCAGAGACAATGGAAAGGATCCAGTGATTGACTGGTTGTATCCGGACAGCAATGCCAAGAGACTAATAGTCTGTCATCCACCAGCTAGGTCAAATACTTCGTTAGTTAGTTAGTTTTCATGTGTCATCTTTGACTAAAGTTGCCTGTTTATGAACTTTTTTTCCTCTCACCTCTCATCTTTCTTATATAGAACCATTCAGACCACATGTATCAAATTCAAGGTCTTCAGGCCAAATTCAGCTGCATATCAATTTAGAGTTTCAGTAACCGAGAATTAATTAAGTCTCCATTGTGTGTTCTGCACAGTGATGAGATCCTGTGCACACCCAAAACTGAACACACACTCCACTGTGCCTGCCAGCTGATAGGTTAGCTAAAAGATTGGCACAAAAAAGAAAGCTGATGCTAAAGGCGGACAATTGCAGAAGAGCAGTAGTGTCAGACTCACTACTTCTTTACTGAGTGAATAAAAACCTGTCTTTTGTGTCTTTTGCAGAAGGTAAGTGGGATTTTAACTATGCGCTCAAATTTATTAAGACAGCCATGTGTCCGTTTCACATGTGTAAAGCTTAATTTGTTTTTATATACTTGAAAGGAGCATGTGGTCTTTTTACTCCCTATTTGAATGATAAAGTTTTTCACTTTTGCTTAAATAACACTGACCATCAAAGGAAAATTTCTTTAGAGGTTTGCAAATGCAACAAAACTGTGCAAAGGTTTTGAGTTACTCATCATTTATTTCAGGAACATGTGATGTAGGTTCAGCAATTTATTGAGAAATGCTTACATGCATATAAATATCGTAGTGCACAAGGCAGAAAACTGTGCATGGACAATGAACCCTGGAGAAGCCAATCTATGACTGGTGTTCCATTGTGTGTTTTTCTGTCCAGGCTTTTACTGCACTGTTGGTGCATTTCAGTATTGTGTTGATGAATTAAGCTGCTGCCAATTAGATGTTTTCCAGGTGGTCTGAAATGCAGCCCCAAACCTATGACAGAGCCTCCTGTTTTACGCATGGCTGTAGACACTCACTGTTGTACTTCTGTCCTGACCTCCTCCTTATACATTGACAACACTTTTAACAAAAGATTTCCTAAGAACATGACTTTGAGATGCCATGAATAACTAAAGGGACCACATCAAACATAAAGCTTGTAAACCCCGCAATTAAGTTTGTATTTCTCTGAAATTTAAATCTTTTTTAGAGTTTGAGAGCACTGAAGACAGAATCTGGTGTTAATGTTCCATTTAAAGCCACAATCTGGACTATATTGCTTTAGTCGATAGACATCCAAGGCTGAATTGATTTGCTGCTCCTCTGACCTGTTGAAAGCCAGCAGCCCTGAAGAGGTCACATGACTGGGTTGTTTAGTGTGGGACGGGCTTTGAGATCCAAGTTTCTGACAGCAGGAAATGTGATGCAACGTGAGTTTCAGGGTGATCTGGGTCACATAAAGAGCAAATGTGCAGTAAATGTGTATCAAAAAGGACGAGAGAGAGAGAGAGAGAGAGAGAGAGTGTGTGTGTGTGTGTGTGTGTGTGTGTGTGTGTGTGTGTGTGTGTGTGTGTGTGTGTGTGTGTGTGTGTGTGTGTGTGTGTGTGTGTGTGTGTGTGGGCCATCTGTCCTGACAAGATTACTGGAGTCAGACAAGAAGTCTGACTGGACCAGATTAGAGTAGGAATATAGGGCAGGAGGAAAAGAATGAGGGACAGAAACAGAGGAGGACGAGGAGAAAGATGTTGAACATGACAGAAAGCAGCGGAAAGAGCAATAAAATGAGACACGAAATACAGAAAGAGGCAATAATGTATTTTCAGTGGAAATACTCAAAGTGCGTTGCTCTCTTTTTGAGTGACAAAGATGCAAAAATGAGTCAAAAACGGGATTTTAGGGACAACATGAGAATTTTCCTCTGCGTGTGTGATGTGTCATAAACACAAACCAATGAATGTAAAGCACATCTTGAATTCACAATGTCCTGTGTGTGTGTGTGTGCGCGCGCGCCTGCGTGTGTGCTCATATATGTTTACCATGCAGGTAGTATCGAATGTTGACTGCACCCAGGAGACAAATGCTTCGACAGAAAGCTGATTGCATCACCATGGCAACTGGGTCCTATTTTTCCCTTTCCCTTATCCCTTGTCTATGTCAGCTTGAGTGGCGGTCGGTTCGATATGAGTATCACCCTCACATGCATAAACATGCTGATTTATGACTCTTTCTCGTCTCTGTCTCTCTCTCTCACACACACACACACACACACACACACACACACACACACACACACACACACACACA